>NW_025335409.1:14184064-14349304 GCF_004798865.1 Varanus komodoensis | reverse complement strand
CTCTTTAAGAACTTGCCACAATTTGTTGTGATTCACATAATCAAAGGCTTTAGCATAGTCAATGAAGCAGAAGTAGATGCTTTTCTGGAACTCCCTAGCTTTCTCCATGATCCAGCGTATGTTGGCAATTTGATCTCTAGTTCTGCTCCCTCTTCGAAATCCTGCCTGTACTTCTGGTAGTTCTTGGTCCACATACCGCTGGAGCCTAGCTTGTAGGATTTTGAGCATATCTTTGCTAGCATGTGAAATGAGTGCAATGGTGCAGTAGTTTGAACATTCTTTGGCATTGCCCTTCTTTGGGATTGGAATGTAAACTGACCTTTTCCAATCCTGTGGCCACTGTTGAGCTTTCCAAATTTGCTGGCATAGTGAGTGTAGCACTTGTACTGCATCATCTTTTAAGATTTTGAATAGCTCAGCTGGAATACTGTCACCTCCACTAGCTTTGTTGTTGCTCAGACTTCCTAAGGCCCATTTCACATTCCAGGATGTCTGGCTCGATGTCAGTGACCACCCCATCGTGGTTATCAGGGATGTTAAGCTCTTTCTTGTATAGTTCCTCTGTGTAATCTTGCCACCTCTTCTTAACCTCTTCTGCCTCTGTTAGGTCCCTGACATTTTGGTCCTTTATCATGCCCATCTTTGCATAAAATGTTCCCTTTGTATCTCCAATTTACTTGAAGAGATCTCTGGTCCTCCCTATTCTACTGTTTTCTTCTATTTCTTTGCACTGTTCATTTAGGAAGGCATTCTTATCTCTTCTAGCTATTCTCTGGAATTCTGCATTCAATTGGGTGTATCTTTCTCTTTCTCCCTTGCCTTTGGCTTCCCTTCTTTCCTCAGCTATTTGTAAAGCTTCCTCAGACAGCCATTTTGCTTTCTTGCATTTCTTTCTCTTTGGGATGGCTTTAGTTGCTACCTCTTGTACAATGCTGTGAACCTCCGTCCATAGTTCTTCAGGCACTCTGTCTATCAGATCTAATTCCTTAAATCTGTTTGTCACCTCTACTGTATATTCATCAACGATATGATTCAGGTCATACCGGAGTGGCCTAGTGCTTTCCCCTACTTTCTTCAACTTAAGTCTAAATTTTGCAACCAGAAGCTCATGATCTGAGCCACAGTCAGCTCCTGGTCTAGTTTTTACTGACTGTATAGAGCTTCTCCATCTTTGGCTGCAGACCACATAGTCAATCTGATTTCTGTGTTGACCGTCTGGTGATGTCCATGTGTAGAGTCGTCTCTTGGGTTGTTGGAAAAGAGTGTTTGCTATGACCATCATAGTCTCTTGACAAAATTCTACCAGCCTGTGCCCTGCTTCATTTTATACTCCAAGGCCAAACTTGCCTGTTATTTCTGTTATCTTTTGGCTTCCTACTTTAGCATTCCAATCCCCCATGATGATAAGGACCTCATTTTTTGGTGTTAATTCTAGAAGGTGTTGCAGGCCATCATAGAACTGGTCAACTTCAGCCTCTTCAGCACCAGTAGCTGGGACATAGACTTGGACTATTGTGATGTTAAATGGTTTTTCTTGGATTCGAACTGAGATCATTCTGTCATTTTGGAGATTGTATCCCAGTACTGCTTTTCCTACTCTTTTATTGACTATGAAGGCTACCCCATTTCTTCTGAAGGATTCTTGCCTGCAGTAGAAAACCTGATGGTCATCTGAATTAAATTCACCCATTCCAGTCCATTTTAGTTCACTGATTCCTAAGATGTCGATGTTCAGTCTTGTCATCTCTTGTTTGACCACATCCAGCTTGCCTTGATTCATGGATCGTACGTTCCAGGTTCCTATGGAGTATAGATCTTTGCAGTGTCGGACTCTCCTTTCACCACCAGATACATCTGCAACTGAGTGTCCTTTTGGCTTTGACCCAGTTGCTTCATTCTTTCTGGCACTACTAGTACTAGCCCTCTGCTCTTCCCCAGGAGCATATTGGACACCTTAAGACCTGAAGGGCTCATCTTCCGGCGTCATATCTTTTTGCCTTTTGGTACTGTCCATGGGGTTTTCATGGCAAGGGTACTGGAGTGGGTTGCCATTTCCTTCTCCAGTGGATCACGTTTTGTCAGAGCTCTCTGCTATGACCTGTCCATCTTGGGTGGCCCTGCACGGCATAGCTCATAGCTTCATTGAGCTACGCAAGCCCCTTCGCCACGACAAAGCAGTGATCCATGAAGGAGTTTATGAAAGTACTTCCTTTTTATTACAAGCAGTGGCTGTGTTGAGTTGAATAAGCAATTTTCAATTAACACTATTGTACTGATAAACATTGTACTGGTTCTTTAGAAGGCTCATTGTACCACTGTACTGGCTCTTTAGAAAACCATATACTGAAGATAAAACTAATACTTTGCCCACCTAATGAGAAGGAAGGACTCACTGGAGAAGAGCCTAATGCCAGGAACAATTGAGAGCAAAAGGACAGCAGAGAATGAGGTGGCTAGATGGAGTCATTGAAGCAGTTGGCATGAGCCTAAGTGGACTTTGGGAGATGGTGGAGGACAAGAAGGCCTGGAGAAGTGTTGTCCATGGGGTCACAATGGGTCGGACACGACTTCACGATTAGCAACAACAACAACAACTGATAAACAAATGAAATGAACAAGATTGTATGATAGTATGAAAATAAGATTGCCAATATTAAACTATATAAAGGATTCCCTCTAACTTCTGAAATACCAGTCAAAATATCTATTTTATCTGCATCATTTCCTTATTCATCAAAGTGACATTCAAGGCTATCCTTCAAGAGTTGCTTCAGGAATCAACATGTATTGTGAATGCTGATCTTTGGTGCACGCACACAGAGTTTATTAAGGTGAGGTTCCATCCTGCATAATATGGTAAAGAGTTAGGTACTGCTGTCTTAAGTACTACTGTCTTAAGTTTTCTAAGTAACTACCAGGGCATTTGCAGGATGGCGTAGCAAAGGAACAGGGCAAATGAACATGGTCTGTAACAATTATGTATTTCCCTCCTCCACCTTATTTACTAATGATGGCAGAATATCAGCATGCTCTTCTGCATTTCTATCTATGCAGCACTTGTACAGTAGGCAAGACCCTTATCTTAAGCTAGGCATGTTTTTATTTTTCTTTCAGAAGGACTGGAGAAAGGAGGATGCTGTCTCCATTAGAAAAGAGCATACTGTAGAAATCATTCCATAGCATGACCTTTCTGTAGCATCTCCAGATTTATCTCTTAGGTAGACTGCTCAAGGACAAGCCTCAAAAAGGCGCTTGTTCACTTAACTGAATACTCATACCCAAATTATGAAGAAGCCTTTACAAGAAGATGAAAATACAAGATACCCTTTGAACTTTACCCACTAAACATGTTTAATTAAGTTGTAGTCAGTTTTGCAGTGGCTGCAACACATGGCTTTTGGAAATTAAACAGAAAAACTAGTGATATAATCATCATTGGCAATCTATTGCAATATGTGACCAAGAAGCAAAGATAGCAATATTGGCCAAAAGACAAATTTCAAAAGGACAGTGTTAAAATCTTTTTTAGTATAAACCATTCTTAAACCCATGCAAAGTTACACAATACTGTGCAAGCACTGCTGTTCTTCAGAACTCCTTATCAGGCAAAATGGTAAGTGAAGCAAAAAATGATGGAGGCTGGACAGTGGGGGGCACCAACAGCTGTTAAAGCCATGGCATCTATATTTGGCTGTAAAATATAGGGCAACTTTGGAAACTGCCTTTCATATTTGGAAACAGGTTCCTTAGAATATATACACAACTTTAGATATAAATAAGTATGCAAATATATAAGGAGGAGTTTTAACATATAGCATATAGCAACCAGAGAGAACACCCATGCTTGCATGTATTTTGTGGTCATATTATTCTTTATTAGGTCATTTGACATACATGCTGCGTATATTTTTATTTCCCCTTTCTTCAAAGTGCTCATGAAATTGCACAAAGTCACCCTCCTTATTGTCACAGCAAACCTGTGAGATAGATACATTGCCAAGCAAAATTTGACATAAGCTGCCCAGAAGATCTGTATGCTTTTGGATTGATTTTGGGCAGCAGAGATAATGGAACTGTCTCTAAGGTGTTGCTGTTTTCATAAATTACCTTTTTGCTTGCATATTGCATAATATTGCCTGCAGCAATTATTTAATTTTTTGAATGTCTGATACAAGCCTTAACACACTTGTACAGCAAAAAAGGTCCCCTAACATTAATGGTCCTTACTTTTACATCATACATCGAGCACTGGGATGGCTGGCAGGCTGAAGATGACAGACTATGTTTCTTTGCATGACAGAGAACAACAGCTGAATTTTTGGAGGGCCACAGAAATGCAGCCACCCACAAACGACCTTCTGCATCACCTTCTTTTCAGCCCGGTCAGAAATGCCACTTGTGCTAACAGACCTATTGTCTACAGCCTGTGGCAACTGTGTGGGTCCACTATGACATATTTGTGCAGCCCAGTATTACGATTCATCTTTCCTGCTGGGCCCACGTGATCTGTAAGTGCTGTACTGGAACCCTTGGGCTAATTTGGAAAGTTATCAGGGGTCCTCAATAAGATCAGTAAAAAGAAATAAGCTTTTATGAAAGGCAGTTGGAGCAGAGTAGGCTCTGATGTACTTACTTCAGTCACCAGGATGCTGGCCTAGTGGAAACATCTAATCAAAAGCTCTGATTGGATCAAGGGGGTGTTGAGCCAATTACCCCCTGCTGAAACCAGTCTGGCAACTCCTAATTTAATTGGCCCTCTTCCACACAATGCATATTTGCTTATACAGTCAGCCAAGGGTATTAGTTTATAGCTCAGTTCTAACTATGTTTATTCTAGAGTAAAAGCAAATTCCCTCATTTCATTGAATGTGGAGATGTGGCAAGATTGGGAGCAGGTCTGAGATTTATGCAACTACTATCCTGTCCTTGACATTCAGTGTAAAAGATAGTGCCTGAAAGAATTATGGTATTTACTTGAATGCAGGGTCTCCTGATTCAGGCATTGTGAAGGGGGACATTGGCCTGATATACAATCTCAAGTCTTAGATGAGTACAAGTTCAGGAGAGGGGAAAGAAATAACTGATTAAGGCAGGGTCTTGATAGGTCTGTTTTATTTCTCAAAGGAGCCTATTGCCATGTGAGTAATAGTTGGTTCTGCAAACTAGTTCATTGTTCATTCTTTGTAGTTCCTTTGATATTCAGGCACAAAGGGTTTTTGCATTTTGATTAATGTTCTTTCTGCACTAAACAAGATGGTTTGGGATTCACACTAAAATATAAATGTGAGGTGACCTCAGTGGTTCTGAGTGTCTTCTACCAGCTTTGGCTGGTGGCCCAGCTACAATCCTATCTGGTCAGGGACAGCCTGGTTGCAGTAATCTATGTTCTGGTGATCTCTAAATTAGATTACTGCAATGCACTCCATGTGGGGCTGCCTTTGAAGAACAATTCAGAAGCTGCAGTTCATGCAGAATGTAGCAACCAGATTAATATTTGGGACACAGATCCAGACACATAAGACTAGTGCTGGTCCTCTTGCATTGGCTGCCTGCATGCTTCCAGTCCCAATTCAAGGTGCTAGTTTAAACCTATAATTCCTTACAGGGCTTGGGACTGTAATACCTGTCAGAGCTCCACTCTCAACCACAATCTATTCAGACATCCCACTTACTCTCTTGGGCCCTTCCTCCAAGTCTTGGAGGCTGGCAATTGGGAGGGGGGGGTGCTTTTACTGTGGCCTGCCTGGTGCCAAACTTGTAATCTTTTCAGCACCAGGTTTTTCTGTCAAGGCTTTTAACAATTTAGCAATTTAACAAGGCTGCCCAGGCCCTTAAGGGGATTATTCATCCTAGATAAATTCATTCTTTGCTGTTTGTTTTAGAAGTTTCAAACTTTTTAATGTTTCTTTGATTCTATTATATAATTGCCTTGTTTTTATGGATTGTTGTAAGCTGCCCAGAGAGCTTTGGCTATGAGGTGGTATAGGAATGAACATCATCATCATCATCATCATCATCTGGAATAGTGTTACATGCTTATTTTATGTGAAAGGTCATGTGATGCATTTAACATATGTGGTAATTCTACCAGTAATTACATTCATAAAGTTGGTCTTCCCTACCATAATTATACAGTTCATATTATCTAAGTGCATTTCAGATACATTGTATTACAACTGCCACTACCCCCATCCAGAATAAGCAATGTCTGGGTATGATGGGCTTTTGAGCAACACACCTGATGGATACCAGGCTTGGAAGGGTTGGTCTAGGGCAGGGGTCGGCAACTTTCAACACTCAAAGAGCCATTTGGACCCATTTCCCACACAAAAGAAAACACCGGGAGCTGCAAAACCCCTTTGACATCTAAAATGAAGATAACGCTGCATATATCGTTTTTTACCTTAATGCTATGTATATCTTCATTACAATTTAGCTACAGCTCTTGTTCAGTCACTAAAAACTGTTATTTTTAATCTTACATTATAAACTAGTAGGACTCCTTTCATATATTTCGAATAGGAGAACAGCTTCCTGAAGAGTCAAAGTCAGTGCTAAAGGGCTGCATGCATTAAACAGCAAACCCCAAAAGTTCGTCAGCAGTAAAAGCAAATGAATCTACCCACATATCATTAAACCAAAAACTGTTTTGGTTTTCTTCAGAAACTTTTCTTTGATTTATCCATGGTTGGCCTACCAGGGGAAATAGCAGATATAGGTGTGTTTAGTGACTGATTAGCAGATAAACAGTCAAGTTCTGTGAACTGTGACAGGCCCCAAGCACAGCTTTTATCATTCAGAGGAAGGAGATTACATTTGGACAAAGAGAATCTTTTCAGCAGCCTTTCATGTAAGATGAGAGCTTGCAGGAAGCTTGTTCCACTCTTTCCCTGCAATGTTGCAATTTACTTAACCTGCTAGTGCAGTGTTCCTGAGTGGATGCCTCATCATCACCTATTGGTATTTTGTAACTGGGAGCCTCGGTTGCAGATCGGCGGCTGGGTCATGGATTTTGGGCGACAGAGCCACAGCAGAGGAATTCAAGAGCCACGTGCGGCTCTGGAGCCGTGGGTTGCTGACCCCTGGTCTAGGAAGTTATTAGTGATGGTGTAGTGGAAGGCAGGGGAGTGCAGCTCCAGGACTTTTTTCAGAGCAGGAGCAGTTGGTTCTCTGCCTGAGGGTGAGGGTAATTGATTGCTCTGATAAGTGAATGAGGATTTTGCATTTTACTATTGTTTGTGAACAATCAGCATTCAGGAAGTCAGAGATGAGGAAGATAATCAAGCAGAAGCTGAATTGTTTTCTTTTCTCTGCTGGAGTTCCTATCTCACACTAGCTATTTAAATGTTAATACTTCTGGGAAGAGTGTTTGCATCGGTAATTAAAAACTAAAGGCTACATGTCAGGTGCTGGAAGATCTTTTGTCACAGCTTACAATACCTCCCCTTCACCTGGTTGAGTGAGGCTCTGAGCCACCTTCTGCACAGGGAAAGGAGTCCTTCCACGTGCAGACAGGTTTCAATCACACAGAGTGATTCCTGTGCAGAGAGAAAAGGACTCTCGCGTAAAGCCTGCTTCAAGTGCCACAACTCACTGTTGTTTCATCATGGTACAAAGGATAGCATATCTAGTTAGTGGAGCTTTCCTCCCAGGCCCTGTCTGCTTTTCTGGTGCTAAAGAAAGGCAACTTATATTTGGCCCTGAGGGGGAAATCCCTTTGTCCAATCAATTTCCCCCTTCTTTTCTCCAATCACTGATCAGTGAACTGAGGTAAGATCAGAGTTTTACCACTCAGCATTAGAGAAAGGCAGCCTCCAAGAACATGCCCAGTACCTGCTTATCGGATGAGAATGTAGTAGTCAGATTGTGTGTCTATCACCTACTCCAAGATCTCCAGCAGAGGGAACAACACATGATCTGCTACATGATCCTTCCCATTAGAAAGGTCTGTGATTGAGCCTGGAACCTTCTGGACACAACCTTCTACCACTGAGCTATGGTCCCTCTCCAAAAGTCCAATTTGACACATGCTAACAATGTGAATTTCAACAGAAACAAACAAACAAACAAACAAACAAACACGGGGTGAAAGAAGTGCTTGTTGAAAGAAATGTCAGTAGTGATGTGTCAAGAAGAGGAATCCTACATATGGGATGGTGACTATATCACAGACTTCAGTTTCGGCGATCCTGAGTCCAGGAACGTGGCACGTGTGATGTCTGCTGCTCTGCTCAGTTACTGTGTGCTTTTTCTCTTTTTGATAAAGAACTGCATGGTATGGAGAAAGTGTAAATTGCAATTTTCAATCTACTTGCCTCTTTTCATTACTTCTTCAGCTTTTTGCAATATTCAGCTTTTGTATTTTCAGAAATGGACATTATTGCACCTTTATCCCAGAATGCTTTGTTAAGCATATCTGACATCAACAATACCTACCAGTAATTCTTTCATAATGGAAATCTTCATCGTGTGGTTGGGTATATCTGGACAGCATGCCTTATGTCCACAACATCTGGCCAAACTTTTGGACTGTTCAGTGCCACCATCCCACAGCTCACACACACTTTTTGTAGCCTGATGAATAATGCTGGAGAACTTAAATGCTTACATACAATAAATTGGTAAGTCCTAAGGCTATTGCCCATCTTTGAGTATTGGATTTTTTTTCTACAAACCCACATAACTAGCTTCTTCACCTTCTTTCTTCTTATTAAAGTGTTCTTTACCCTGAAGATAGATAAAATATGCATGCACTACACCAATCAAATGTTTGTACTCATTAAATCTCCTTCTCCTTGTGTAATGTATTCTCTTTGGCCAGTGTCCCTCAAAATATATTGTTGTTCTCCATGATTCTTGGTGATTAGTGGGGGCTTTCACTTTCCCTGATGTCTGAATGACAAAGATTACTAATGTTTTAGAAATGTCTATTGAAGCCAAGTAGATGAATACATGACTTTGAGCAAATGTCTTTTCAACTGACTGAAGATAAAAGCTGACAGAATAGTTTTGTCTGTCTGAGAGATAAGCTTCATTGAAAGAAAGTGAATGAAGAGAGAGCTATGACTTTTTTTTGTCAGCCATACTTACCATCTTTCTTGTATAGTTAAACGTGATAGAGCCCAAACTACCAGTTTTAGGCTAAACTCTTATTATGCTTTCTTTCCACAGCAGAGATGAAAAAATGCAGAATTTATATACCTAACCAGTCCTTGCCTTCCCCTCACAAAGGAGTCACAAATTTTCAAGAAATATTCAGATTATGAACAATTAGAAAAGAGTTGATTTGGCACCACAGCACACAGGATAGTGTGCACCTTGCAATTTTGCATAATATTTGCTAAATCACAAATTGATGCATGCTTATCTCTAGTAAGTCAATGTAGGGCTTTATTCATTAATTTCCAAACCCCATGTCTCAACATGGGGTGCCATGGGGTGCCATGACAGAATTAAATAATTAAAGGGCCTTTTTTGCTCAAAGTCACCATCTACAAAGGCGGCTTCTCATAGCATTGGAAAGAGTCACTGCTTGAGCCTTGCCAACCCTGCACTGGTTGTGCAATTGGGTCATTCAGTCATTACCCATGCAAATAATTACCAGCTCTCAAAAGAGCTTTCCCATTCCATCTCTGTAACTCTGCTTTAGACTGGTCTTCTAAAATAACTGGGACTGAAGCTGAATCACAGAGGAACGTTCCCTCTAAGTGGTGCAACCATTACTTTTCTGTAGTCCAAAATTAAACTAATGTTGGTGTAAGAGTTAAATGCATCTCCCATTTTATTTTATCTGAATTTAAGTAACCTTCCCCAATTTGGTTTGGAACTACATCTCCCAGCATTCCTAAGTATTGGCAATGCTGGCTAGAATTGTTAGATGTTGTAGTCCAAAACATCTGAAAGCAAATGCAACATACCACAAACTCAAATAATGTTAAACAGAAAACTTTCCAAGTGTTTCTAAGTGCCTCCCATTTCTAAATCATTTTAAGGACATGCTTCATTGTAGATATACAGGGATATGCATTTCCTATTAATTTCAGATCAGCAGCTCCCTTTACCTTCACCTCAAGACCCTTGAGGAAATTCAATAAGTGGCTTGCCATTTGCAGTCGAGTAGGTGCGACTGGAACGATGAAGGCGCAGGGGATCTATTGACACACTTCCTTGCACTGTAGCCAAATTACACATAGGCTTAAAGAGTCTATTGATATAATTTGGAAAATAGAACAGGGTTTTTAGATTTCATGGCTAGATTACCCAGTAAAATGATTTGTTTGCAACGTAAGAGCCTTGTCCCTCTTGCAGTTCCCCCGGGTATTGATTAGCTACTTTTGACAGCATACAGAAGCATCTTACATCAGCTTTCCATTGTATGAAGATGTATGATGAAATATCCACTGTATATTTCATTGACCAGTGCAGTCTTTGTGCACAGATGCTGCCCACACTGACTGAATGGTGATTTCTTCAAAGTCATATATGGTTGGTTGTTTTGATTCATGTTCAGAGTCAACCATTAATTGGGGATCTCTCAAGGAAATATCCTTATTTCTTAGCATAAATAAGATCTTCAACAGGAACAATTTTGGATGCTACAGGCAAAAGGACAATTGATATGATGAATTCTGACAAGTATGGTTCTGGTTTCCCTTGCTGCCTACCCTCCTTTTTCCTGTTTGGTAAAAGTGCCTTTCTTTCCTTAAGCTGGACTCGAATCCTTGTCCTAGGGACGAGTATATGTACTCTCTCTCTTGCCAAGGGAGTGGTGTAAGATTTAGTTTACATAACCTATTCTTCCATCACTTTTGTCAGGGCTAGACTGCAGCAGCAATTTGAGGTAAGCTAGAAGTCAGGAACCCAAATCCATGGGCAAGCTGGTAGTCAAGAAGCAGGAAGAACAACTTGTACTGTAACAAAACTGAGCAATGCTGAAAACAAAACCTCTCTGAATCTGCTAGATGCCAGGAAGTTGAGTAATCTGAAACCTTGCCCTCAGAAGCTGACACCCTGTCCTCCACTGTAAAGAGATTCCAGCAATCCCCTCCCCCAATTTCCACTGCCCGAGAACAGATTGCTCATAAACTTTATCTCAATTACTTCGTAGAAACTCTTGGGATAGTTCTGGCTGTAGTTGAGAAACATGCTTCCTATAGTAAGTAGGCTGCAGTTGGCCTTTCAGAAAATTCTTAGAGATCAAGGGAATGCACACCATTGTTTCTATTTTTAATTCTGTGAATCAGCTTGGCTTCTTTTGACCCAATGCAAACATTTAAATGACTCAACAGCTTTCCCAGATTAACAATGCTAAAATAGAGCATCTGCCAGCTTTTACTGAGTTGGAGACAGTTTAAATCAATGTAAGATTTATAGCATGATCTTGCATGTATAACCAAATGTCTTTGCAAATCTAATGGGATTGCTCCCAAGTATGTGCATATAGGATGGATGGTGAACAAGACCATTTTGAAAATGGCTTCCACTGCACCAGCTTTTACATGGACATAATGAATTGGGAATCCTATAGTCTTCCAGCAGCAATAGAAAAGAGAAGGTTGGGTTACCACTCCAGCCAGCATTCCCAAAGACACCCTGGCAACACCATAATCATCCAACATATCTCTTGTCTAAGTGATGCCCCCTGTTGGTAAGGATGCATAAGAATGCACACATCCTAGAGATTTGGAATTAGAATACACAAAAAATTATTGCAGGGGGAAACATACAAAAAATAAAAATGTACATGATGATAATTTTGGGAATCAGCATATTGGTAAAAGGCACTATACAAATTTTAATAGAGAATTGATTAGCTTATATATAGCAAGCATTTTAATCATTTTATTTATATATTTATTTATTTGGCTATTTTTACCCTCTCCAATGCGTTGCGAGTCTCTGGGTGGCTTACAAATCAAAATCCAATAAATACATATATACATATATACCCAAATATTACAAAATAATCCATGACTAAGCATAAAACATAGTTAAATATTAAATATTCAAATTATGGAATAATAAAAAGGTCTTGACCTTGGGCCAAAAAGCATCATGCAAAACAAAAACCTAATTGAATAGTATAGACATCTTGCACAGGACTCAAATGGCCCGCTCAGTGTTAAAACAAGGATTTGAGATCTGTACCATATTTTTCGCTCTGTAAGACACACTTTTTTCCCCCTCAAAAGTAAGGGGAAATGTTTGTGAGTCTTATAGAGCGAATGTGTGTGTGCCCGACGCCCGGGACACTGCCGGCCGCCTGCACCACATGGCACCACCTGGCCGGCACGCGCTTGGTGCACGCTGCTCCACCCCCACCCCCCCGGCGCAGGTGAGAGCTCTGCCGCTCAAGGGGAGGCATGCGGAGGAGGAGGAGCCACAGCCTTTAACCCGCCGGCCGCACAGAGACGGACTGCTCACCCCCACCACCTGGGAAGACCCGCCGCCGCACCGCCCGGAAGACCACCGCCAGCACACTGTCGGCTGCGCCCTGCTCCACCCCTCTCCTCCAGCGCAGGTGAGAGCTGTTAATCACAGGTCGGTGTGTGTTTTCAAATGGCAACCCGTCTTTTAATGAAGCCCATGGGGAAGTGATGGGGAATGGGCCTGTGATTATCAGGAAGCTTTCCATGGATCAGTTATCTGTTAGTTGATCAGACACATTTTTTTTAGGATCAGTGGATATTTGAATAGCATTACCTTCGTGTATGAAGTTTATTCTTCAAAGGCTACTTAGTCCACTGTGTGTTTGATTTACCGTACAATATCTCATTTTTTGTCAGAAGTTTTTTTCTATTATTTACTAGTAGGGCAGCGTGGACATTACTGGCTTTTTTAGATTTGTTATTGAATTGTCTGCAGCAGCTCTTGTATAACTGGTGTAGATTGTGGATTTCTTCAATAATTCCACTACTGACTAAGAAAGTGATGTCAGTGATTGTGAGCAACAGAGCTTCATAAATTCTGACTCTAGTGATGATGAGTTCTATGGGTTCAACAAAAACTAGAAGAGTACTCGAACTTTAAAGTCTCTCTTTTGTCAATGACAGTGATGATGGTTCTTAACGCCACTGTTGACTGCTGTTCACTTTACAAGGTTGAAATACGGTATTACTATATTCTGTTATAGTTTATTAAATAGTTTAGTAAACCATTTGATTCAGAATATTTTTTTCTTGTTTTCCTCCTCAAAAACTAGGTGTGTCTTATGGTCAGGTGTGTCTTATAAAGCGAAAAATACGGTACATGTACATATCTTTAAGGATCCTGGAGCTGTCACTTTCTTTTTCCTTTTTGGAGGCCTCAGACTTCTCTTTTGATAGAACTGGGAGTCAGGCAGGCTGGCACGTAGTTCCTTATGAGGTAGTCTCCTCTTCTACAAATATAAATCAAGAGTGGCGTTGCGGAAATTTTGAAGGCAGAAGTACATTACTTGGAGAACAAGACTCAGGTGCACTGCAAGTTAAGCAGGTTAACCCCTCACATTAACCATGTCCAGAGGTCATTGTATAGTGTGAAATATAGGATGCTTTCCTCATAAACCCACCTGGCGAGGAGTTTTCCAGTGCACACCCCCTTTATTAACTGAAAAGGACAGAGCATTTTAAACCTCCCTCTGAGCTATGTTTTACTGGGAACACAGGACATCAGAGAGAACACAAGTCTATCTAACAGTTAGAAAAGCTGGGGAAGAGTCAGAGAAATTCAAAACTATTGCAATGCTGCAGAGCATAGGAAAAGCTCTAAAAATTTATAAGAGCATCTCATGTAAGATCTTTAGGATCTATCACAGGCCCTAAAAACATGATCCTCACAGAAGTTTTTGCTGATTTTAAAAATTAGTGAGTCAAGGAGAAACTATGTTTGAATGATCCCAGTTCTGGCATAGACTGTTTTGTTAGAACACTTAGAAATCAAAATCCCACTGGGAATGTTGGGCCTCCACAGAGACAGTAAGCAGGAAGAAAAGAAAACCCTAGTTTGACCCTAGAAGAACTAGTCACCATTTAGCGAGTAAAGGCCCTCACCAGAGCCCAGTCAACAATGATGACTTCAGAAAGGAGCATATTTGTCATTCAACAGAAGAGAAGAGGCCTCACCCATGTCTCTACCAAGGAAAGAGAAACCAACAACTGCAGGCTTCTTAAAGATATATACACATATCACAGAACTGCTGTGTGTAGAAGATAAGACCATGAACATGCATCGTGGGTCTGTCGCTAAAGGAATTAAGGTATGGTTTCTGGGGTAATTAGGGCTAGGCAAAACAAAGTTTGTAGTTTATGCAAGTGTGAGAGAGAAGAAAAAAAGGTGAGAAGAGGATTGCAAGACCAGGGAGAGAGAAGGGGTCTGCATTGGTTTGGACTACTTGAACATCCACCCAAGGATCCCATTGCATTTTCCTGAGGACACAACAGGGGTGCAGAGAAATTTATGTGGCTGCCATGGGAAAAAGAGCCTTGAAAAAGTAAATCCACTGCTGTGAAAAATTCCATGTAGGGGCTCATTAGGAGAGAAACGAAGGATAATAAAGCAGCTAAGATATAATGTCTTTATACAAATCTAGGGTGCCACCACACATGAAATATTGTGATCTGATCACACTTCAAGAAGGTTGTGGAACAAAAAAGGTACAGAAAAAGACAATTAAAATGATCAGGTGAATGGAAAAACTATCCTATGAGGAAATATTGTAGTTTAGAGAAAAAATTGAATAAGTTGAGGGATATATTAGAGCAGCGGTCCTCAAACCAGTTGAAAGGCTGCTATGACCGTCGCGGGCTGGTGAGGTGGGGGTGCCTGGGGATGCAGTCCGGTGAGGTGCTGTTGGGCTCACATGAAGCACATAGTTGAAATATGGCATGTACATCCACATGATTTAGTGATGGATTCCAACTTATGTGACTTTAAAGGGAGATAAGACAAAATCAGGGTGGATAGGACTATTCATGGTTTCTAGCCATGCTGACTATGAATCACCTCCAGGATCAGAGGCACCATACCTGTGGGTGGCTTGAGTACAAAACTGCAAGAGGGTGATTAGTCACAGTGTTTGTTTGTGGCCTTCCCCAAGACATCTGGTTGGCCAATGTGGGAAACTGGATAGGCCTTTGGTCTAAACCAGCTGAGATCTTCATGTGTTCTTATGGGATGCCAGGGAATGAACTTGGGAACTTCAGCCTGGACTGAACCTGGCATGAACTTGGGATGCTTCTGCAATGTACTCTGCCACTGAGCTACAACCCTCCTGAAAACCCAACAGGATACAAGTAGAGACCCTAACTGAACCTAAAGATAGAAAAGTTATCAAGAATAATAGACATAATAATTGCTGTTACTAGTAACAATAGCAACAATGATACCAGATGGGAAAAGTGCTTATCCTAAAATAATTGTTTGCTTTCAAAATGTTCTTTTGCTTGCACTTTTCTTAATATGTGTGTGTGTTATATCGCAAATTATGCTTGCTGCCTGGCTTTATCTACTGTCACTTGCTTTGGAAAAGTTAACATTTGTCTATTTCATTTCTAACTGATATTTGAGATTGACTGATGGGAGCATGACCACTTGCAGCTGTCCCAGTGGCTATTTCCCAATGAAATACTCATCCAGGAAGGGGTGTGGTCTTGCTATGACTGTCCTTCATTTTGACATGACCCAGTAGATCACATATTGGTAGCTTGTCAAGGAAGAGTGGGAGATAGCAATAACAGTAGCATTAATCACCACCATCATCATCATATCTAGCACAGTACACCCCAAGTGTCCATACTGACTAGGAATGATGGTTTTGCAGCCTAATAAATTTGGAAGTTGATGAGGAAAGTTGATTCAGCATTTGCATTTGCTTTCTGAGTTTTCAAAGCGTCTACATTCAGAGCTTTTCTGCATGAAACTGTTAATCCATTGTATCTACTTTCGCTTGTCACAGAATTGCAATCCAAGCACTACATGAGCAGCATTTCCTGTCATGCTTTCCATTACATAATCTCTAATTGTGGTATAGCAGAAAAGCACCCACAGAAAAGTAAATTGTGCTTTCTTTCACATTTGTCATTAAATGCTTCATTTTTCTCTCTGAAAAATCTAATCCAAAATGCTGGTTAAACACAGAAACAAAACTTGGAGGGTCACAGCATCACCTCAAATAACCATGAGTGGAAAATTACATGTGCATGGCAAAGACCTTGTGTAGAAAAGCTCTAAGTTGGTTATCATGAAAAAAGTTCTAGAAAGCAGATGAGAATTATTACCTCCGCACCACAGATATGAACCTGAAGTAGAAAGAGAGATGGAATTGTTTCTCTAATGCCACCTTATGAGTTCACAACAGGTAGGAACTTTGAACCTGAGAGCCCTAAGAGTCACAATTCAGCTAGTAGGGCCATTCTAATATGTGTCCATCTATTCCAGAAAGATGGGTATAGGATTGCACAATTGCTCACCATTACATATAGGCTCTCAGTCACAGTTCTTGTATTTATAAGAATATCTAGTACCTAAATACAGAATGCTCAGAGCACTGATGTAAAATTATTATTAATAATAATAATAATAATCAGCAGCAGCAGCATTGCAGAAGTGCTGAATCAAGTAGCAGTTGCTGCACTTGCATTTTCCAAATGCATGGAGCCTGGAAACATTTTGCTGTTTCTTTTCTTTTTGATCAAAATAAAATAAATAAGAGGGCCAAAGTGAGGCTCACAGTAGTAAACACAACTGAAGAAGGCTGCTGCGCTTTGATATGCCAGCAGAGGGCAATATGGGAATGCTTATGCTGATGTTCTCATTTGGATGAGAGGCAAAAATTGCCAAGTGAAAGTAAAATTGCAACAGTTTTCCAGCCAGTATTGTATTGGTGCAAAAACATGTCTTCTTCCAACTTTCCTCAATCTGGTTGACTCCAAATATTGTGTACTGCAACTCCCAGCGTTTCCAGCCCAGATTCTATCAGATAACTAGAACTGAGGCTTGACAAGTAAAATTCAGATTCGACTGGCCCATAACTTACCAGATTGTCAGCAGCCTGATTGATCTCCCACCTTAAAATGGGGGCACAAGCGCAATGTTAAAAGTGGCATGTGAAGCAAGGGTTCAAACAGAACCCCTCTGCTGCTTCTCTCTTCTTTCTCCAATATCATTTTACAACAGTTCAGCAGTGACTTTGAAAACTTGGGTCACTGCCATGCCCTCAGCTAGCTCTGACCACAGATAAGATAACCAGTAGTGGTGCTGCTAGACTGAGTTAACTGCTACACTTTGCCTACACCTTCAAAATTGCTTGCTTAAGCCAGTGGGCTCTGCCACTGATTGTAGACTTTGCTTTGGCTTGCTAAATTCCATTCTGGCTCTGCAGCCCCCAGGGTATTCTGGCACTCAAGCTGAGGTATATTTACCCTTCCCTACCCTCTAAATTTAGGGGCATGGTGGCTTAGTGGGTAAGATGCGGAGCTTGTCGATCAGAAACACTGCAGTTCAACAGTTCAAATCCTTAGTGCTGTGTAATGGAGAGCCCCATTACTTGCCCCAGCTTCTGCCAACCTAGCAATTCGAAAGCATGTAAATGCAAGTAGATAAATAGGCACCACTTCAGTGGGAAGGTAACAGTGTTCCATGCATGAAAGCATCTAGTCATGCCAGCCACCATGGAAGCATCCTTGGACAAGGCTGGCTGTTCATTTTAGAAACAGAGATGAGCACTGCCCCTAGAGTCAGTTAGGACTAGCACACATGTGCAGGGGAAACTTTACCTTTACCTTTACCCCTTAACCTTACCACTATTAGTTTGTGAAGTGCATGAGATAGGCTCAGGAGGCCTCTAACCACTCCAGTGCCATCATTGCCTGTGCATCCTGCAAAGTTAGTGAACTTACTGGCTCAGCAAACTGCTTCAGACACTTGGGAAAGTATTGTGATTTTAAATTCCCCAGATGTACAGCCTGGACTTTACTGCAAGCCAAGCCTTGCTTGGCTACTTGCTACTGGCTGCCTGGAGGTTGTGCATGGCCCTGGACCTCATGCACAGTAGGCCACCACCCACTTTGCCTCTCCCTAGAAGCAGCCCTGTTGTTCCTAGCTATGTTGCCTGGTGTAGCGGTTAAGCACGCAGAACTAGTACTCAGGTGAACTGCATTCTAGTCCCCACTTAGCCATGGAACTCACTACCTGACTTTGGGCCAATCCTAGATTCTCAGCCCATTCCACCTCACAGGAATGTTGTTGTGCGGATCAGACTGGGAAAACGGAAAGGATTATGCAAACCACCTTGAGTTCCTTGGAAGGACATAGATAGGATATAAATATAATAAATACATATGCAGGACCAATATGGTATGGTTGGTAGAAGAAGGGTGGGCAGAAGGTAGATCAGGATCTACTCATGCATCTCTGAATGATTCCTAGTATGTTGGCAGTGATTTCTGACTCCATTTGTTTAATAGTGGTATCAACAAACTGATTCCTCCCCACCCTGCCAAATTATGCTGCTGAAATTTAGAAGCCTGAAGAAAATAAGGAGTGGGAGTTCAGGTAATTAAATTATTTCACCTTCATCCTGTATCAATGTCAAATCTAGCATTAGTCATGTTTGGGGTCATCGAATGGCCCCAAAGCAAACTGCCTCAGGCTAGGCAATGCTGCATATGAAAGGCCCTTGTGTGATGCTATGTTTACCCCAGGAGGTTTGAAGCAGTGTATAAATGGCTGTCATGTTTCGACAATCACTTAATGTTTCCTGCAGAAATGCATCATAATAAAGATCTGCATAACTGTGTTCGGCCTATTGTCCTGCCATCTGTATAACAGTTACTTGATTTACAAACTGAAAATCAGCAAGCTTCCATAGATGGATTTTAATTCTGTTAGCTGGAGATTTGAGCCCTAACTCTTGGCTTTCAAAAAAAGACTTCCTCTGACTGTGACTTAATCTCCTTTTTGTAGCTTTGGTTGGAGTACTCAGTTGGGGTATAAAAGTACCCCACCCCCCCACCCCCACTACTACTACTACTATTATGTAAACTTTGGGACTTCTTTCCCCCATGCATATTTTGGTTTATAGAAAGAAAACTGTAAAAAGCAGGAATTTGAAATTTGGGGAATACTTTTTATTACCCAGATTTTAACAATGTTCCTTGAAAGACTAGATCATAAGTCTACTTATGTGTAAATTACATAACAGATATAAATTAGATCCAGGTACACAATGATGAAGTATTAAACCTCATGTAACTAATTCCTGTGTTCTCTTTAATGAATAATAAAGAAGAAAGAGAATAATTATCTTTATTAATTCAATATATAGAATTAATTCAACATTTTTGTTAGTGATTTGGATAAGGAGGTGCAGAGAATGCTTATCAAAACTGCAGATGAAACAAAACTGGGCTAATACCCTGGAAGACAGAAACAAAATTTTCTGTGTATTATGATAGATTGAAGCACTGGATTTCAACCAGTGCTTTTAAATTTATTAGGGACAAATCCCAAGTTCTGCATCTAGGGAAAAGAGACTCTGTGCAGACTTACACGATGGGGGATACTTGAGTCAACAATACTACAAATGAGAAGGCTCTTGGAATTATAAATCACATGCTGAATATGAATTAACAAAGTGGCGTGGCTGCAAAAATGGTAAATGCTTACATTGGGCTACATTGGTAGAAGTTTCGTTTCAAAATCACATGAAGTACTAGTTCCCCTTTACTCAGCACTGGTTAGGTCTCATTTTAAGTACTGTGTTCAGTTCTGGGCACCACTGTTTAAGAAAGATGCTGACAAATTGGAAAATTTCAAAGGAAGGTAGCAAAGTTGTTTAGGGGACTGGAAACAAAGTCCTATGAGGAGAAACTGAAAGAACGGGTATGTTGACCCTTGAGAAGAGAAGACTGAGGGATGATATAATAGAACTCTTCAAGTACTTGAAAGGTTGTCATGCAGAGGAGGACTTCTTCTCATTCATCCCTGAGTGTACGACATGGAATAATGGGCTCAAGTTACAGGAAGCCAGATTCTGGATGACCTTCAGGAAAAACTTCCCAACAGAGAAATAAGACATTGGTCCCAATTACCTAGGGAGGTCCTGGTGCTCTCCTACTGGAGGAATTCATACTGCAGCTGGACTGTCACCTGTTAACAATAGTTTAACTTAAAGTCCTGCATTGAGCAATTGGTCAAACCTAATGGCCTTATTGGCCCATTCCAACTCTATGCTATGTATGCCTTTTGCATCAGGCTCCAGTTCATTAATTTTGGGGTTCTGGTAAATATAGTAGATCCTACAAACCTGAATTCTGTCCACCTCTATGTTAAAGTGTAGACAATGAGAGTGGAAACTTTAATTCAAATCCACATTCAAACATGAAGCTCACAGGGTAACACCATCTATCAGCATCCTCTAACCCACAAGGTTGTTCTGAGGGGGGCTGGTAAAGGCCCATAAATACCACCATAAGGAGGAAGGGTGAGATTAAATTAATGATAAGAATGCAAGATTGTTTCCTGCTTCCAGATGCAACCCACCTGAAATTCAGTATCAAAAGCTGACAGTCCTACCTTCTAGAGCTTACAAACAATCTTGAAGACAGAGGAAAGATGAGCTGAGTCTACATGCTGGAGACAATGAAGGGCCAGCTCAAGCTATTTTGTTGCCTAAACCATTCCAGCAAATGTCCCTTCCCTTATAAGTCAAAATGCATAATACCCAACATTTTCAACTCTTTTTGCCCCCTAGGCAGAAAATCCTACCATTGTCTCTCCATTTCTGGCATTAAATAGTCTGTATATACATTAAATAATTATTTGCATGTTTTAGGTGTCAGAGGTGGTACCTCACTATGGACATAGTTGGACATCACAACCACTGGATGACATTCAAACCATCACATAAAGGAGGTAAATAAGACAGGAATGCTCTGCCCGGGGTTGTTCAATGTGACATCCAAGCCAGGAATTCTGAGCTGTTGTGGGAGAAAAAACCCCAGAGTTGGATGGCTTCTAAGGCTGGGCTGCCTCTGCTCTGACAACCCAGGATTCTTGGTTCAGAGGTTATGCTAAACAACCCAGAGCCATCAGGAGTGATTGGTTGGGAGAAGGAAGCCCACTTGCTCACTTCCTTAAGACAAGCAAACAAACCTGGATGCCTTTCATCCTAATCAGGCATTCTATTCTGTCATTTGTGTTCTGATAAATTTATCCCTGGCAAAACCTAGGGGAAAAGAAGAAAGGTAACATAGTGGAAGAAAAAGCAAGCTGCAGTTTTGGCTGTGAATAAAATTAGAAATAATGAATAAAATATCCTTTAGAAATACTGGAATTTCTTTCTTAAGGAGGAAGGGGGAGTCACAAAAATGCTTCTCTGCCTAAGAATGGTAGGACCTGGGAATATACCTCACCTACCTAAACCCCTGTGTGTAGAGACCTGGGACTTCTTTACATGAGGCATTTATTGCTCTGACTCACAGGGCCCTTACACAATGTCATGATTCTCCAAATTCTTGCCCATTTTTTCTAGTTCATGACATTTTATAAAATAAAGTTTGCTATTTTCTTAGATGGCACCATTGTTCACCACAAAGGCCTATTGTATTTCCATGATTCCACGCTATACTACAGTGTCACTTTGTGTTGTGTGATATATAGAAAGCAGGAGAGTGAAACTGGGGTTGGGGGCAGGCCTTGTGAAAGATGCCCTAATTCTTCTGCAAAGAAAGCAGAAGGAGCACCCTTGGTAAAATGCCAGTTATATGCTTCATGAAGTTCTGAAGCACAAACTTTCTCCCCACAGTCAGTAGAAAATATAATGCAATGCAATAACTGCCCAGCTCCAGTAAACATGCAGGAGTGCAGTGGCAGGTGAGAGATGCTGAAAAGTATAAAGCTGCTGTGAGTGAGGAAAAGAGGTAAATGAAACTCCCTACTATCAGAATAATATACGCAAAAAGGAAAGATAGGAGACCGAACAGTGATGTGGGTAGCAATGGGTAACAGCCAGATGGCCTTGAAAGTAAACGCAATGCAGGATGACATAAACATTTGTGTGGAAAGGCCCTGTATTCACACTGGGGTGGGGAAATCTGACTGCAGGAGAATTTGTCAGGGAACTTTTCCTGCTAAATCATCTGCATTACATATCTGTTTAAAGGGGAAATAAAAACATGCCGCTATGCAGTGCTGGAAAAACAGTAAAAGCTCAAGTTAAATTGAGTCCAATAAATGTTCTATTTCCCAAGAAGGTAACTAGGCAGCCCATGAATTATCATAGTAGAATAGGGAATGTCAATCTAAAAGCCAGTTCTTGAAGTTTGCTGCTGCACTGGTTAAACTGTAACACAGGTAGCACACGGACCCGGTTGTCAGTGTTACCACATTCATTCATTACAGAAGTTATTGATTAATAGTGAGCGGGGCCATACTGGGAATACAACGTACAGTTCTGGTCATGGAGCTGGGGAACATACAGTAAAGGACAACCAAAGTGAATACCTACAACCTTAGAACACCCTAAGGTAACAGGCTAAAGAATTTTGAGGCTTTTTAGTTAAGAAAAAGATATTTGAGGTCCAAATTATGGTAAGAAGCATGGACACCTGCCCATTATCTCTGCTTTACTTCACTGGCTGACATTTGCACGCAATGGGGAAACCCAATGCAATGATGTTTCCTGATAGCTTTTTAAAACCACACATTACTAGGAAGGCCCTGGGGAGTGAGTCAGCAGCACCTCTGCATCTGTGCAAAACATGCAGTAGGGAAGGGGCCATTATCATGTGGGGTCATGATACATTTTTGCAAAACTGAATGGTGTGGAGTGGCTAGAGACAGGCGGGCTGCCTCTGCATACTGGTTGCTGGGGAACACGAACAGAAGGGTGCTAATGCACTCATGCCTGTTCCTAGGAATGTCTGATCTGGCATGGTCACAAATGCCTTAGTTGCATCCCATTTGGGCTATTGTAAGCTGGGCTATGTGGGGCTGCCTTTGGAAACTTGCTGTTTGCCACTTTGCCTTGTTGTTCCTCCTCCCTCCCAGCCTCTTTCTTCACTATTTCTTACCCCAGTTCTTTCCCCAACTTTGTCCCTTCTCTTTGTTTCTAAACATGCTGTTTCTCTA
The DNA here is from genome assembly GCF_004798865.1 of Varanus komodoensis. NCBI lineage: Eukaryota > Metazoa > Chordata > Lepidosauria > Squamata > Varanidae > Varanus > Varanus komodoensis. The sequence continues at coordinate 14,326,195 of NW_025335409.1, read as the reverse complement.
CCCTTTCAAAAGTGTCGACTGGTCCAGAATGCTGTCGCCACACACGGTTGACTGGCCCCAGCTTTCAGAAGCTTTGCAGGCTTCGGGTCTGTTTCTAGCAGAATTAAAAGTGCCAGGTATAACCTGTAAAGTTCTATATGACTTGAGACCAGGCAACCTGAAAGACCACCTTCTCTCAAAAGTACCTGAAACTGAAGATCTTCTGGAGAAGCTCTTCTTTTGTGACTACCACCTTCAGAGGCTCATTAGATGGCAACACAAGGGAGGGTCTTCTCAGTGGCTGCTCCCCAGGTTGTGGAACTCTCCCTTGAGGGAGGTCAAGTCTACCCTTTCTCTGCAATCCTTCAGAAGGCAGGCAAATACCACTCTTATTTTAAAAGGACATTGGCTGCTTCTGTTCTTCAATCAAGATTGTGTTTTAATTTTTTTTATTGTTTAAACTATTTTGAACTGTTTTGTAAGCTGCCATTTTTGGTAGAAAGGCAGGAATCAATCAGTCAGTCAGTCAATATCACCTGTCAGAGGCTCCTTACCAATGGCAGGGATGAACACTCGGACCCACAGGGAAGATTAAATCGCCTTGAACCCCAGCATTTTTATTGGTAAGATCACCCAGGCCCCCTGCAGTTTACAACATGCTACCAGGTAGTGACCCTCTCAGCCAACTACAAGTTTTTAGAACATAGAGTTTTTTATTCACATGACATAGCAGCTGGTCAGGTGATGACAAAATAAGGGGAACACAGTGAGAAAGAATGTAAGAGATCTGCAGAGGAGACTTAATACAATAGCTTTGATTACAAGCGATTAACATCACTATCACTGAGGCACTGGGATTATTGTGGGTCTTGGGATGCAAATGAGGGTGATTGCAATATTGCTAGAAAAGCTTGTCTGGCCACCTAATCACTTTTGTTTGTTGTTAGCCCAAGTACAGCCTTGGGAGCCCCATTCTGCAAAGGCTTTTCCAACCAAAGTTAGTAGCCCTCTCTTAAAGGAACAGCTTGAAAATAACACTAAACAGAAGCCTGTCTTGGAATTCTGGTACTTTCTGAGAAAAAGGTGCAGAGATGTTGCATGTTTGATTTATAACACAAAGGCACATATAAGGAACCTTTTTCTACCAGGATTTATCTGCATTTCCCCAACACGCCTCACTATTTCTCTCCTCCCCTCATCTTTAACTTGTTTTTGACAAGCTAGGACCCCATGGCAGCCTTGATATAAGTAACCACATCCTCCATGGGAGTCATTTTGTGGTGTTTCTCAGATTCCCAGGGCTGGAGACCTGTACCAACACCTGAGGGCCTGAGGGCATCATGTCTGAGGGCACCCTGAAGTTTGGGGTGAATCTGCTCCTTGGGTTTCTCCAGGGAGGCTGGGCTTGACATCTAATACCTCCTGTCAAAGTATCTCCCCTCCTCCAGTGTATCCTTCAATCAGAAATGATGGCAGGTGTCAGAATCCCGGAATCTCAATTTGAGAAGAGGGAATAAAACTCGGGTTCGTGGGAAAGACCAAGCGTCCAAACCATCTGAGGCTTTATTGTATTTACCCCAAGGTTCCTGCGGTACACTCACGGTAATGCAGCATTACCGGGCAGGCAGAGATGAACTCTGCTGCAAAGCTTCAATACCATTACAGGGCATTTATAGGCACACAGGTACAGGGCAATTGATGACCGAATGCAGAGATTACAATAAGATTCTGAGGTCATCACATACAGAACAGATAAAGAAATGTCAGTCAATCACACTGTAACAATGAGATTAGTATTGACACTTAAGTTGAGTAACTTGAACCCATCTCCAGGTCTGCTCAGACATGCAAATTCAAGCCACTAGAAACTATTCGTGATAAGCTCAGACCCTTATCTCACTCTAAACATTCTGCATGATCAGGGCACATGAAGCCCTCTGGGCTATCAAAAGATTATTGTAAACTGAATTCCAACAATGACTATTTATAATGGATATTTGGGCTAAAATGGCCTACTGTAGCCTACAGCTAAAGGTGAGAGAAAGGAGGGGGGGATGCCATTTTAAACAGTGACAGCTTGGTTTTGAGAAGGAAGACAGGATTTGATCCCACAATGCAAAGACACACAAGAGTAATGCTTTTCAGACAGGATTTCCCCAAATTTTCCCAACACAGGAAACTGAGCAATGGAGGGGTTAGGGGAGAGTTTCCATGTGGGTGCTGGGTGCTACATGAAGAGATTCAGCCAGCAGAAGGAAGAGGAACCACTCTTTCTGGTGCCAGCTGAATCATACTACACTTAAAATATCTGCAGAGAAGCCAAGTGAATCAAAGCATTCAGCTAGTGCTGGGAGGAGTAGCTTCTCCATCCCAAGAGAGTCGTGGAATGCTGTGTCTCCCTTGGTGGGGAGAAAAGTTGAAATGGTGATGCCGGGGAAGTGACCACATCCCACAGATGCCATCCAGTGAATGGACAACAAAGGGGGCAATCAAGCCCTCACCCACACCTATTTTTGTAGCTCTGCCTTACACTATACATAGATAACATTTCAGGAGTGTAGCTTATATTGGGTTACATACCACCTATTTTGCATTGTTGATCAGCACTGAGCAAGTTAGGCTGACCGCTCTGCTACCTGCCATGATCATCTTTGCTTGAAAGGAATTCTGTTGAGAAGAATGTTTTAAGAACTTGAAGAGTTACTTGAGTGAAATTAGATTGCCAGCCTTTCTAATACCCACTCAAACTGTGCCTTTAACAGAAATGTGGCTCTCTCCATGGTACATAAAGCTTCACCTGCTAATCACCGCTGCATATGAACAGGCACGCATGTGAGCAACCAGTCTTTTTTCCAGGTTAGATGGCAATGTTTTGATCACCTTGTATAGTTTCATGATTCTGGAACTGACTTCAGGTCACATCAGTGGAATGCAAGTTTCCATTGTTGACTTTATGTCACATTTTAGAACTTCTCACCTCTGGTTACAGGAAAAGATGGGATTCAGATGTAGCCAAAACAACTACATCCCACCAGGAACTGAAATCCATCCCATAAGACAATCTTCATGAACTGCATGCTCTCCAGATATACAGTACTTCAATTTCCATCATCCCTAGCCAGCAGGACATTGTGAATCACGGGAGTTGTATCCTAAGGCATCTGGATGACACCAGATAGGTAAGTGCCATAAACAACTGAAAAAAGAAATTGTAGTCAAGAAACACCCAATTTCTAGGCTGTATTATCACCAATCTATATAACATGCAATTTGTTCATTTTTATGTTCTTCTACTGGAGTTCAAACTCCAGTGGGGGATAAAAACAATAAAAAATTATTAATGCTGTGCAGGTAGGTGCAGCTGCTTCCAGTTATGTACATTAAAAAGGACAGAGAAGTCATATATGCTAAAAATAAATTCAGTTGGGATTAATGTGGATAGTAGCAAGATACTGATCTACTGGTTAAAACAGATTTTTTTTTAATGACTGCTTAACAATGATCGCAAGTCAGTCTTCTGCATGTGTTTTTCTGTTCTTTGCTGTTGTGTAGTAGAAATACTTTAATTTTTCTGATTATCCAAATATGTCAGAAGAAATAATTTCATGCCTTGTATAGATTTATTCAATCAACAAGTCCACATTAAATACAATTACTGTTCTAAGTGTATTAATACCAAGGGTTTTAAAGCTTGAAAAAGTAATACTTTTTATCATGAATCCCTTCGTGTACTTTATACAGAATCAGAGTTACAGCAACTTCACTGTTTTTAGCACAGCTTCCTTCCTTCCCCTTTAATGCAGTTATGTAATAGGGAACATTGAGCAAAAAACGTATAAAGCTGTTGTAACCTACCCTGGGCCCTACTGTCTTTGAGATACATCTCAACAGTTGTGTGTCTGCACATGTGTGTATTTTACAGTGAATAGCCAAATTTTGGTGAATGTTGAAGTTTTTAGGTGAGGGGAAAGAATACAAATGCCATTTTGTAAAATCCTTCCAAACTGGTCTATATTTTCTCACTCTTTGGACAGGTACAAGTGAATTCTGACAATCCCATTTTGGTGACTCAAAATTCATGGCGCCTCTCTTGACTTGCTGGATATGAATGCCATTTGTTCTGTTTCCAGATCAAGTGCTCCTGGAGTTAGCAATCAGAAAAGATTGTGCAGGTATTCTGCCTCCCCCTCTGGTAGGGGACTGTGACCTCCTGGCAGTTCCCTTCTTTACAAGGTTTTCTGAGGAAAGGGTCTTACTGATAGTCCATTGCTTGAGGAACTTGTGAGCCTTATGGTCATGGAATCCCACCTACCCCAGGGCCCTAGTAGAAGCATTAGTTTTGTTACCATATAGCCTTTCATGTGGGGAAGAGTTTAGTGAGAAATCCCTGTTAAAACAGCAAGTTAAATGTGCAAAGATTCAAAGAAGTTTATCTATGACAAAGAGGGAAAGCAAACCTAACCAAAGGGAAGGCAACAACCACATGTACAAAACAGCAGGATCTCAGCTCAGCCCCTTAGCCAGAGGCAGTCAACCATTTCTGACGCTGGCAGTCTAGCCAGCAAATCAGAAAACTGCCTAGGGGTTGGACGAACCTTCTTAAGGACTGTAAACTTAGCTCAGATCAGTTGCATTTTTGAAGACAAGATAACCTTAGGTTGCAGGGGCAGGCTATTGACTGATCCAATGCTCTAGGGGACACTGTGGAGCTACAACATAACACTCATCCTGGTGTACAGTCTTATTCAGGTTTGGACAGAAGGAAGATTTACAATCCCCAGCACTGCCCAATAAGGAGTTCGCCCTTTCTAAACATGCATAGGATTTCCCCCTCAGGACTTTCTGATATTTTCTGTTGTGGTTCCCTTCTTTCCAGTGAATGTAAGGATAACTGTGGACTGTTGCATGCAGAAGAGGAAAAAACTTAGATAAGTGCCAGTAAACCACTTGCAAAATGTTTTCCTCTTGCCATTGACAGAACCGCTCTCAAATCAGGTTCTGTGCCAGGTTCTAAACAAAACAGGTCAGCTACCAAAAGATTCACAGCCTATTTTAATGGTGCAGTTCTACAGAAGTTTAGACAGAAAATAGTCCTTCAACTCCTACCATTCCCTGGCCATCCATGCTGGGACTTGCAGAACTTTTTCCTGTCAAAAGATCCATAGGATTGTACTCTAAGATGAGACGGCAAATTATCTGGAACTGTTAACGTTCAAATGCTGGATGGATCTTTGCAATCCTTTACCCTTTAGCAACACAAACTATCTTCAGGTGTGTATAACCTCACTGAGGTGGCAATCCTGTGCATGCTTAGGTGGGAGTACTGGCATATTTGTCTGGTTACACTTGAGTATGATTGCTCTGTTCATCAGAAAATGGTACCGTGATGTACTGCTAATGCAATTGCTCCTCATACATATTCCATTTTAGAAAGTCAGTACTGAAGTGGCACACAAGTATACCAGCCATGCAAGCTTCACATGAAAGCACTGACACCCTGGAATACCATTCTAGGATGGCTGAACAAGGACTGTGTAGGTATCTTTATGAAAACTGTAAGTAGCCCCAAGTTGCATTTTATGCTTTAATAAAAACTCTAAATGGCTCTGGCAATCTTTAAATAGATTATTGCAGAGCACCCTTTGTGGGGCTGCCAATGAATGTTCAGAAGTTGCAGCTTGGGCAAAATGTGGCAGCTAGATTATTAACGGGGACAAAAAGAGCAAACATAAAAGGCCAATTTTAGTCCACCTGAACTGACTGCCTGTATGCTTTTGAGCCCAAGATACTGGTTATAACCATAAAGCCCCACATGCCTTTCCTGACCTCAATTTACTTGGGCATTACTATCTACAACTAAGCTCTTCCTTCAACTGCCACCCAGGCAAGGAAGCAACAAGGAAGAGGGCCTTCTTAGTAGCCCCAAATTATAGAATTACAGTGGTACCTCGGCTCACGAACACCTTGGTTCACGAACAAATTGGGTCACAAACAAAAATTTCATTAAAATGTTGACGTGGGTTGCGAACTCCGCATTGGGTAGTGACCAAGATCACAGTCATCTCCCCGCACCCAGAGTGGAGAGATGGCCATGACTGCAGTTGCTTTCGTGCAGGGAAGGTGTGCGTGATCAGAGGTGAGCTCCTGCAGACAAGACGGGCACAATCTTGGCCATCCCTCCACAAACCAGCACGATCGCAGCCATCTTCCCACCCCACCCGAGTGGGGAGATGGCCGCAATCGTGCTGGGGGCGGCGGGGGAGATGGTCGAGGTCGTGCCCATCTCTCCCTCCCCAGTGCACCATTTGTGCCCGTCTCTCCCTCCCCCAGTGCACCCATGATCACGCTCGTCTCTCCCCCCCCCACCCCCCAGTGCTCCAGGATGACAGGTGCCTGCAGGGATGATGGGCATGATCTTGGTTGTGCTGTGGGGGGGGGGGAGGAAGATGGCTGCGCTTGTGCTTGGGGTGGTGGGGGAGAGATGGCCGCGATCTTTGTTGTTGTCACTTTGCTTCACATTTTTCGGATTTAAAAAATGGTTACGGATTTAAAAAATGATTAACCTTATTTACACTGAACCTTATGGGGAAATTTAACTTGGCTCACTACCAATTTGGGTCATGACCAGAGTCCTGTAACGGATTACGTTAGTGAGCCAAGGTACCACTGTATATTTCCACTGACAATCTCCAACATATTCATCTTTTCAGCACCAAGTTAAGACTGTCCTCTGTTCCCAGGCATTTAATGGCATATGATGGGGCACCTCAGTCATTTTAACAGGTCTATTCTTTCTTGAAATTATTTTGGCTTAAATGGTTTTAAATGTTGTATATTGGAATTTATGTAAGCCGTCCTGAAGCTTTGCGAAAGGATGGCATATAAATATTCTAAATAAATAAATTTTATGTTGTATTTTATTGTACTATTTCTACTGTCATATTTTTACCATTCCCATATATTTTATTACTTTTATAAATTGTTGTGAATCATCTAGACAACATGTAAATACTACTAGTAATAATAATTATTTTTAATAGCACATCACTTTGCCAGGATTGGAAGAGACTTTAGCTTGATTCAGTGAAGCCTTCAAGCAAGGTTGCATCACTGTTAGAGGTGAACACATTGTGCCAACTGAGTGAAGCCACACCAACTGGTCTCTGTCGATATGGTCTCTGCCGTGGTGTACCCCGATAGCGGTCCATCTGCTTCCTTCCATCAAAAGAGGCTGCCCAGGGCAGTTGGGAGGGGGCAATTGTACAAATGTGTCACTCTAATACTACTAACTACTAATCTGCTAACTACTAATACTACTAACTACTAATCTCCTTTGGCACAAGTCTGTATGGATGGCAAAGTTATGTGCTGGTTAGAAATGCCTGTCCTTGCAGTCTTCAACCACAATAGCCAAAGCCCTCTAGACAGTATAGAACAATGAATAAAATACAATAAAATTTCACTAGAGATTTAACACCAAGTTTTAAATGACTTAAATAACTAAGACAGGCTAATACAAGTAGGCCTGTTAAAAAAGATGACATAACCACCTCCTTCTGTTTTATTTAAAGCTATTAAATGCCTTGGGCATTTAAATAGAGGGCAGTCTTTGGTGCTGAAATGATAGTATAGTTGGCACTAGACAGGCTTTGTCAAAATGAATTAGTGTGTTTTTTAAAAAAATAAAATAACCCAGACGGGTCACACTCCTAATAACCCGTTAGTAGTCATGCCAGGTTTCAGATGTCTAGGTTGCACACTTTTGGTGCTATAGTACTGATGCATGAAAGGACTGGCACACACTCTCTTTTTTAAATTATATATTACATTTACATCTCACTTTTCCTTTCAGCAGCTTAAGGCAGAGCATATGATAATCCCTGAAATTTTATCTTCATACTAACAATCATATAAAGCAGAGTAAACTGAGTTGAAAAGTGGCCTAAGGTTCCCATTGTGAACTTCATGGTTGAGTGTAGAACAAAACCAAGATCTTCTTAGCTTGCACCTACATCCCTGCAATTTGTTATCTATACTGCAGCTATCTTATCTTCAGTGGATACATGCTTTGTAGCTTTTATGTGCTAGAACAGAAGAACTTGTTGGTGACAAAATGAAAAGGCCAGAAGGCAGGATAGGAAAGCTGAGCTCTGAAATGACATGGGCAAGACTTACTTGCTGCTATGCACCTTCCGAAGAACCAAGAGTTATTTATTCTTAATGCATATTTGCAGGCTTACCACCTCCTAAGGAGCCAAGGACACCAGAATAAATGGGTTATTTATACAAAAGATTCAAAACATTGTTTGACTTAGCTGGCACATAATGAGAAGCCACTGTGAGTTAATTTCCCCACAAGTGTTTCTTCTGGGGAAGTTTTTCTTAGTGTGGCAACACTTGTCATTTTGAATATTCAAACTGTGCCAGGTATGTGGTAGCTTCTCCTTACATGCAAATACACCAGACAACTCATAGGTTCCTAGCACTTGTCAACTACCCTAACAACCCACTGATGCTGAATTCCCATGTAACAACAAGCTATAGCATGTGGAAGGCAAGTGTCACCAGAACAAGAAACCCTATAAGGAAATTCACCCATGGTGGTTTCTTGTTATGGGTGAACCAGACCTTTGACAAGTCCAAGCAGAAACTATGATCTTCAGCTACCTTAAGGTACAGTAAAAAAACTAAATAACACAAATAATATGGCAGGGAATGTCAAATGAGGGCATCTACTTTTCATACTTCAAATAATACAATGCACAATGATGACAAGGTTGTGCATTTTTCTTTTAAACTCTGCCAGCAACATCCTGCCTTCAAGTTTCTGGGTTTTATGCTATCAAAAAGGAACTTGTGTCTCTCTTTCTCTTACATTAGGGTAATTTGCATTAAAAAGCACAGACATTGCCTTGATGGTGCATACAGGTATCTTATTTTATACAATGATCACAGCAAGATTTTAAAGTATCATCATGCAAATATGGTTAAAAGATAGGTCACTCCTTATCCTGTTAGTTACTTTAGGTCATTTGTGTGGGCAGCGATGTAGCTAATGGAGAATGAACAGAGCAGGAAGGTATTTTTTTTTCTTTTTGGCCTTGCCAAAAAAACAGACAGACAATCCCCAAACCTGAAAATGTCTTGTATCTTCCATATGTGCCCTAGTTTGCTCTGCTGGGCATCTACTGTTCTTGGAAACTATCATGCAGGGGCCAGGATGGGTGTGCATTCAGGGTGTGAGGTTTGAATTGAAGCTCTGCGCACTCACAAACACCTTTATTTCATGTATTCGCTTTCCTCTCTGAAAAAAAGGCACTAGAACCACCTGCTGTTGCATTTGGAATGTTCTCCTTAAGAATGTTCTATTGTTTCAACTGTATTCCTCAAAAAGCTGTGTCCTACTTGCCATTGTTATTATAGCTAGGGTGCCCTACGGGCACAAGGCTGGGTTCAAATGATTATTGTTAGGAACGGAATCAGGTTCCAAGGAATGACGACACAGGAGACAAAGTACCAAGCAGCACTAGTTTATTACGTTCTTGCAAGAGTGGGCGCCCACCTCACAGGTATCGCGCCGGTTTGACAAAAGACATTGCCTTTTATTCCCTTTCCCCAATTCGCAAGCCCTGCCTCTTTTCGCCCATTGGCTGGGTTACTAAGAGGTCACAGTCTTCTCTGTCCATCTCTATCATACTAATCCTTGGTATGTTCCCCCACCCTCTCATGCATCCCATGTTCATGCTAATAAGTCCATTACCTATGAGAGGTGTGTCAGTTATTATTTATAAGCCTATTAAGTGTGCGCACTACTCACTGTAAGTTCACTAGTTCATCTTGACCTTACATCAGTCCTAAAACTACTGGGAGGATGAGATAGGGAATAGCCAACTTTCTTCCAAGCCAATTAACTTTTTAGCCAGCTTCCAAGAGACAGTTACCTGCTATCTTTTACAAAAGCAATAGTTTCACCATTCCCTACAATTCCCCTCCTCATTTCTTCAGAAATTTGATGCGAGAAATACTATTCTTCTTGTGCTCAAACTTAGTTGTACTACATATTAACTTGCCTTTGTTTGCTTACCTTAGTACTAATTCAAACCTGTCTACTTACATCTACTTCCTATTTACAAATCTCTTTATACAGCTCCTTACTCTGGCCTTTGGCCTTGTAAGGGTCTTTTGCTCTGGTCTTTAGTAATCCATCATTCTTCTGCTTAGTAACAGTAATTTTCCTTCTTTCACATCATGGAGGGAAAAGAAGCCACTACATTACTCCTCCCTGTACATACTAGTTGTGAGCCATCTAAGTAGCATAATTGTCCTACCTGGCCTAGGTTGTAGTGACTTCTAAACCTGGCAAGGGTGGCTGGCTGGCATGGTTTGCACATCACCCTGGCTTGTTCTACTCTTTCAGGGTGGTTTATAAACCACCCACACTGACGTTCAGGGTGGTTTGTACTAGCCACCCACTCTCCCTGAGTTCAGATACCTCAATAATGCAAGTCCAGAGAGGGTAACCATGTGATTTGCAAGCATAGGTGAGAAAAATAAGGCACTCTGGATTATTTTGCAATTATGTGGGAAGATTTTTTTTAAATAATTCAGCCAGACTGAGAGTCAAATGTGAATCTGGTAAGCAAACCACCAGCCTGGTACAATGTTGTAGTGCAGTCACGGCTTGCAGCGTCAAAGTGCCATAGCATTTTTATATTAGCAGAGACCATCTTCCACTCCCCTGGTCCCTCTGCACTTAAGCTGCAATCCACAGTATAATTGTAGGGGAAAAGGAGCTCTCACTTATGTAATGCAAAGTATTTGGGGCTATTTTGAATGGGCAATTAAAACCCTTTAGATTTATGGAAAACCTAGCCTGGTAGAAAAGAAAAATGCTAGATGTGTTTTGTTAACATGCATCAACACAACCGTCTGCATATTTTTGACTCATCTGTCATGATGAGCTGCTGCATTTCAAATGTACCACTACAGCATTGTCTACACAAATTTTCCATATTCAATATCAAAAAGCAGAAACCATCCCTTCCTTTGTGCCACCAGTACTCCTAAATCTAGTATTTGTCTTCCATCACTTATAAGGATCAATCTGGAAATATTTGCTGCTTACAAAGTCCTTTTTATCAACACAACAAAGTACGATAATTATTGTTTATAGCTAAAACTAAAGGCTACAAGCCTTTAACCTTTCTCCTGAAGCAGCTCCTTTGTAGACTAGGGACCTGGGTGAAGTATATGATAGAAGGCTGCCGAAATCTATGGAAATATTAACTGCTTGTGCATTATAGCTTTTCAATACCATCATTACGTCTGCTAAAAAATATATCTAAGTTATTCTTTGCTGCTCTCCAGCCACTTTATGCTACAGCAATTGTAGCCTGTAAGAGTAGCAGATGTCAACCTATATTACAGGAAAAGCTGTTTGACTCTGAATTATCAGGAAATATACACATATTCTTTGAAAGTAGCCCACGAGAGCCAGTGTGGTGTAGTGGAGAGCCAGTGTGGTGTAGTGGTTAAGAGCATGGGACTGGGACTCAGACGATCCGGGTTCGAGTCCCCGTTCAGCCATGGAGCCCACTGGGTGACTTTGGGCCAGTCACAGACTCTTGGCCCAACCCACCTCACAGGGTTCTTGTTGTGGGGATAAGATGGAGGAGAATGATGTAAGCTGCCTTGAGCCCTTTGTAGGAAAAAGGCAGGATATAAATCGAAATAAATAAACAAACAAACAAACAAACTTGTTTTGGCCTTGAAAAGCATGTCCAGGCCTTCTTCAAGGATTAGTATTTCTTGGGGGAGACACCTACAGGGATTTCTGAAAAGTTTTTCTCAGTTTTGGGATTCATCTGGAAGGCCAATTTTCCTGAGATCTATGCAGGAATTTTTAGAGGAAATTTTAACCCCTGAAGAAAGCCCAAATGTACAGTATATGAATGAAATGTATTAAGCTGTTTTCAGAGAATAAAACTATATATATTCAGCATTCAAGGACTTCATCTCTTCATTCTCTTGGTTATTTTGGATGTTCTTTGGTTTTGTTTAACCCTGGACTCTGAATTAACTCACCTGAGTGTAAAATGTTCATACATGGTAATAGAAGGACAAGCCAAAATAAACCCAAATGCTGAACCCACCATTCCATTGTTTTTAGCGGCTTTCTGCTATAGTTCAGAATGTTAACTATTATTCCCATATAATTTGCTGAGAAAATCACTTTTCATTTTGTTCTTAAGCTAATATAAATATAGTCTAGAGTAAGAGATCCCCCTTTGCTCCTTTGTATCATCAAAAGCAAGGACAAATAATTGCTGCCATATCAGAATAACAATATCTTTGCTTCACTGTGCCCTCTGTCCAAAGTACAGGGCAGTAGAGAAATGCACTGAATAACCTAACTGACCTACTCAAAGATAACAGCGACAAAACAATGTTGAGCTTGCAGCGAAAGCAACCTGGGTGATCAAGTACACATGAAAGTGAAGTCCAAGCTGTCGCTGTGAAATATTTTCTTTGACTTAGGTGGAAATAAAGCGGCTGACCTTTGCCTCAGCAATATTGTGAAGTGTTTATACGTAGTTCTTGCCTATGTCTTCATTTCTTCCCCATTAACTTACATAGATATCACTAACACAAGCAGAATGGACCAACCCATTATACGAAACTAGCCAAATGCCAACAGTTGTTGATTTTTATATATTATGCTTTTCCTCTGAGAAGCACAGAACAATGTGCCTATGCTTACTTCAACTGCAACACAGATTTTTGTGGTGTTCCTGATCTTGTTTTCAATTGCTTCACTCCTGCCTGCTCCTGATTCTACTTTGGCCTCTGATCAGAACCAGTTTGTCAGTTACCTAATCCTTACCTTTGCTTTTGGTCCTGCCATGCCTTGTTGGTATCTGATATTTGCCTATTCCTGCCATTGTCTTCACTTTTGAGTTCTGCCATGTCTTTTGATATCTGACCTTGCTTGTTCCTGGTTCTGCCTTCACCTTTGCACCTGCTAGGCCTCGCTAGGTATGTGACTCTCACTTGTTCCTGACTTTGCATTTTGCCTCCAGGAGAGCACCAGCCCTACTTAATCATGTCAAGAATCCCCATTCACTTCTATTGCCCCAATCCTGGTGCTCCAGCCATAGGCACCTGCTGCCTGTATCTCAGACCTGACTGCTGCTGCTCCTGCTGGAACTGATGCATTGCCAGGACTATGGGCTGTAGAAATGGATGACAGCTGCCAAAAGTGTGCCCCTTTGGCACCTGTGACTCCCAGTACCCTCGGTGCCCCTGAAGTACCCCAGGGGATGCCAGCAGGAAGAGTGAAGGGAAAGAGGTGCTGCAGGACCCCCACTGTGCCTGATCATTAGGTGGGTATGGCTAGGAGCCCAAGCAAACTTAAGCCCACAGTAGCTATATAGGCACCCTGGGGTTAAAGTTTGGCCGACTCTTTCTTTCCCTTCTTAGCAGATCTTTTGTGGTAAGAAACAAAAGATGGAATAAATAAGAAAGCACAGGAGAATTGTGATGCCATCTGGAAAATGGTGAAAAAGGCAGAACAATAATGAAATAAAATAAAAGCTTCCTCTGGAAGCATTATTTTCTGGTAGCAGCATAGCTTAATTCAGTGAGTTTGTGCCTGGTTGTGGCCATTGTGTTAATCAGCCCTAACACTTCAGAGTTTGATCAATTAGCATAATGATCAGATATATATTACTTTAAGTAATACATTTCCAAAACAGAAATTGATTTAAGACTTTTATACTTGAAATATTCTTCTAATTGGTTAACAGTGTGCTCTAATTTAAGCCCAGTTGCTGGATTAAAAATTGAAGAAAATTAGAAATACAACTTGGCCAAAGACTGTATATGTCTTAAGACTGCAAAATTGATGAGTACATCAAAAAGTATTAAAGGCTTAGTATTAATTATGACCATAGTATTTTTGCTGCTAAAATGTGCAGGGAGAGCATATGGTACACTCCTTATTACTTCACATTGTATGTCTGAAGGCTGCAATAGGTAAATGTCTTCCCACATGTGGAAAGCTGCCTTGCCAGGAAGAACATTTTTAGCCTAACCTTCTCTCTGATATGCAAGCTCTTCTCACCCTTACTGCTGACCTTTTGTCTGTGCTGCAATCTATGCAAGACTGGCTCAAGATACATCTTGTCTGGAGTGAAAGATGAGATACCATCCCTCTTTCATGCCATGTCAAGCAACTGACCAGACTGGAGGTTGAAATGTATATCAACACATACATCTTATAAAAGAACACCCTCTATAGTACCTGAAGGCAGCAGATTAACCTAGAAGGCGCAGGCAGGCCATGTGACACACACAGAGCTCCATCTGTTAATACTCCCCACCCTCCAACATCTTCTGCCTGCGATGGCTGTGTTACTTTGCCTAATGGTAGGAACTGTCTTGGAGCCCTGGAGGAGGAAAACAACATGATAGCTTTGTTGATGTTGATGCTGATGTTATGTTCTGACTAATGGAGACCCAATGAATGAAAGCCCTCCACAATGTCCTTTCCATGACAACCCTGCTTAGCTGTTCTAAATTCAAGGCTGTGGCTTCCTGTATAAAGTCAATCCATCTCTTATTTGGTCTTCCTTTTCTTCTGCTTCAACTTTCCCTAGCATCATTGTCTTCTCCAGTGAATCCTGCCTTCACATGATGTGTCCAAAGCATGACAGTCTGAGTTTTTTTTTTTTTTTTTTTTTTCATTTTTGCTCCTAGAAAAAGCTCTGGTTAGATTTGATCTAGAATACACTTGTTTGTCTTTCTATTAGTCCATGCATTCACAAAACTCTCCTCCAGAGCTATGCTTCAAATGTATCAATTTTCTTTCTTTCTGTCAGCTTTCTTCACTCTCCAGCTTTCACACCCATACATAGTGATCGGAATACAATAGTGTGGATGTTCTTGGCCTTGGCCTCAAGTGAAACAACCTTACATTTGCTAATCCTTTCTAGTCCCTGCATCACTGCCCTTCCAAATCTCCATCTTCTCCACATTTCTTGGCTGCAGTTTCCCTTTGAATTGATGACTAGGCCAAGGTATACAAAATATTTCACAATTTCAGTTTCTTTGTTGTTAACAATAAGTCCTGTCATTCTTCTGTAGTCATGATTCCTGTTTTCTTAATGTTCAAATGAAGTCCTGCTTCTGTACTTTCTTCTTTTACTTTCATCAGGAGTTGTTTCAAGCCATTGATCTTTTCTGTTGGTAAGGTGGTATCATCTGCATATCTTAAATTATTGATGTTTCTTCTGCCAATTTTCATCCCTTCCTTTGACCCTAATCCAGCTTTCCTTATAATATTCATACAATAAATTTCATTCCACCTCAAAGCCAACTATTTCATAAATAAGAAGTAATTGGTGAGGACACTAAATTCATTTTACGTATAACTTATGAATTTTGACCCCCTGCCAATTTTTAAAAGGTGATTCAACATTTCATCTACCATCTGGATGAGATGATGATTTTTTTCTAGATAGTTTAGAAATCTATTGAAGGGATATATTTGTATATAAGATACATACAAGAAGAAACCAAAAGAAATTTAAAGGAAAGTTGGTGTCCCTGGCAGTTTCTTAGATTTTACTTGTGTTGTTTCGGTTTTACAAACTTGGAGGCTCCTTTTGACAGTTTTACAGAACCACAAGTTGACCCAGTTATAGCCCTAAAACAAATTCTGGAGACTCTCTGCAGGACATACATAGCTTTGGGTCTCTTGGGAATCCCCTCTTTGCAAGCCTACCAGCACAGAAAGATCTTGAATGGACAATTAAGTCCCATTAGCTTTACAAAGATCTGCCCCTGGTAGAGCTGAGACCAGACAGAACTGGTTTTTGAGGTGTAGAGTCTTCTTTCTTTTGAAATAAGAAACTCCTGGATAGTCTTGGGTTACTGGCCTTATGTTCTTTGAAAATTAGAGTCTGTCTGCATTGGTTTCTTATCTCCTCAACTTGTCTTTTTGTAAATTAGCAGGTACTTCCTTTGGATGAGAAACCCAAATGTTCAATGAACTCTAATTTCCAAGGAAACAAAGATTTCTATTTAGGCTTCCCATTGTTCAAAGAACTGGGGAGTTATAACAATGTTGTTGTTGCTTGAGTACTGGGGAAAATATGATATCCCCAAAGCAAAAATGCTTATTCATGCATTTTGGTTCTGTAATCTAGTCATTTGGAAAGGTACTAAAAATGTAAGGAAAACTGTGGGCTGTGAAAGACTCATAAATACAGAAAAGGACAAAGGTATCCTTAGGAAATGAGTATTTGAGACTATTTACCTGTATGATATAACAAAACAATTTCCATTTAAGTTAGTTAAAATATAATTTACAAATTCAGACCATTTCTCAATTTTAAAGGTACTGTCTGACTGACATGGTGATTTTTTCCCTAGGTAGTATAAAATTTTTTCATGGGATGTATTTGATACCTAAGATAGGTACAAGAAGAAACCAAAAGACATGTTAACTGAAAGTTGGTATCCCTGTCATTTTCTTAGATTTTGCTTTTGTTGTTTTGTTTACACAAATTAATTAGTACCAAGATTTGACTGAAGCATGCCAGGCACCCCCCTCTCTTCGTTTAATAGTGACAAGGGAAGTGTTGCTGCTTTGAACTTGAAATGAAATACTCATTTTTTTACTTGTCAGATTGTGTTTAGTTGTCTGTTCTGAAGAAATGGGGACTTTTCAAATATTTCCTCTAATGGGAAAAAACTATTTTTTTAAAATGTAGACAGATGAATAAACATTGAGGCTTGGTGTTTATTCTTAAATAAGGTGTACCCAACAATGTTTCCACATGCTTTCTCACAGTTCATATTCAATGTGTTTGTATTGACTTCATGTATGCAACAGTTCTTTAACATTATGTATTTTATCCATTGCATTTCTTGTTCTGGTCCTTACTTTTCCTGAACGCATCCATCCAGTTTATACTACAGTGTGCTTTATACTCATGATTATGTATCATCTATTTTATATGAATATGATCTAAAATTATAATGCCTGCATAATGCTGTCACTGTGTGACCCACATAGAACGAGACAGTTACCATTGTTCTGTAGGAGTGAAAGAGAAAACTTGTATGCACCTAGGTTGTGCTGAAGCCTCCCCTTTCCATATGAACAAGAAATACAACACCAACTCTTAAGCACTTTTCTTATACTGAAAGAATGAATTTTCTTACACTGAAAGAATAAGTTTTCTTTCCAGGTAAGTGCCTTTGGGTTGGCCTATATGTAAGACTTTCACTAGAAATACTCACTGCAGATAACCCTCTTCTCACCCTGTTTAACAATGTCTGAGGAATGTAACTCAGTGCCACACAATTTTTAAAAACCTGCTTGGTTTTTACCTGCTCATTTCCCTTTAGCTCTCCTAGTTTGCCTAAATATATCCCTTCAGCCTCCTGATGTGGTGTTCAAAATAGGATTTTGGAGGGGTTTGTTTTTTTAATATACTAGGTCCAGGGAATGGTTCAAAGACAGGTTTTTTTAATCTCTGCAGCTAACTGGAGTCAGGCAAGCTCCTCTTCAGAAACCACCCGAACATGGTGACTAAGTAGGTTGGTACTCTAATTACTCCAAGCCACAAATTTGACAGGACTGGCCCAAGACATTTTTCTGCCTCATGCCTAGCAATAAATTCCCTCCTGCCTGAATCCTAAGTCAAGTACATAGTGGCAATGACTGGTCAAATTATTTTAGCAACTGAGACAGAAAACCTCGTAAGCATCTCTCTTCTTTGGCAATGAAAATGCAATAATAATACCTTCATGACACCCAAGATTAGATGTCCTAGGTTCTTTGATGGAAGGTGAATAAATTGTAATTAATGACTTAGCATCAGTTTCTGTAAAAGCAGTTTCAAGGTAAGCAGTAAGAAGAATGGAGCCGAAAGCATCCGTGAGAAACAAAAGGGAAGCATCTGTGCACTTGAAGAAAACTAGCAGAACTATGAAAAACCTTTAAAAAAGGGAACCTGAGGGACATTCCACAGAGCATTATCAGTAACTGAAGAAGAGTGTCAGATGGAACTGAAAAACAGATGAAGAGTAGAATGGAGTATCCTGGAAAAGGACATGAAATTGAGTATCTTGAAGAAGAACATGGCTGGCTGGAACCTTGATCAGGTGAAGAGACATGGCAACATTTCATTGCAAGTGCCACTTGAATTCATCAGATTTTTCATTTCAAATCCTTCCTTCTAACTTAGATGTTTTGAGGCCGTTTTCGCCTCTAGTCGTGTTGTCTGACCGTGATCTTAATTTCCTGTAGTCCTTTCGTCAGCTGGCAACACTGTGGCTGGCTGATTCAATGCAGTGAGAAATGGAAAATGCACTGGAAAGACTGAAAGGTAGGTTGGCAGATCAGAAGCATGTGATCTGAGCCCATTCTTGGGATGCAACACAGCCCAGGTCACATGCTGCTGCTAAGTCTGACCACACCTCTGCCTTTCCACTGATGGAATGAAAAGCTGTGCCAGGGACTTTTGCCTGGGGTGCCTCTCCCTTTCAGCAATGAAAGAAATCAAATAAGCTGGAAAGGAAGGCAGAGAAAGGCACAACCCTGGTCAAGGGCAAGTTTCTTCCCAGTTGGTTAACATTCCTTTCAGTACTAAATGCCCTAGAGGCCCCTTTGTTGACACACATCATGCCCATTAGCACTGGAAAGAATCTATAGCCAAGATGAGTGTGCATGCAGATCAAGTGAGCACTTTAGTCTTGGTTGTGAGGTGTCTTGCCTAGCCAAATCAGTGGGCTAACTGAACCATTTCTCACTTGGACACACTGAACACATTTTTCACACCCACCTGTAGCTGTGTATTAAGGGCCAGCCCTCCCATGAAGTCTCTGTTTCAGGCAAGGCATGGGAGAAATGGGGAATTGCATTGCACCCCCTTGCTGCTGCCAAGAGGGCTTGAGGACTCCAGCAGGTGCTCTGAAGAGCTCTGCCAGCATTTGTGGCAGTGGGAGAGGGAGACCAGTGGGGATCTCTGGAACAGCCACCCACAGCAGTCCTAGTGGGTCCTCTGGCTAGCCCTGCTAGTCCTACCCTCCCACTGTGACAAAGGCCTCAACCAAGAGAGTGGCCAGTAGGGCTCTCTAGAGCGGCTTCTCGCCCTCTGTATTGCTCTGAGTACAACAGAAAACAGATGGCTAGCTGATGTGGTTCTGCAGAAAGTGGCTGGCATAGCTGTTCAGAAAGCTGGCTAGGCTCCAATGCCTAGCTGTGAAGGGGTCCTTTTGCAGTCAGGCATGCTAGGAAAGGGTGTGCAGGCACTATAGGCAATATCACCATCGAGCCAGGTATCTGGGCCTTCTTAATTCTCTGAAGTACAAGATTAGCTGCTTTTTACCTCCAACATGGATCTTCAGAGAACAGTGGCAGAGGTGGCAGTGGGAGAGTGGGGTAGAGATGGTTGGAGGCAGGAGTGGTGCACATATTTCCTTCTGCCTCAGGCAGCAGGAGAGCTTGCATTGCCCTTGGGCATATCAGATGTCTTTTGGGAATGTGGCCCTTATGAATTTTATTGATGGGCAGGTTATAAATCCATAAGCAAATAAATATTTTGGAACAGTCTTCCCAGATTTCCCCAGTGGCCATAGAAAGGATGGGAATTGTTGTCTACATATCTGGAGGACACCAAGTTGTAGCAGGCTATTTTAAAGGATCCAATGGTTTCCCTACTTATAGTAGATTCATTGAAATCAATGGAGGCTAAAGTAGACTAAGACTGGATAGCACCCATTAGCAGTGCATTTCAACCTTCTGGGAACCATTTCTTCATTATCTTGATGCTATGGAATGCCTCCGCATTTGTCATGGAACTGGACTAAATTACAAAAGCTAATTTAGCACGTGTTGCAGTGCACAGTTTATACAGAACGTGAGCCAGAGTTGTTGGGCCTCATTATTACCCTGTATGAACCCCAAGGATGGCTTGGAGCATGCCCAATGGCTCCTCAACAGTTGCAGGCAAACTGCTTTTCAGAGAGGGGCTCCACTCCTCAGGATGTTTGCATTGAGGAACTGCTGATAAACTTGAAGGAAAACTAAGGTGCACCTACATACTGAAAAGTGAAAACCACTAGTAAAGGCAAAGCTACAGGAAGGCAGAGGCTTGTGGATGGAATATGGCCATCAATAAGCATTTCAGTCAATTAATAGCTGGCAAGTTCGCCCCCCCCCCCCCCGATTTATAGCCACAACCGTATGCATAGTTTCCATTCAGTAAGCCCTGTGGAATACCTTGTAAAGCAGGGTAACTGGCTGCCCTCTTTTATAGAGGACAGTTCTCTATTTGAGGGACTGCAAGGAGAGTGTCCTTTATGGGTGGGAAGTCCCATATCTCAGCCAGAAGAGAAACAGGAGAAAGAACACTTCCAAGAACTCTGAAACTATGAACAGGTTTCTGAGTTTTGGTTTGTTTTTCCTTATTTGCAATCCCTTCTCTTTTGTCACACTTGAGGGCAGAAACTCTCTCATTACTAATATCTAACAACCACTCTAGGATTTTCTTTGTTTTGTTTTTGTGTTTGTCTGAGTAGCATTTTTATGCTGCAGATAAATGCATAAATTAAGAAGAATGAACCATAAGAACAACTGCCTATCAACACTTTGTGTCCAGGCAACTGAATGGACAGGCAGTGGTTCCCTGGACACAGTCTTCCACACTGTGGTGAATTGTGCTGTTTTTTGATTTACATTTTAATAAGTATTTCTGAATTAGCATCTCCAAAGGAGCATAGACACATTTTATGCAACTCAAATGTTGTCTATTTGGTGACTCACAGGTGGCTACTTCGACAGGAAGTAGATGTGCAAAGGACTGAACCACAAAGATTTTAGTGTAAGGTGATACTTTTACCTTAATACAGATGAGATTGGGCCCAGCAAACATGAAGTAGATGAGGCATTAAGTGCTAGACCACACTGGCTTGCAATCTGGGTTTAGAAAAGCACTTATTATTGCATTACTTCAAACGATTAATATAATTGAGGCTAACATAATTGTGTTATGTAAGCAACTTGTTTACCCCCATTTGGGTACAAGTGGATTTAAAAAGCTGCTGAGTCATTCATCTGGAATAAGGAATGTCATATGACAGTACAGATTTTGAAGCCCAACAGATCTGTTTCAATACTGTAGCTGGAACATTCATTGTAATTTGCCCACATTGTAGGAATGCAATGAGTGGTGCAAACGCCTTTTTGTAATTATTTCCATATCACAGTTTTTTCCTCCTGTGTAATAGAAACAAGGCATATATTCATTGCTGCTAAGACACATTTGCATAAAGGGGGATGTGACACGCATAGCAGACTGTTTAATTTTTCATTTGCTGGGGAAGAGATTTCTTACCATGTATCTGGCAACACTGGGAGACTGCTTTTCTTTTTCAGTGAATAATCCAAATCAGTCTTTCCTACCATTCTGATTTCACGTTAAAAGGCTTCGTATGAATTTTCTTCAAAGGTGAATGCAGACAATTCATTTTAAGAATCCAAACTACCAGTCCACATGACTCCCAGGTCACATGCCGCAAGGTCATAGGTATGAATGTTTACAAAATAGATTGGGCAGGAAGTAGAAATGTGTGGTAGTTATTTGTATCACTTCTTCCACCCAAGGACAGCCTTGCCATGAGGCAATACAACCAGGCCTCAGGCCCCAGATGCTGGGGTGGGGGCAGTAGCGGTTTCTACTTAGCCATTTCTCCTGAGTTTCTGCAGATTTGTTTGCTTTGAAGGACAAAACGGTGTGGGCAACAGCCAGTCCTGCACATCCTAAATTAGCAAGCAGCCCTCAGGTGTGGAAGAGGATGCTACCTCATTGCCAAGTGCTTAAGTAAGATTTAGCTGCAACTCATGTGAGCTTCTGTATCTGAAATGGAAGGAGCTTCCATCTTGTCCTTAATCTCAGGCCTGGGCCAGTATCAAGGGTAGGCATGGCTGGGCACTGCTCTAAAGCTGACAGCCCTGCAGGGTCCACTGACAAGAGCTTCCTGGACCTGCAACTCCACCACTGCAACTTGCTTGTTCATTTGCCTCTTGCTCTGGCCTAGACAGTCGTGGTACAGAGGAGGAGGAAGAGAGGTCTGCTTGAACACTGGCTGTCTATCATGTGGTGGAAATCTAGGAGCCGATGGCAGTAGTGGTGAGAAGACTCACAGAGGGAGAAGCCTGGGTAATGCGTGTATATAGTCTGTCCCCGGATTACAAATGAAGGTGCTTCCTGAGAAAATGGAAATTGTCTTAAACTCAAATTTGTCATAAGTTGGATTATATACAGTCAGACTTCCACATTGGCGGGGGTTAGGGGCACAGTAAGCCTACAGAAGTGGAAAAACCATGAATATCTCTAGTGTTCCGCCACCGCCCAAACTCTCCACTGCCTCCTCTTTGCAGCAGGGAAATGCCAGAGAGATGGGTGGGGCAGGAAGGCATGTTTTGGAGGCCCTCCCTATCTCCCCTTTTGCTTCCTCTATTTTCTGCAGTATTTTTTTTAAATTAAGAGATTGTATGGTAGTTTGTTCATAACAATGAGTAAGTTGTTAGTAACTCAGACATTTTTAACTTGGGACCTGCCTGTTTACCAATATTAGCACCATAACCAAAAAGGAAGTGACTCAGTGACTGAGAGAGGCAAAAAAACCAAGCCATGAAGGAATGTCTGAAGGAATGTGGAGGGGAGAGAAGATAATGATGACTTGAAAGAAAGTGTGCTACTTCCTATCTCATCCTCCCAGTAGTTTTGAAAGACGGGGTCATAGGGTAAGGTGAAGTTAGAGAGGAGTGAACTAGTGAACTTATAGTTATAAGCACGCAGGTATAATGGGTTGATATTAACTCACACACCTTGAATAGTCAATGGACTAATTATAATGCACATGTGATGTATGTAGTGGGATGAGATGGGAGATATGAAGTAGGTGGACAGAGTGTAACTCCCTAGTACCTTGCCCACTGAGGGAAAAGGGGAGGACTGTGGCGGATGGGTTGAAGGTTAAAAGGAGCTGTTTTGTGTGTTTGTACTTTGGAGAGATTCTGATAGAGCGGGCTTTCTCTGTCTGTTGCAATAAACGAAGAAATCGCCTCACTCTGTTGGTAGTCTTGGTAATTTAACTTTAGGAGAAGTATTTTTGCAGCTTTTTGCATAACAGCCATAACTCCCAGGCCAGGACAGGCTCGAAGGCCATGGGCCTTATTGGGTAGGTTTGAATTTCAGAAGAAGGACTTAGTATACTGGGCTATCCAGTGTAAGATAAGAATGAATGCTGAAATTTTTGCAGAGAAAAGGTGAGACATTCCCCTCCCCCCCCACCCCCAAAGAGCTTAGGCCAGGGGTGTCCAAACTTTTTGCAAGGAGGGCCAGATTTGGTGAGGTGAAAATGTGTGGAGGCCGACCATTCAGCCTGACATTCTTTGAACCATTAACATTAAATGCAAATGAACTATTTTATGAAAGACTAAACAAATAACTGCACTAATGTGAAGGGTGATACTGAGATCTCGACTGCATTATATAGGCCAGGTCTGGCTCAAAAACAGTGGTTTTGATGCACAAGATGTCACGCAGGTGAAAGTCACTTAGTCTCGTTCTCACGCAGTTCTTGTTAATGTTCATAACCGAGAATGTCTTCTCGCACAAGTATGTCGAACCAAACAAGCTCAGCATTTTCTTAGCAAATGTTCGAATCTCTTGGAACCTGTCTTTATCCAGCTGGCGGTAAAAGTTGACAAGAGGGAGCTGTTGGTGCCGAATGCAACACTCGGCGTCACACTGCAGCTCAATGAGCTCCAGCTGCAGGTGGTCTGGAGCATCATCAGGGTCCACAGAGAAAGGAGATGAAAAAAGCGTGATCTCCTTTTCAATAGCTGCAAAATCCCAAAAGCGCTGTTGAAACTCCTCAGCCAGAGATGAGTTGTCTGCTTCATACCTCCTTATTTGCACACTCATATTGTTCTGTGGAAAACTGGTCATTATTTCCTGCAGCGATGGGAAATGTGTGGTGTTGGGCTGCGTTTGTGACAGGTGCCTTTGGAAAAGTAGCAGCTTGGTCCCAAAGGCTTTGATATGTGAATACAGTTGGCTTACCACTGCATTTTGCCCCTGAAGGCTCGTGTTCAGCAAGTTCAGATGTCGTGTTATGTCAACTAAAAATCCAAAATCAGCCACCCAAACAGGATCAGATAGCTCTGGCATCGGTTGTCCCTTTTTTGCCAAGAATTGTCCGATTTCCTCCCTAAGAGAGTAGAAGCGCTGCACTGCAGACCCCCGACTGAGCCATCTTACCTCGTTGTGATACACAACATCTCCGTATTCAGCCTGGATGTCGAGTAGAAACTGTTGAAACTGGCAGTGGCACAGGGCTTTGGAGCGAATATAATTAATAGCCTTCATCACCGGTTTCATAACATGATCATATTTCAGATGTTTGGCACAGAGAACTTGTTGGTGAATAATACAGTGGAGTTTTATAGCTTTGCCTCCTTCTTCACTGACTTTGTTACAGACTAGGGTTGATAATCCACTTCGCTCGCCAGCCATGGCAGGTGCGCCATCTGTAATAATCCCAGTGACTTTATTCCACGGTAGTTTCATGTCATCTATGGCGGAACAAACAGAAACAAATAAATCTGTTCTTCTTGTTTGGTCCTTAAGGCTCTGGAGGTCAAGTAGCTCTTTACTCACATTCATGTCATTGTCCACTCCTCTCAAAAAAATCAATAACTGAGCGGTGTCAGATGCATCCGTGCTTTCGTTGCAGGCTAACGAAAAAAAGTCAAATTCCACTCCTTTTTCCTCTAACCGTCTCTTAATATCAGATGAAATGTCTTCAATTCTCCGTACCACAGTGTTACAAGCCAGGCAAACACTGGCAAACTCTTGCTTCTTCTCAGGACAAAATTTCTCCACCATTTTCATCACACAGTCTTTAATAAATTCACCCTCAGTAAAAGGTTTGCAGTGCTTGGCAATCAGCATTGCCACCTCATAGCTCGCCTTTGTGGCATTTTCATTTGACTCACGGGCTCTTGTGAAAAAGTGCTGCTGTGCCGTTAAAGCAGCTTCCAGTTCCTTCAATTTTTCGCCGCGTTCGTTCCCAGTTAGCTTGTTGTAGTTAGCATGTTTCGTCTGGTAGTGCCTCATGATATTGAATTCCTTGAAAACAGCCAGTCTCTTGGCAACTTAGGCAGACACAGTTGTTTCGTATTTCAGTGAAAAAATACTCCAATTTCCACTTGTCCTGGAAGTGGTGGCCCTCGCTGTCAACTTTCCTTTTTTTAGTTACAGTCGCCATTTTAGAAATGGGCACACAAGCCTTGTGTCACAAGGGTCACGTGGCAAGAGTGCTGACTCAGGCCTAGTGCCATCTTCTGGTGCAATATAACCACCAGCCTTGAAGGAGCAGGAGGCAGCAGGGGACAACTGCGGGAACTGCTGTGCGATGAAGGGAAAAACGCCGGCCGGCGGGGATGAGTGACAGGCTGAGCCGGCGGGGAGAAGAGGCTGCGGGACGCTCGAAATTTGAAAACGGGCCACAATTGGCCCCCGGGCCGGACTTTGGACATGCCTGGCTTAGGCAAACCAAATATCCCAAACCTTTCGAGACAGTCTGCAGGGCAAAGGTCTCCTTTTGAGGTACTCTTACTTCCACGATTACCTGGCATAACACCTGTTGAACACTGCTTGTCCAAGAGTAGTCTAGAACCTGGAATTGGCACTGGCTCAGGCAACAAAATATCACAGGCTAGCCCTATTATCATGAATGGTGTCCAGGGTTGGTCAGTGCCCAAAGACCTCAGTTGTACTGGCATGTGACATGGGAAAGCTGCGAGACAGGCCAGAAATTGTGCATGAATCTTTCTTGTGATCCTGCTGCTCTTGGGAATGGCATTTATAACTATGCAAATAAAACATCAAAATTCTGTTTCCTTCTTTGCAGGTGCCCTTTACATAGATACATGGCCCATTGGCCTCTGCATAGCAAGACATGGTAGGCAAAAGTTCTAACTAATCTAATATTGCAATGGTGTGTTAAACTCAGATGAATGGGTCCAATGAGAAAAGGTCATTTTAAAAACTGTATCCCTTTCCAGGCTCTTTGGAGCTTGGTCCTCTCTGGAGTTAATAAATTTTGAACAGAAGACTGCTTGTTGTGTAGTCACATTTTAATCTCTCCTGATTTCTTTTGAGCAGCTTTGTTGCATTTTAAAGTTCCCCTACTTTTTATATTAAGTTGTGCTCTTTGTAAAATGCCACAGTGGATTTCTGTCTTGATTTCGGATGGATGGAAGGAAAAAGATTTAGTATGAATACAAAGATGCATTTCCTTGCATTTTTTCTGCCAAGCTTTCTTGTGATCATTGCTAAATGTTAAGATAAGATGGTTAGAGGATAGAGAAAAACAAATTTGGCTTATCCATCATCGTAATCATCATCTCTCTTGATGCAAACATCAGAAGGATTTAGCAGGCTTAGCTGGGGTGATTGAGAAACACCACAGCCAACCTGTGAATTTGAATGATGCATTTGGAAAATGTAGTCAGATTGCTGTTAGCAGGCTATTAGCTCAGCAGCACTCTGCAGACACAACCTGTCTTTTCTGTCCAATTGTACTTAGCGACACTCATGACACTCATTAGGCACTTTACTCTTGAACACTGTTCAGCTTAGCGTGGTGGATTTGATGCATATTTTAAAAGTAAGCCTTCCACTGTCTTGGATTTATGCTGGAGCTGCATATTGTACCAAATCATTCCCACTGACATTCTGTGACTTTGCTGCATCATACAAGACACATCATTAGTCCTTGGGACTAATTAATCTCAGAATACAAGTTGAATAAATAAATAATAAATACAAGTTAGATGTACATTCAGTTCTTTTGTATATAATTAATCCACTTTCACAGCTGAATGTATCACAGGTGAAACTCTGTAGAAGCACTGAAAGTGAGAGGTGACTGGGAAGTGATCCAGAAATAAAACAAGAAGCTGAAGAATGGCAGGTGAACCAGCACCTGAAGGCAGAATATCTCACCTGTATTGCAAAAGATTCCTGTTCTGCAGGTTCCATTGCTGAGCTCTGTGTTTAGTATCCTATTTTGCAGAACAGGAAGATTTTAAAGATTGGGCCATGGAGCTGATCCAGTGATTAGGAGGAAAAATAAGGTTTAAAAGCTAGCTGCTAAATTTGACAAATAGTACAAAACTGTACATTCATTGCTCATGGTGGGCATGTCATGAGCGGAGCCAGCTGGTGCCGGAGGTCAGACTAGATGGCCCGGGAGACCCTTTCTGACTCGTTCTGTTTCTATGTTTCTGTGTTTCTATTCATTGCTCATTAAGTTTAAATCCTCAGGTTTTTTAAGACAGAAATGCTGGTGAATGGAAAAGACTTATCACTGGATTATAAAGCAAGGGTTGTTCCGCTGGGGAGAGAGATCTCATACAATCATAAAGTTGGAAGGTCCCTAGCAGGCCATCAGGTCCAACAGCCTGCTCAGTGCAGCTCCCATCCATTTCAACCATGTCCAACCCTGCTTAGCTTCCAAGATGAGGTAGGATCAGGCACTTTATCTAATCAGGGATAGTCTGTCTAATCTGCCCCTCCTCTGGCAAGTCTTTGCTTCCATATAGGCTGAGGATGAAGGAGTTGGTGTATAGAAGGGACAGAGCTGATTAAGGGACAGTGCAGGACTCTGCAGACATTGGGACCAGTGTCAAGTTAGGATACAGTTTTTGGGTGCCTGTTGAACAAGATGGGCCGAGAGAGCTCTCCAGCCCCCCTGGGAGCAGCCCCTCTCTGGACAGAGGGCTGAGGGAGAGGCCACGGAAGGAGCAGCCGGGGAGACAAGGCATGTCACCCACAGGAGGAGGAGGCCAGCACGGCCTCCTCCTTCTCCTGGCACCAATCTGGAGCTGGGAAACAGGTTCTCTCCACTTGGGGAGGCTGGGGCTGATGAGGCCTCGGGGGACCAGCAGGACCCCCAGCCTGGGACCACAAGCGGCAAGGGGGCCGCTGAAGGAGAGGTGAGGGCCAGGGCACAGCCGCCCACCACCACTGGGAAGACATGGCAGCAGGTGATCTTCATAGGGGACTCCCTGCTGAGGGGCACTGAGGCAGAGGTGTGCCGCCCCAACCTGGAGACAAGGGAGGTTTGCTGCCTGGCAGGTGCACGCATCCGGCATGCACGCATGCATAAGGACAGAGTAGAGCGTCTTGTTCACTCCGGGAGTCACCAGCCGCTCCTGGTGATCCATGTGGGCACAAACGACATGCCCAGGCAGGGTGTGGACGGGATCACCAGGGACCTTGGGAAAGAAACTCCAGGAGCTAAAGGCCCAAGTGGCCTTCTCGTCAATCTTATTGGTCCAGGGATTTGGGCCAGGAAGGGACAGGAGGGTCTCCGAGGTAAACAACTGTCTTAGGGTGTGGTGCCAGAAGGAACGCTTTGGGTTCCTCGCCCATGGCACCCGGTTTCTTGCCAATGGACTTCTAGCAAGGGATGGGTTGCACCTCACGAGGATGGGGAAAAGGTCCTTTGGAGATGCTCTAGCGAGCTTCTTCCAGAAGAGTTTAAACTGAGCCGGGGGGGGGTTCAGGCCCCCCAGAAACGTGTCTGCACTGGACAAGTGTGGGGAGAGGATCATGGCTCTGGGAGCAGGGTTTTAGAGGTAGTGCAGGGACTGACAGGACTCCTACAGAGAGGGGCCAGGTATCAGGGAGGATGGGAGGAAGGAGGAGGCTGGGAACTCCAAGGAAAGGAAGTGGTGGGAAGGAATTGAGGTGCATGTACACCAATGCTAGCAGCATGGGTAATAAGCAGGAAGAGCTTGAAGCTCTCCTGGGAATAGGAGGGTATGACCTGGTGGGAATCACAGAAACTTGGTGGGATGAAAGGCAAGACTGGAATGTGAACATAGAGGGGTATCGTCTTTTTAGAAAGGACAGGAAGGGAAAGAGGGGTGGGGGCGTGGCTTTATACATCAGAGAAGGGATAGGATGCAGTGAGATAGAATGCAGCACAGATGGGGATTCAGCAGATGCAGTCTGGGTGAAACGTAGAGGTTTTGACAAGGAAAGGGACCTGCCAGTGGGGGTATGTTATTGTCCTCCAGGTCAACTTGAGACCCTGGATGATGTCCTGACAGGCCAGATTCTAAGGATATCTCGGGGGAGAGACACAGTAATTATGGGAGATTTCCATCTCCTGGATATTAGTTGGGAGACTCACTCGATGGTGACAGCCAGGTCACATAGCTTCCTAGAGGCTATAGAAGGAGGGTTTTTCACACAGAGGGTCCAAGAGGTGACAAGGGAGGGGGGAACATCCTTGACTTGGTCTTGACCAATAGAGAGGAGCTGATAGATGAAGCACAGATTAGGGGAGCTCTGGATGCGAGTGATCACTCCATCCTTTGCTTTGAGATCAGGGGACTGGGGACATGCAGCAGGTCAAGCACTAGAAGCTGGAACTTCAAGAGGGCCAACTTTGGCCAACAGAAGGCCAGACTGGGGAAAGTCTCCTGGGATGGGTTACTGGAAGGTAAGTGAGTTGAGGAGGGGTAGATAGCACTCAAAAGGGAGGTTTTGGAGGCGCAAGACTTGATGATACCTCTAATTAGTAAGGTGGAGAGGTAGAGGAGAGCGCCACCATGGATGCGAAAGGAGATGGTTAGAGGGATTAGATGAAAGAGGAACCCCTGTAGGAAATGGGTACTGGGGCAAATAGACAAAAGGGTATACCGGGAGGAGGAGGAGGCCCATTGCAGAAGGATTCTTTGCAAGGCTAAGGCTGATTATGAGCTGAGACTTGCCAAGAATATCAAGAGCAACAAAAAGGGCTTCTTTCAGCATGTAAATAGGAAGAGGAAGGGGAGACAAGTGGTGGGACCACTAAATAAGGAGGAAGGAGATCCAGTGACTGATATGAGAGAACAGGCACAGATGCTAAACGACTATTTTGCCTCTGTGTTCTCCCCAAAGCTGGATGGAGGAGATCTGCATAGGAGATTAGATGAGGCTGGGGACTTAGAGGCACATATTAGAGTCACCCCCACCCCTAGAAGTCGAGGGGCTCCACAGGGCATTGGACATTACAAAGGTGCCAGGCTCTGACAGGTTACACCCGAGAGTACTTAGAGAGTTGGCAGGGGTTCTCTCATGCCTGCTGGCCTCCATTTTTGAGGCCTCGTGGAGAACAGGTGAAGTTCCAGAGGACTGGAGGGTGGCATCAGTGGTTCCAATTTTCAAAAAGGGTAGTAGAAAGGACATGGCAAATTACAGACCTGTTAGCCTTATGCCCATTGTACGAAAAACAATGGAAAGGCTCATAATAGAGAGAGATCTAGCGATGTTAGATAGGGAAGGGAGGCTGGCAGCCACACAACATGGCTTCCGCAAAAACAGGTTCTGCCAGACAACCTTGTGGAATTCTATGACAAGATTTTGAGATGGCTAGATGGAGGGGATGCAGTGGATGTGGTTTACCTGGATTTCACCAAGGCCTTTGACAAAGTGCTTCATGATATCCTGGTGGAGAAACTGAGGAGTTTTGGGATACACCAAAGCACTGTCCGGTGGATTAGGGCATGGGTGACTGACTGAAAGCAGAAGGTAACCATTAGTGGGGAAATCATCGGGATGGCGGCCAGTGGCAAGTGGGGTCCCCCAGGGCTGTCCTGGGGCCGATCCTGTTTAATCTTTTCATCAATGACACGGAAGAAGGGGTGAACAGTCTGCTGATCAAATTGGCAGACAACACTAAAACTGGAGCAGTGGCCACAACTGAGGAGCAGGTACTCCAGATCCAAAAGGATCTGGACAGACTATGGAAGTGGGCAGGAGACAACAGGATGGCATTCAATGTGGGTAAGTGCAAGGTCTTACACTTGGGGCATAGGAATAGGTGTCATAAGTACAGGTTAGGTGACAAGTGGCTGGAGAGCAGCACTTGTGAAAAGGACCTCGGGGTACTGGTTGACTGCAGGCTAAACATGAGTCAGCAGTGTGATTCAGTGGTCAAGAGGGCTAACGCCACCCTTGGTTGCATAGCCAGAAGTGTGGCTTCTAGATCGAGAGAGGTATTACTACCACTCTATATGACTTTGGTGCGCCCACAACTGGAATATTGTGCTGAGTTTTGGACCCCTCATTACAGAAAGGATATAGCCAGGTTAGAGTCAGTGCAGCATAGGGCCACAAGGTTGGTGGCCAGTTTGCAGGGGATGGGGTATGAGGCGAGACTGAGGGAACTGGGTCTCTTCAGCCTGGAGAAGAGGAGACTCAGAGGGGATATGTTGGCGACATACAGGTATGTGAGGAGATGTCACATGGAGATGGGTAGAGATCTGTTCTCCCCTGCAGAGGAAGGCAGGACGCGCTCCAACAGAGCAAAGCTCAGGGAACCAAAGTTCCATTTAGAGGCCAGGAAGCACTTCCTGACAGTCAGGACCCCAAGGGTGTGGAATGGGCTTCCACGAGAGGTCGTTGAAGCCCCATCGGTGAGGGTGTTCAAAGATAGGCTGGACATGCACATGGTGGGCATGTTGTGAGCGGAGCCATCTGGAGCCGGGGGTCAGACTAGATGGCCCGGGAGGTCCTTCTGACTCACTCTGTTTCTATGTTAAACAGAAGAACAAGAAATCTCGGAAAATGTTTGCGCAGGAGCAGAGGACTCTGAAAATCATCCACAATTATACATTGTCCCTGGAAAGTGAACTTCATACCTTGCCTCTTCATGATCAAGCAAGCCATTTGACTGTATGGATCATGAGAAGCTATGGATGGTTCTGAAAGAAATGGGTATGCGTCAGCATTTGATTGTCCTGATGTGTTGGATGGCTAATAGAAGACGGGCCTTCTCAGTAGTTGCACTTTGTGGAACAGCTTCCTGAAAACAATATGCCAGTTACAATCTTTTGAGCACCAGGCAAAAACAACTTCATTTTCTAATTGATAATTGGTTTTATTTTAACAGTTTTAAATCAATTGTTATGATATGTTTTTATTTGATTGTAATCCACTTAGAGGGCCCTCGGGCTAATTTAGCGGAAAGTAAGTTGAATGAATGAATGAATGAATGAATGAATGAATGAATGAATGAATGTGTAACTTGGACCACGGACAAGAAGTTACTGTTAGGACAGAATATGGAAAAACAGCATGGTTTCCCATAGGCAAAGGAACCAGACAAGGTGTCTTTTATCTCCATATTTGTTTGATCTGTACACAGAACATATCATAAGGCAAGCTGGATTAGTATCAGAGGAAGGAGTGAAAATTCATGGAAGATACGCAGACGATAAAGTATTACTGGCAGAAAACAGCAATGATTTAAAATGACTCCTGATGAAAGGGAAAGAAAGTGCAAAAGCAGGACTGCAACTGAATATTAAGAAAACACATATCATGATTACAGAAGAATTACACAACTTTAATATCAGTAATTGAAAGATTTTGCCTACTTAGACTCATTCATCAATAAATGTTTTAAATAAATAAATTCAAATGAGACTGAAGCCAAAAAATTCAAGAGGGTGGAGACTTGGAAGGGCAGCAATGAAGGAACTAGAAATGATCATCCAAGGTCATTGGTCATATTTCACTGGAGACTAAAGTCAAGACCATCCATACTATTGTATTCCCAATCACTAAGCATGGGTGTGAAAGCTGGACAGTGGAAAAAGCTGACAGGAAGAAAATTGATCTGTTTGAAACAGTGCTGGAGAAGAGCTTTGTGAATACCCTTGAGCAACAGAAAAGTGAATGAGAGTGTTCTAGATCAAATCAAGCCAGAACTTGCCCTTGCAGCAAAAATAATGAAACGGAGACACATCATAACGCAGGGTTCGCTGGAGAAGACAATCATGCTTCAGACAATCAGGCTTCAGAAAGTCAAAGGCAGAAGAAAAGGAAGACCAAATAAGAGATGGATTGACTCCATAAATGAAGCCACAGCCTTGAATTTAGAACAGCTAAGCAGAGATGTCATGAATAGGACTTTTTGGAGGACTTTCATTCATTGGGTGACCATAAGTTGGAGATGACTTGGGAGCGCATGACAACAACAAAGTTGTTATGTTGTTTTTCCTCCTCCAGGATGTGAAGGCAGATCCTATCATTCGAATTAGTTGTATGGGTGTTTGTGTATGTGTGTGTATTGTAAAATAATAAAAAGCAAAAAAGTAATGCTAGGGAAAATAGGAAGCTGAAGAAGAGGAGCAAAGCCAAATATGTCAAGAACAGGATGTTTTGGAGAACAATCATTGATAGGGTCTCCACAGGTTAGAGATGACTTGACAGCAAATAACAACAGCCATTTTCAGATGTAACTAGGACAACAAAATGTCCCATGAGCCCCGATGTAAGGGGTGGCCAGACTTGTTCAACAAAGGGACACATACGGTAAACGTCAGATGTTTGAGAGCTGTAAGCACATCCCCATGAGCAGTGGCAGATGGTGGCAACTGGCAAGCAACAAGACACAAAATGAACTCAAGCCACTGCATGTGGCTCCTGAGTCTGCTTGGCCACTCCTGCCCTGTGTGTTTGCGATCCTTGAAGAATTTTTTTAAGCTCAAAATGTTAGACAAGTATCGTATCAATTGTCAAGGTAAAATTTTGGGTAAAGATTTATATTACTAATAGCTAACATTCTTGTAAGGGTATTTTATAGCCCCCAAATAAAACTGTCTCTCTTGAGTTAAATCCCATGGCATAAAATCCCACCCATTAATGTACAGAGTACTTAGGCTGCTTTCTTTGAGCAGTTTTCTTTGGAGAAACCACTGGAGATATGTTATAATCACAAAATATTCCTTGGTTGGTGGGTGGATATAGGAACACCCTAATAATTTGGGGATATTGTATGCCTCTGGTATGGTTTTGCTATGGTAATTGGTAATTGGTAGAAGATGTCCCTCTTTGAAGACATTATGCAAATAGCAGTGGATATAATCTTGGAGTGATTATGTTGAAGATTTACTTGAATGTAAATTCTGCAGTGCAAAATCTATTTGGGATACCTTTATACCCTCTATTATTGGAACAAGGAATAAGAGATGAATTTACTAATGGAATGGATAGCAACAATGAGTATTGAAAGAGCAGAGTCCTGCAAAATGAAATATTTCCGTAGGGAAGGAATCAAATTTCACTCTGGCTGAGCTCAAAAATGCTGCAGGTTCTAGTAAATGACCTGAAGCAGGATGATTCACTAAAGGTGATTTGAGGAGACCAGTCCTCCCTGCACTGATGGTAACAGGTAAATTTGAAGCAGGATAAACCAGTCAAACAGCAACACCCTATTACTTAACTTAGGAAATCTTGGCAGACAGTCACCAAACTCAGAAAGATTTCTCAGCCCAACATTGCTATGAGCCAAATTTCTACACTCTGGGGAACATACAGGGAGAAATATGTTGCAACACTGTACCCATGCTATTAAGTGATCCCCTCTGTGGTAGCCATGAAACTAGTCAAGTCATAACAACGATGATAGTGACAATGAGGTTCAAGGAGCATACCAAACACCTTATCTTTATAGCAAGATTACCAGTGACAATGCCCCTGTGCCTTTAACAGCTGCACAACAAGCAGAAAAGAATTACCCAAGATTTATTTCCTCTGCTGTACAGGCTGAGAAAAGCTACATCAGTTCAATGTCCGTCTGTTATTCAACTATTAAAAGGCAAAAGAGGCCAGTAAAAAAAGCTAGCCTTCTTTTTTCTCACTAGGGTTACTTGCTATTGGATCTTTCTGTAGATTGAGCTGTTGTTGCTCTCTCTCACACACACACTCGATTTAAAGATGTTTTATTGCTATAATGTTTAATAACTCACAACATAATTACGAGATTAGCAGCAATGACAGTTGAATCATCTTCAGTGTATTGCAATATAATTATGTATTGCTAATCTACAGGAAAATCAATACAAACCATGACTAAAAAAACAATTCTGTTTATGGAATACGCTCAGAAAATACAACAAATCGTAATACTGATCCAGTCTGTTTTCTAAATTTGGATTCCCAGAAATCTGGGTCCAATCCAATGTACAGCCTCATTTACTTCAAGAAGACACAATTCATGTTTGTGTGGAAGTCAGTTGCTGTACAAGACTTGATGTTTCCCAGCTGAATGTGTGAACAAAAAGTGCTGTGCACAATTCAAAGGAAAACATTTTGATGACCCACTGATTTCAGTGAGAAATTTACCCAATTTTTCCATCAGTAGGATTCGAAATCAACAAAAAGGGCTTCCCTTTGAACCATACACATTCTGTTAGAGGTTAAAAACAAAAACTCTGCGATGCCTCATCTTTAATGGCTCCCTCAGAGCTTGCAGGTCAGAACTTGATGATGCACTCAAGAGACAGCCAACTGTCCAACAACCTTTATTACATACATTTGTGGCAGAAGTGATATGACAGACATTTTGATATAGTTCCATTCAGTGCTTTTTTTGTAAGAAAAAAGGTGCCGGAACTCATGAAATTATTTACCTTTCACACGTAGTCAATCACTGTACACACACCCACACAGGTCAGTTGTGTAATGAAACATAACGGTTGCCACCTGCAGTAAGCTCAGTGCGCAACCACATGACCAATCACAAGCCGAGCAGTGCCACAAGCCGAACAGCGCCATCACAACCAGCGCGGACAAAGTACACATGCATTGGACTCGGCACACAAGCAGCCTGCGTGCACCATTTTAATGATTTTGACGCCGACCTGCTACGCTTGACAGGGCGATTCGAATCCACATGGACCAAACATCAAATTTTCAAAAGTTACTTTTAAAACTTGGAAAATCCATCGAAAAAAGGTGACCGGTGCGTTCTATGACAAAAAAAGCACTGGTTCCATTTATTCTCTCCCCCACCCCCCCGCCGCCATCATTCCCAAATGCAAGGTGTTCCCTTTGTTGAGCTTCAGCCCAAGCGAGTACTTCTTGCACTGAACATGAGTGCTACGTACATGAAATTCATGCACACTAATGGCTGAGAATGGCTGGGAGAGATTAGAAGTTACATATCACTGCTGTTTGTGCAAGTGTGTAGATATCCGTTTGAATTAGTCTGTTTGCAGAGCCCGGCTGAGTGATAGCATTGAGAAGCTGTAGGAAAGTAGTATGAATTAACAATCTCAGATGGCTTCTTGTTGCAAGTTAGTTAGATGACTAAATTGACCTTAATATTTTGTATGCAATTATGTAGAATCTGGTAATTGCTGAAGGCTCCCAATCTTCATGCAATAAAGCATCCCCCCCCCCCAGTACTGCAAACACACAGGCAAGTACCACAATCCAGCAAGGATAATTAATGTGCCAAAGTGGGTTTCTGCACATGGATTCAGAAGCATGAGTGCAAAGTGGTGGTCCATGTACAGTTCCAGTGGGTGGGCTCCAGCACTCAGGGCTGCTCATTCAGTTCCAGTGGCTGAATGGCTTGACAGTTACAGCTGTCACCCAGCCCTCTGATGGGCACATGGTGGCCATGCATGCAACTGTGCACACTGCCTGGTGTTCAGTTAAAGGAATCTGTGTCCTGGAGGGGATGGCCCAATGTCCTCTGCCCCCAACACATGCCAGCCTCTGAACAGGAAGGCTTATCTGCATCCCATGGAGGGTGTGAGGAGGCAGGGGTCATACCTATTGTCCCATGACTCATGCCCTGTATGTTTTCAGCCATCTAGATGAGGCACTGCAGAGCAGGAGGGCAAAAGGCTAAGGTGCTCTTTGCATTTCTGGTCTTGGCAATGCAGCTGGTGTGGTTCTGTCCATACTGGCTGTGAGGCAGACAGGACAGTGGCTCCGCAGTTGCAGCCCCAGGTCCACCGTTGGGGGACCTTGGATTTGAGGCTCCAAATAATCCTGTTGCTCCTCCAGACCATGTTGAGAGGCCACAGGATTGCTCCCAAAGGTTGCAGTAATGTGCATGTCTAAGTAACTTTTTTCCTGTCTAAGTATGTATAGATGTGCACCCTGACTGTATGAGGTTTAACAGATTAATCAATTCTGTATCTGAAAAGGGTTGGAAAAAATAAACTTACTTTGTTTTCAAATGGTGCAGGGTGGACATAGACACTCTTAGGAGAGGCATTTCCTCCTGCTTGAAGTGGGGATGCTTCTTCTAAGATGATGCCTGCCTACCACCTACAGTTTTTACTTGCAGGGTGGGGAGAAGAAATGTGCTGCCTGATTAACTGGGGGTGCGTGTGTGCATGTGTGCGTGCCTCTTTAGTTATCAGAAAAGTTTTAAAACAAATCTAAATCGCCCTTCTTCAACCTGGTGTCCTCCAAATCTGGCTTGCTGCAGTTACTATCACAACATGCCAGCTTTGTTTATGCTGATTGGGTTTGAGGAGTGTTGCAGCCCAACACATTATTATATTAAATTAATACCCCACCTTTTTTCCTTCCAAGGAAGCCAAGGTGGCTTACATAATTCTCCTCTTCTGAACAACCCTGTGAGGTAGGTTAGGCTGAGAGCCTGTGATTGGTCCAACATCAACCAGTAAGCTCCATGGCTGAGCAGGGACTAGAACTTGGAGCGCCTGAGAGGGCGCAAGGTGGAGGCAGGTGATATGACAGATTAAAGGTTGTGCCCCTACTGTGAGCCTCTTTCCTGTGAACAGCTGCTGGGTTGTAGCTTGAGTGTCAAGCCTGACAACCTACTGTGTCCTCATATCCTCCAACACTTCCATAGCATGCTGCCTGTTTTTTTTTGTTTTTGCCTTAACATAGATTTATTGAACAGGTATGACTATACAAGAGATGATATTGTTCATTAGGCCAAAAAAAAAGTCCAAGCAAGCTGTATATAATCACAATGACCTGGTTTACATGTGACGAACAGACCAGTACTGGATAGTAAGACTGTGCATGGTTTAGGACATGCTAGCTCCAGACTGTTTCCCTACAATTGTTATGCTAAACAACACAGAAACACTCCATCCCTGGGTTGTTCTTAGTTTCCCAATTGCATGATCACTGCAGCCCACTGTTGCTGATGAGAAATGGTGCGTTGTGGGAACTGCATGTTCTTGCTTGCCAATCCAAGCTTCCACTGTGGTGACTTCACAGTACATGTAAACCTGGTGAGGATGGTAGTTGACAAGCCACCTAGAAATCATGGGCTGTTTTAGGGTGGCAGGTGGCTTGACAATCACCTCTACTATGTATCTTGTTGGGTTTGCATGTAACAAGAAGCCATAGTGTACTCCACGATACACCCCAAATATTCATAATGGTGATTGTTGAACATGTTCCCACAGGGAAATGCAATCACTGTGCTTTCCTGTTCTGTGAGGCCAGTGACATGTCAGCCAAGGATTCCACATTGTTTTATTATTTATTATTAGATTTATATTGCACAAATCAATCGTCCAACAGAACTCTCTAACATTGCTGAGGGAGAGACATCCCAGACTTTAAACCCATGCTTTATTCTTGTGCTTAGGGTGTTCCTGGGTTATGTAGCAGGAGCATTCAAGATTCAGACAGCTCACTCAATCCCAAACATCAGTGCTTATGTAATATGTATTAATATGTATTTCAATAATCTATAATTGCTGTCCATTTTTCAGTAACATTCCATACTTGTTGAGTAGCATTCTTCTGATCTGTTGCTTCAGTTAATTTACCCATTTCCCATTCAAGACATTCCATTAGCCACTCTTTAACTGATGCTGCTTTTTTGAACAATATAATACTTATATATGTATTACAGATGCTCTAAAAGATACTGACCAGATTATTTGAAATTAAAACATATGCACAGTTCAGTTTTCTGTTGTGTGTGAAGTATTCTCCCAAAGGTGCCACGGGGACTATTAAATTCCTTGCAATCCTCTCTCCAGCCCTTCACATATTATACCAGGCTTTTAAAAGGATACATCTAAAGATGCAAAGTAGGACTGACCAATCTGTGCTTGGAAATCCATGTC
This sequence comes from Varanus komodoensis, assembly GCF_004798865.1. Classification (NCBI taxonomy): domain Eukaryota; kingdom Metazoa; phylum Chordata; class Lepidosauria; order Squamata; family Varanidae; genus Varanus; species Varanus komodoensis. The sequence goes on along the minus strand of NW_025335409.1, from coordinate 14,287,209 downwards.
ATACAAGGACTCTTGGGAAAGGCTGCAGCTTCCTGCCATGTGCACAAAATGATGTCACATGGGTGACAACTCTCTGATCCATCAGCAGTGATCCTAGGTTATATTCCTGAGGACTGCACACCAGTTCAATCCTAGCGAGTTTACTCCAAAGTAATCCCACTGTGATCAGTACAGCTTACTCCCAGGTAAAGATGCATAAGATTGCTGCCCAAGTTCTCCAGGCTTCTTGATAATGCACACTGGAAACTCAGTAAAGAATCCCCCAAACAGTTTCCATGGCAGCACAAAAACTTGTTTTTAGGGGTGCAATTCAAAAAAGTGGAATGCCCTGATACATATGACATCTGTAGAGCTGAAGTGACTCTTTGGATCATTGCCCAAGAGGTTATATGTGGATAACTAAAGAACAAATTGCTATTTATAAAGTTGTGATGCAAGTGTTAAAAAAGAACACCTCTAGGGATTCTTCATGTGCAGCATTTTGCATTAAGTGAGTTCTAGCACTGCTGCTTTCCGAGTATTTTAATCTTTTTGGCTTTGATTTCTCTGTAGCCACATCAAACAACTGAACAGAAAAGGTTTCTGTCACTGGCGCAAACAGATGCTTTTGTGTAAATGGCCACCTAAACGTGCAGCAACATCTCCCTTTTATCCCTATAGGTAGGAGAGAATTTTGGAAAAAATGGCTGAACCTTTATTTAAAAAATGTAGTTTAAAAGACACAAAATAGTCATGGAAGAAATAGTCATATCTCTGAATCAATGGGGAGCATATGCTTTCCAGCTCCAGACGTTTTAGATGTCAACTCCTATCAGTTCCTGCTAGCATGCTGAAGTCCAAAACAGCTTGGGAGCCTAAGCAGGGTACCTTCCTATCACCAGGAACATGTGGCACACTGTAGCTCTTCATCTGCATCATAATGGTACTTAAGTCTGAATGAAGATTCTGATACTGCTTATTTAGTATGTGTGGTCAACAATAACTCAATGGGAAAATGTCACTAATGTCAAAGAGTCCTTGGCAGATTTTATCCCTTTTTATCCCTAGTTCTAAAACACTTATTTTCTGCTATAGGTAGATAAACAGAACATTTTTGACATCTATTGAAAAAAACCAAAATAACACCTTTCACCATAGTAAGCATATTATAAACTAAATAACTGACAACTTGCTACATATTCTTTAAAGTAGCCTAAATAAGTCCAATTTAATCAGTCTGATTCTAAAGTTTTCTCTTCAAAGGGAGACTATAAAGCTTATAAATGCATGAAGTAAAATAAAATAAAGCAGAGCAAAGCAGTTGTTTACTTCAACAGGTGTGTGTGTTGCTCACTTGCTTGCCTCACTTGTCTGTCTTACCTAAGACTGAGTTAAGAAATAATGAGTTCTGGTGAATTCTTCATATCTGGAAGTTTTGTCTACAAACATAGTTTTCAAAGCTAGGAAGGGCAGCTGTGGGGAGGTCTGGGGGGGGGCGGTCAATAGATCACTGCCTTCTTGGCAAGATCCCTATTTTTGACTCAGTGTCTTACAGCCTTTCCACCCTTGTCTGAGTCTCTAGGTGCTTGGGAAGGTAAACAAGTATGAGCCACCCCTTTTACAGGAACATAGGCTTTCTTTAAAATTGGGTTTTTGACAGGGTTAATCAGTTTCTTTGTTTTGGTTTTTTGACAGGGACAGAAGTGTTTCTTCCGTACTTGCTAAATTGCTTGCTATCTGCTTCCCTAGAGCAACAATGGGTTCTGACATCATCACAGCCCCTCATGGGTCCAACATAGGTTGTTTAGGATGGCTTGTTGCCCATGAACAAGCCACCCCACGCCACCTTACAGAAAATGTCCAACTTTGCACGACATGCTCATCATTAATCTGTGTTTGCCCACTGTAGTCTGGACAGTTCTTGATCAGTCACGGTTCAGCTTATAAGTAGTATTCTTCCTCCTAGTTGTGACCAAAGCTAGGATTTTATACTGAAACATTTCACATTGTAGAAAATCTATTTGTATATTTAAAATTTTAAATCTATCATGTCTAAGAATCATTAATGTACAGTGTATAAACTGGGTGAAATTCTTGCCAGGATTAGTTTTGTTTTAGAATAATAATGATGCCATAACATGTTTGTTAATATCTAAGGTACCGAAGGACTCTTGGATGAGATTATTCAGCTTAGAAGCATTTCAAAACTATGGTTCTCAAAATGCTATCATGCTGTCTTTCATTTTCAGTCATAAGAGCGATACACAGTGGCAGAGCACATGCTTTGCATGCAAACTGTCAATGCCTGTCTACTGTCAAGTTGGGCTGGAAAATAATCCTTCCCAAAACCCCAGAGAGCTGCAGCTCATCCATATGGCTAGTACTAAGCTAGATGGACCAGCCATCTGATGCAATACAAGGTGGCTTCCTATGTTCATGGGATCCCCAGAAATCCTGAGTCCAAAGTCTAAGACTGGGCAAACTTAATAACCATCTTTCTGTAGTCTGGTAGTCCTTCCCATGCTCATACCTACACTGTTGCTTTATCCATCATTCACATCCCTTCATTAAAGGATTCCTTTAATTCAATTTCTTCCTATACAATAGAGTAGTTGTAGGCCTTTGTGTGTCTGTGTCTTTCATTTTGAGTCTGTAGCTTCCATTTTGTGCGCTGCTGTTTGGTTGGGTTTGTTTTTTGGGGTTTTTTGTTTGTTTGTTTTTGGATCAGTGAATGAAGATGGCTGTAAGAGCAGTCAGACCTTCCTTATCAAGCTTCGGATGCTAATTAATTAGTTACCCAAATGTAAGCTTGTTCACTGCACCTTTCTGCACCAACACTCCTTTTTTAGCAGGTTGAAGTAGAGTTCACGCACACTTATGCTGTCAAGAAGCTTATTGTAAACAGTAGTATGCAGTGCCAACTGTCCATTAAAACTTAATCAATGACTAGTAGCAGACCTGCTAATCAGATTGTCCATATCAACTGGGCTGAGTCTTTTGCTCAGTGTTCAGACACTGATTGCCAAGGCAGCCTTCACTGACTGTCTGTTCCAGTTGGCAGAAGAAGCCTGCCTTACAGTCCAGTTCACACAGTGTTTAACTGCTGCTAAACACTAGCTTGCTGGCTTGTGTTTTGTGCACACCAAAGAGCTTTCCTCCTTGTAAGTAACCCTAGGCTAGGCATACTGCTTTCCTTGGTATTCCAAAAGAACAGGAGCCCGCAGCCAGGTCACTACAGTAGTTTGTCACCCCAAATGCCTGAAGTGGGCCTGCAGTAATACAGTTCAGTTTCTGCTGATTACTATCCTACATAAAAGGGCAGTTTGTGCATAATGGGGATAACACAAGTCAGAGGTGTGCAGAAGGCAGTGCACTCTCCCTGTCTTGCTCATGCAGCAGAGGTTTATATCATGGCCAGTCGTTATATGCGAACCAGGTCAATGCATCCGTAATATAAATAGCTCAAAGTACAGAAAACAAAGCAATGTTGAATAATATATTGCCTGAAAAAACTCAGTAGAAATTTGGTCAACATATATGAATAATATATAAGTAAATGGGCACAACTGAAATAGACTAAATTAAACATTTAGGAGTTTATTGCAGAAATTCCCTGCCAATACTTGCTACTGCCCTAGTAACAGAGTGCTGAACTGTTAAGTCTTATCTTCTGGGGGAAGACTGGGCCTTATTTTACCTTAACAACAAACTGTAATATTGTTCTTTTTAATACTTGAAATAGCCATTAACTTGGTATCAATTATAAGTGTTATTATTTTTCATACTATGGCCACCTTTCCTGATGACCTAGTACTGGGCAGTAGACAATGTCCTGGTTCACATATAATGGCAACCCATGGTTTAAATTAACTGTTAATTATGTTTGCTAAACATAATCAACCCATCATTAAAGAACCCAGAGTTTGTTGTTGGTTAGTGAATTATGGATGATTTATACTACAGGCTGACATGTGTGAACCCATAATTGTGGGCTGTTCATAATTTCTTTTGTCAGGTTGTGGAAGTGGTAGGCAAAAGTGAGCACCTCTCAACCTCCTTATATGCCAATACTACAGCTTAGATACAGGAAAGGAGCAGGCAAAGAAGGAGCAAAACAACTCAAAGACTGAGAAAATTAATCATAGTTTGTTGGTCACCCACCTGACAAATACTAGGTAGGGCAACCAACTATGGCTTAAATAAAAGTTAATGTTACATGCAAACCAGGCCAATAAGGTATTTTATTGCTGGAGGAGACTCCAAACCAATGAAATCACTTCCCTATGTTAATGAAACCTGATGCAAAATATGTGTACTTTGTACATAAAAGAACATGTCCAGCTTTGAAAAAAGAAACTTTTTGTTTAAAAGCTCTGCAAATCTCACATGGTTTCTCCTTACAATGAGACTGTAAATATTCTGTGAATTTTATGTCAGACTGTGAAAGAATATTTTTAGCTTGCTTTGACGTGCTTTTTCAGCTTGACCCTGCTACCAGTCCCTCACAGCAGAGCAAATTGTGGGTATCATGAAAAATTAAGTCATGGCAACACACTCCTTGAACACTCATTTCTAGGGAATCAATTTTGTGTTAAATTCACAAAAAGCTAGACTTTACTGTTGCAATCGCTTCTGAATTTTGTTGTTGGCCACTGTTTGGATGGGGCGCTGTTTGGATATGCTGTAAGCCACTGACCCCAGTTGCCTCCCCAGCATACTACTTTTCCCCATCTGCAACACCAACTGGCACCTCAGAAAGGCAGCCAGCACAGTTCCCTCTGCACCAGCGACAAGGGCAGAAGCTCCAAGGTTGCAGGATCTTGGAGATGGGGCCAGACAATGCCAGGAGGCCATAGGGCCAAGCATTTTAAAAATTAAAATTACTAAGACCCTTTTAGTCACAGCATGAAGACAGTAACAATGCAATCAATAATTTATTTGAAAGTCAGGAGAACATGCTTAAATATCTCTGAATCTTCTTATTGGGACTTTTTAACAGCATCAGTAGAAAAAGATATTTGCTATGGTAAATCGCTAGTATTGGCTACCATTACATACACTCCTTAACCAGTCCATGGTATATGGACGAACAGAGCAATACATGCCCAGAATAAATAGATACAAATGTGGCATTAAAACAGCAATATTTTTGGAAAAATGAACTGCAAAGAGAGATTCTACACTTCAACAACTCTATCTCCCATGAACCGAATAGGGACAAAGGTCTGATTTCATGTAGTCTCACTACATGTGTTAATTACCTCCCCTTTTTATGGATGGCTTTGTTTTCACTCAAGAACTATTTGTGAATGGCCACTGTTAAGAAAATCATCTCTGTACTTTCCACATTTCAGTTCCCTCTGATCTCATTGTTTCCATCTCCTCTCCCCTCCATCAGAAAACACCTCATGCATCTAATGAGGTGGCCACAAAAGGTTATGTCACAATCAATCTGTTAGTCTTTAAGACAGCCTTCCCCAACCATTCTTGACATGCTGAACACCCACTCCATGGTCACTGATGATTGGCCATGTCAGCTGGAGCTGCACCTGGAAAGCACAAGCTTGGGGAAGGCTGCTTTAAGGTGACACAAAACAGTTCAACTATGGTATTCCTTACCACAATTTGCACCAACAGGAGGGGACATTACAGGTACCAAAGATGCACACTTTCCGCAGCTGTCATCCTCTTCTCCACCCCACAGTCCTGGCAATGCATCAGCTCCAGTAGGAGTGGTCAGATCTGGGACACAGGTACAACCAACTTGGATCATTTGAGAATTAGCCAAATTCAGGAAGGACAAACTTGAGAATTACTAGTTACTGTGCCTACCTGAGAGGTCCATATCAGAGGCAGTAGGCCTACAGAAGTCAGTTGCTTTGGACTGGGCAATGTTCAGCAGGAAAGTGCTGTTGCATTCATGTCTGCTGCTGGGCCTCCAGGTAGCATCTGGCCAGCCACTCTGGGGCCAGAATGCTGCACTAGATGGGCCTCTGACTGATCCAGCAAGGCTCTCCATATGTTCCAAATGATTACCTAAAGAATGGCAGGACCAAAGAAGCCCCTCCATTTTATTTCTGTGATCACGATGGTGCTAGGATTTAATAACTTTAAAACGTGAAATGGCACATGCTCAACTGTTGTCCGTCCCTTCTACAGTGGAAAAACAGAAGCAATTCTGCAATGTAGAAGGACCAGGGTAGGGGAAAGAGAAATCTTAGCTCATACTTCACAACTAAAGTAATATCCATAGGCACAGTAAAGCACCCCCACAAGACTTTGGTTTAAAATTACCTGGCTGCACGTTACTGCTCCTTAAGGGTGGTGTTGAAAAGCATGAGACTTCTACTAGACCAAGACTTCTACTAGACCAATGCTGGATACCATCCATTTTTATGTTTTGGGGATTTATTTTTATCGAATAAGGGGGGCACGGGTGCAATTACACACTTTTGAACCTCCTTTTGTTTTTTTAAAAACCCCCACCGGATCGCCGATTCCAACCCGGGTCCCAAAAAAAAGTGCCATTAAATCAGAGGGATGAAGTTCTGAATACTACACGTGTTCAGATCAAGCCGGAATTGCGCGTTCCGGCTGTGATTTCGGAAAAAAACCCCACCCCCTCATTCGCCATGCGTGGGAGATCCTTCATGAGAGATCGCTTCGCATGGCCAATGCCCTTCGCACCACCGACTACGTTCGCCCCAGGAACAGAGAATCGAAAGCGGAGCCCAGCCCGTTTCCAGCGCATGCGCCCTATTCCTTAAAGCAGCGCCATGCTTGCCGAGCTCCCCGTCACGCCCTTTCCCCCTCCCGTCCTGCCCCCCTTCAACTCCACTCGCCTGCCAAACCATCCCATCCAATAAGCGCGAGCAAAGAGAGGCGTCAGCTCCTGTGACGTCAATTCCTCAACTCCACCTCCTTTTCGTTCCTAGGGGGAGATACGAAGCGAGCTTAGAGAGGGCACGCGCAGGAGTGCGCGCCTTTCTTTTTGTGTGACGTCACTGGCCTTCTTTCTCCGCGGCTGGGATACGAACCAATTGACGAATACGCCGAGGGTCCTCCTCCTAGTGACCTCACAAGCCCTAGCTCTTCGTCCCTCCCCCCCGCAGTTTAGGGTCTGGCAGCCAATCAAGGGCGGGGACGAGACTGCGGCCGGCCCTCCGTGACGTCCTGGGCCCGCCCCCAGCCGCCCCGAGGCGCTTGGCGGTGGGCAAGCGGAGAAGTGTCGAAGCCCATTTTGGTGCTCTTCCCATCTCCGTCGCTCTCTCCGCGGCTGGTGCTGGCGCGTTATACTTCCCCCGCCCCATCCTTCCTCCTACGTTATACTCGCGTTGTTCTCAACCATCCGACGACATGGAAAGTGCAGCGGCGGGAGCCGAGTTCAACATCCTCCTCGCGACTGACTCCTACAAGGTTGGGGGTGAAGGAAGAAGGGAGGCAGGCGGGAAGAACGATGGGTCTGAAGCGGGAGAGGGAGGGAGGAACTGGTTCTCTTCTGCACCCCCTTGCCTTCCCTTCTCTGCCTCTCAACCTTTAGGCTGGGCTGGCTGCAGGCACTGATGGGTTCCTGTGCTGGTTCCGTGCTTTCTCCCCCGATTCACAACTGCGCTGTTCCTGCGACCGCTAATTCCTCATTCTCTTCCCACCCCGTCTTTCCTGCTGCTTTATCCCAGCCAGCTCATTCGCCTGTTCAGGCACCGGGCCAGGAGGTGGCGGGGGTCTGAGGAACCTACTTAGACGGCTGCATGGCGCTGGCTGCTCGGGGCTACGTGTGTGACGGCTCGCAGGCCATGCCAATCCATAAGCGACTTGCTCGAAGGGGGTGGGGTGGGGAAAAGGTAGAGTAGGTCACAGCAGGCCAGCCAGTTTACCCTTGGTACCCCATGCACCTGGTAATAGTGGGCTTACTGCCTCCCGGCGAAAGCTCACGCTGCAATATATGTAAATCAAGGCTTTTAAAGAGTCACGAGCCTCCTGGTGCGGCAGACCGAGGCAGCAATCCTTTGAACACTTAATTGATAGAAGGTCCCATTAAAATTGGCGGGGACCGTTTCCAAGTAAGTCTGCGTTCAGTGCGCTGTAACACGGCTGCTCTTTTGGAGCAGAAGCGGCCGATCCGAAGGCTTCGGGTTGGGACTTAGAGCTATACACTTTTAGTAAAGTGTTGTTTGTTGGTCGTGATACTGATCTGTGATGGAGGACCACGAAGTGCTTGGCGTGTTGTGGGATGTGACCCAAAGATGGAAACTCGGTTTCTGGTACTGACATGGCTGGAGAGTAAGGCAAGCGATTTGGAGGGTAGCTGTCTCTCATGTGTCTCTCTCCTCTCAGAAGTTTCTAGTAAAAGTACACACGGGCAATAAGCAAGACAGAAAGTGAAACCTGTGGCAGGGAGGAGCTGGCAGGGTAGTGCTCTGGTGTGCAAGTTAATCTTTCATGTAGGCACTCAAATTCTCTATTTCAGTCATGATGAGGGGAAATCAAGGAAATAATAGTGAAACACCTGTCTCATTCAATGACTAGACCAGTACCAAGTGTTGACTAATGATGAGAAAGGGAGATGTAAATGAATTTGAGGACAGATAATCCTTTGTTGACAAGCTGGCTAAAATGTATCTGATGACCAAAGGATGAGATTTCTAAATAGCAAATAAATATTCTGTTTGAAGTATGCATGGTTCTTGCTCTCTATCTGCTGATCTGTAAAATCTCAAAGCTCTTATCTGTACTACTGGTATCGCCTAATTGTTACAAATATTGTTTAACTTGAACAGGAAAGGTACACATTTTGGGCATTAAAAATGGGTAACATTTTGCGACAGTATAGAGAAGGAGTGGGCAACTTCTCTTTTGCCACTGGTTATGCTGGCTAGGGCTGATGGAATTTGGAGGCCAAAGCATCTGGAGGGCCACCAAAACAAGGAAATCAGATTTTAATAATGGGTGAAGGCAGATAATCTCTCCCAATAGGTTTTTAATCACAGAGCTTTTGGTTGGACTCCCACTGGCTAGATAGCTGTTTTTAAGTGTGAAGTTTCTTACTAAAACTTCAATTCTGTTTAAATGTTTGAATTGTAATTGCTTCTATAGTGGTCTCCAAATTTTAATTCCCCCACACTGTTACTGCTTTTGAAATGCTTGGAGCTGGATATGCTAGTTGGCAGTAGTGTTATGAAGCCATTTCTGATGCCAATAAGATCCTCAAACAATTCAGACCAGTCATACTGTTCCTGCAACTACTGATTATGAAAGCATGCAATATATAGTCCCACTGATTTCAAGGAAAATACAGGGGAAAGTTGTGTTCCAGGGATATCACAGCCAAAGTTCTTTACTTAAAAGCTGTGCCTTTAAATTGCAAAATCCCAAAAGCTGTTCTGTGCTAGTCTTGCTGTGATTCACCTGCTGTGTCTGTTGTAGCTGTTATAATATTAGCATGTACCAGTTTACTAAGCACTTCAGGCACAATCCAGCCAGAATCAAACACTTATCTATCCCATCCATTTCAGTATGGGAATGAGCAATTCTATGCATATCTATCCCAGGTCAAGCACAGGTAACTTGTGTTTAAAACTCAACATAGTAATAACAAAGTCTAGTTTTTACAATAGTAGCCATGATAGGAAATCCTCATGAAAGCTTAGTCCATGCAAAATGTGATGCTCTTAGATTTTAAAGTTAATATAGGAAGCTGCTCTTGTACCAGTTCTGACTTTCCGTGCAACTAGTTCGGTGTTCTCTACATTGACTAGCAGCAGTACTCCAGGGCTTTTGAACAGGAGACCTTTTTGAGCCCTTCTGGAGTTGCTGGAAATTGAACCTGGCATCTTCTTAAGACAAAGGATGTGCTGTGCCAGTGAGGCGAAGTTCTTTGTGGGTGGACCTTCCTGTTAGAGTTAAAACATAATCTAGCTGTTAAAACATAAATATAATCACCAGTCTAATTGGTAAGACCTTCATACTTATGTGGCAATTATTTTTCTTCTATCTCTGATATATTTTGAAATTTTCCTGTTAAATAATAGAAGAAACAACACCATATTTGTCCAATATACTTCTGTCAATCAATAGTGAGTGGAAACACTTCAGTTACTATAATAAATCATCTTAAGCTTTATCTGGTGCTTTCAATTACTCAAAATGCTTCATGCATGTTATGTAGTTGTAAACCAGCAATTTAATTCAACATTGCCCCCTACAGAGGAAAAAGTGGTTCATCTCAGGCTATCTGGAGAGTTCTTGGTGCAAACAAGATTTGAACCACTGACTTGCTGATCCATACCACAGCCTCTCAGCTATTATTTTGAGAATATTTGATGAGAATGTTGGAAGTTCAGATTGCGTTTGGGAGAAGTCAGAAAGCTAACTTGGGAGGACTTTGTTTTCTTAGTTACAGTGGTTTTTCTTGTGGTTTTAATTCTGTTCTTATTTTTGTATTTACTATTAAATATTTTTCTTACATGGTTTTAATATCATGTTAATTAACAGAGTGACTATTCTGGGATTGAAGGATAACATTTATCTCTTAAAAATAAAATTAAGTAACTTGCTTGACAGCATAGTTAGCACAGTCAGAACCCACACACACATACACACCAAACCCCAATTGTCTAAACACTCAACCAGATAACAACCCAAAACATTTGCATGAAACTAGTGGCTGTGTTTTATGATGTGTTCAGTGCTAATTCCTGTCACTGTCTTGCAGTGGATCCTCAATACTGATTTATTTAACACCTTTAGTGTCCATACTGCACCACTTGATAGATGGAAACAGGAGCAATCTTGCATATAAGACCCATGTTCTTACAACATGCCATCCTTTCAGGTAGATTTGTGAAGAATCTCACTAGGTTGTTAGTCTTTCCCCACCACCTCACATTCTAGTTGGAAAGGAGCTAAGCGGTTCCATACTGGCTCTGGAGCAAGAGCAAGGCCTGCTCCTTCTGTAGCCAGCATTTATTTTTATTTATTTATATTGCGATGTATATCCTTTTTCCTACAAAGGGCTCAAGGCAGCTTACATCATCTCTCCTCCTCCATCTTATACCCACAACAACAACCCTGTGAGGTAGGTTGGGCTGAGAGTCTGTGACTGTCCCAAAGTCACCCAGCTGGCTCCATGGCTGAGCAGGGACTAGAACCCAGATCCTCTGAGTCCCAGTCCCATGCTCTTAACCACTATACCACACTGGTAACACAAGGTACTAGCCTCTTAGCAGACAAACAAAAAGTGTACTTCTACTATGTACACTAGTGGAAAGGGACAGAGTGATTCAGGCTTTCTATAGCCCGCTCACTTGCCTTTGTGTAGTTCTTGGTCGCCTCCAAATATGAGGGGAGGAGTGAAATGCAATTTATTATTAATATACTTTGCAAAAGTTTCTTCTTGCTGCTGTGTGTTACAGTGATTTGCTTTGCAATAACTTGTACTAGGCTGGCTTTTGAAGCAAGTATGCTAGTGAACTAAGTATAAGTTTGTAGTAATACACCTAGTTTAACCTCATAATGGATCTGATTTTATTTGTAATATAAGAGTACAGCTAAAACATAATAAGCAGCATTTACTGTAATGGAGAGGCAATTTGCAACTGGAGGTTGGAACTGAACTAATGCTTTGACATATTTTTCTGTGTGTATATATACATTAGGGATGCTTGGGTATCTGACCCCTGAGTTCTAATATTTACTTACCAAATCAACCATCTCCAGGGCTAACATGCAAATTTAATAATTAAATATATTCAGATTTTTAAATGAGAAGTTTCATGCATATCTTTTATGTCATTGATAATGTGGAAATGGAGTAGAGCAGTAAATACATCTGCAAATGTCATAAAACAGAAATAGGCAGATTCATCTATCCCTGATTTACACTGATATGCACTGGTCAAGACATATCCCCATAAAGTATCTTAACACCAAGCATTTTTAAAGTTGCAAAGTCCATATCTGTTCAAAAGCTCCTAAAAATGTGCAAGCTTTTTGTGGGCTGTTGAAATTGTGGGTTATGTTGATGTCTGAATTCAGCCAAGATAATAAACTATGGTGAATAACTCAATAGTTCCCAGCCTAACCACAAACCATGGGTTCTGTTTATTGGTTGGTTGTTCTTGACAAGCCATGGCTTGTAACATAACCCACAGTCCAGCAACCACCTGTAGTTCAATTACAACACATCCTCTGCCCTTTGATACCTCAGTGGCAGCAGTGCCAGGGGAGTGCCAGTGGGCAGCAGGTACCAGTCCTGGACATTGTCCAAAAGAGGCTGCAAATGCCTGTGCCCCTTTTGGTTTCTCTTGACAGCTGTCAAAAGAAAACAATGCAAGGGAGTTTTTGCTACAAAAACATGTTTTGGGGAAATTTACATCACCTTTATGGCAAAGTCCTCATCTCCCCTTTTACTTCCCATTCAGGCACACATTTTGCACTTTTATGTCTCAAGCCTCTAGCTCCTCAGTAGAATTCAAGAGTGCACTTCACTTCTGCTTTCTAGCTTCCTTTGTGGTTCCCTTTAAAATCAGAGTTTTTCATTGGGAACTGGTGTTTTTGCACTAGGACATAGTACTGTGTACTCAAAACTGTCTCCCATCCTCAGAGATTCATTGACTGGTAGAAAACAGAAGTAGAGAAAGTCTTAGGGATAATCTATTATGGTAATCTCAATGGTAATCTATTGAGGATTATTTAACTCATGGTGAGATAGTAGTGTGTGTGAGGTAAGGAGGGGTGGACACCGTTTTGAATATACAGTCCTTATTTGGGGGTTGTCATATGTGAAGCTGGGGAGTGTGGGTTATGTAAGGGTTAAACAACCCTCTCATAACTCATGCTTTCCAGGTTTGTATGACATGAATCAGAACTGAACATGCAAGCTGGAGCCTGCATATTCAAAATAGTGCCTGTGGGCAATGTGGTTCATCATGGATAAAAATAAACCCAGTCTTAAAAAGTATTCCAAACATCCCCAAGGCGAAACAGGGACAGCTGTTTTCTTAGCCTGGAGACATGTATCAGTACATAGAACCAAATAGAGCATGTGAGAGTAAACAAAGATACATTGATGTATACAACCTAGATTTTTATATTGGAGAGGCAATAGGGGTTTGTGGGGTGAATGACGGATTTTGGAATAGGATTTGAAGGAAGAACCAGCACTTCATAGTTTTTCTGCAAGTTGCTTAATGTTTAAAAGAAAGGATCCCCAAATTTAAGTGCTTTCAACAATTGTGACAATACAGTGGGACCCCTGTATCCACGAGGATCGGTTCCCAGCCCCCAACAGATGACTGAAACTGTGGATAGTAGCAAACACTATATACTGTACATATACATTTCTTTTTTCATAATTTCATGGACAAAAGATTCATTCTTACCACGCATTCTAGCAACCTCAACATACAATTTTTTTCTTTCCCTGTTAGCACAAGTATTTTCACTTAAAGGAAACACTTCATGGCTTAGGCGCTTTACAGCACTTTATAATTTCTCTTTTGGACCAGAGGTCCAATGTGGCTGTGTGAAACTGCAGTGACCTAGCCAGTGGATACAGGGGTTCTGCTTCATTATATTTTTTTTATAATTTACCAAGTGCTTAACCAGGGTATGGTAAGCTTCCACTGGAGCGAAATAAAAAAATAAATAAAACCCTTACACAATATTTTTGCTTGTCTTAGAAAAGCAAGCAAAGATATTGCTTGTCTGAGTTTCTCTGGGATGAGAGAGCTGCAGAATTTGAGTTGCTGCTGTGGAAGATTTGCTCCTGCTATGATAGTTTTACTACTCGAAGCAGGTCCCCCTTGACCATTATATCAAATGGGAGATTGCAGTGTTCAGGCTGTTTCAAAGTTAAAACTAATATCTTGTGTGGTGCCCAAAATTAAGGAATTGCCATTGTGGCACATACAAAATTAGTATTAAATTCAGGGCAGCCAGTCCCAGTTTAACATACTGTTATGCACTAATTACAGCTTTCAAATGCATTTCAAACATCACTCCATATCAAGTTCAAAACAAATCAATTCTCTGAATTATATAATTGTGGATAATTGTTTTTATGTGTAGGCCAACAAAGATACATAGTTTGGAGTGACCTAGCATTAGCTGGAAAATGCTAGTGAAACACCTTGCTTGTCTTCTTTTCCTATTAACATGGAGGCTTTAGTGATCAGAAGAAATTATTTAATTCAAAGGAAATGAACAAATGGACTGGTGCTGCAGTTGGTCCTTAATTTCTCAATATGTATAAGAACATTCCTCCAATCTTACTCTTGGTTAATCCAACCAATCGGCATGTAGTACTGTACTTACAATTAATGTATGTACTGATAGTTAAGCTGTATATTATTAATAATTTGGCATGGCATGTCAAACTGAAAGAATCTCTTTTCAAATAAACTAGACACTAAATCCTTCATCTGTTGTGCTGCTAATTCTGCATTGAAACCATCTAATTCAGAAACTTGAGTACTGATTTAAATAGTTCTTCTCAAAGAAGTGACTTTTATTTTGCAGTGTCGTTGAACATTTGTCTTGGCTATTTCCACTAATAAGCTGTTCTAGAGGTCTATACATAGTTTATATAAATTCAGAATTCAGCTCTACAAATGATTTATAATGCTATTGGATCAGGAAACCATACCCCCTAAATTGAAACTTAAAATCTTACTTGGGATCTCAAAATTCTGTCTTTAAAGCAAACATATAATGTGGTGAACAACAAAAGGCAAGTGTCTTTTGACATATTCATTAGGAGAAAACATAATAAGGAAACATATAATATCTAGCTTATGTGGGCAGAAGAATGATTATAATTTCAAATGGGGCATTAAAGAAGCAATAAGAAGATTGCACAGAATAGATTTAAAAAGAGAACAGAAACAGAATAATAGTTTGTCCTTTCTGGACAGCATTGATTTAGGGCCTTTGTTATATGACAGTTAAGAGTATTGGACTAGGGGCCCGAGAGATCTGAATCCTAGTCTTTCACTTGGCCATGAAGCTCAAGGGATGATTTTGGGCCAGTCATTCCCTTCCTCTTAGGCTTAACTAGCACACAGGGTTGTTGTTGTCAGGATAAAAATGTAAGCTGCCTTCAGTTCCTCACAAGAGAAAAAAAAGGCAGGAAAGAAATGTAATGTACTACTACTTGCATTTGGAACAGAGATGTACATTGCTGGCATATACTGTGTTGGCTAGTGGACTGCAATTTAACAGCCAATGTTTTCTCCACATGCTTCCATTCAAGTTGACTGACAAGAATTAGAAGAGTTATCCAACCTATTAATAAATCATATATTTGTGCCCTGCATTTAGGTCTGAGCCAGTGCAGATAAAACACAAAATTTACCAGTACTATTTTGAGTAGTTTGTTTATATAAAGATGATTATTCATTACAATACAGATTGAACTCAGAGTTTAGGATTTTTAGACCTAAAAATCTGATTGAATTTTTTTTGGTATTTTGATTTTTTGACCCTTATCAAACATTCCCTTGCAGTGTTGGAAATCCAAACACTACAGCATTGTGCTGGTGTATCAGAAACAGAGAGTGAAACTGACCAGTCTAATTCATTGCCCAAGCTGAGAGAGATGCAAAAATTAAAAAGCGTTAAGTGGTGGAAAGGAAATTTTGACTTAAAAAAAAACGTTTAATCAACAGTTTTAGTTTTTCAGGTAAGGGAAAAATCAAATGCTTTTATCTTGAAAATGTCAGAAATTCATATTTTAAATAAGCTTGGAAAACTTTCCCTGAAGAGATGCTGTCAGATTCATGTTCTCTGTGTAAAATTATCCCATTTTTAATTATATAAACTTACATTAGGAGAATGTGCCAATATAAAAGTTATTACTGAAAACTGTTTTGGTCAAATTATCAACCAAAAATATAGTTTTCTTTGTAAGCTCTTTTTGGTCATTTTTCCTGCAATTTTACTTTACTTGTAACATATAGACCTGTCCAACTCAAACAATATCATTTTATTTCCATTTTCCTGTAATGGGGAAAATACATTTAGTTTGCATCTTACCCCCACCTCCACCCCACTTATATGTAGCTCGTATGTGTAACATTGCCATTTAATATTGCCAAGAAACAAATGATGGACAGGTGAGGTCTAAAAGGAGCTTGTTTACAGACAAGGCAAAGCTTTCTAGGCTTTCAGTGCAAATAAGAAATACATGACTGTACATGGTGATGACTGTTGTGGTCATATACACGCTCCAAGAAAATAAGCGTTAGCATGCAAAATTTGTGTTATCTGTAGGAAGGGCAGAAATAATCCTGGAGACCGCTGAAACTATGGCTTCATCTCTAAAGGGATGCTGCTGCTAGATCTGACAGAGACGCTGAGTGAAAATTGACCCAACCTGTCACTTTTCACATTTGTTCAGAATCCTGGTCAGTTTCACTTCTCAATTGTGGAAAGGTTGCTGTGAAGAAGCCACATGTTAAATTGGTACAATAAAAGGGCAGTGTTGCTTGGGCAGCTGGAAACTAGTGAGAGAGCTGAACTAGTCAGAAATTAATTGCCTGTTCTATACGCTAGCAGCAAGAGAAATGCTCCTTGTTTTCCACATCTAGGAAAAGTTGAGCACTGTCAAGTTTGCCAGGCTGAGCTGGAGGCTAAAGGATGAAATTGATCTTAGCTGGAAATATATGTGGAACTGCTACTGCTTACTTTGGTTAACTACATTTTGGTATATGGTAAAATGTTTGCTCACTCATGTTTTCTTATTGTAGGTGACACATTATAAACAATATCCACCCAATACAAGCAAGGTGTATTCCTACTTTGAATGTCGTGAAAAGAAGACTGAGAACTCCAAATTCAGGAAGGTGAAATATGAGGAAACTGTTTTTTACGGGTTGCAGTACATTCTTAATAAATATTTAAAAGGTATTTAAGAATACAATTTAAAATGTATTACTTGTAAAAACATTCCATACTTTTTTGCTGAACTATTTGGTAGGAATAGGTTTAAAACTGTTTTAATTCAATCTATGCATCCACGATAACAGAAAAAGATTTTTAAATTGTAATGCACTATGGAACTATTCTAACTTCTGAATTAATTGCTCCCAGTTACCTAAATGTGTCTTGCATGAAAATTGCTGTCTCAGAGAAATCATCTTGCTGTGTATTATCTATCTAGTAAAGTAGTGGTTCTTCCTGCATTTTAGGCCGGAGCCAATCCCACCCCTTCTTCTGAAGGTCTTTAACTAGATGCAATAAATCTGCAACACATGTTTTATACATCCTATGCACAGTCAGACAAGGAAAAATATGTCGTATGACTTTTAGCAATCTTTTGCTACCCATGGTGGCAGAAACATGCTGGGAATTTTAGAACATTTTTGTCTAAACACACAGAGCTTTGTTATCATTGTGATAAATTATAAATTGGGATACATGCTGTCGTCAGGTGAACTGAACATAAATGTTCAGATACTGAAAAATGAGAATTAAAGAATAAACCAAGCAGAGCAATATGGCTGTTTGTCACTGGATTCACTTTCAAAAAGAAAGACCATGTAATGTAAACTTTGCATATGTTGGTTTTTGACATGCATTTTTAAACATGTCAGAACTTGCTTTAAATAGCTTTTAAAAATGTGGCAAAGGATCTCTTTTCTACCTGTTTTAACTATTGGCTAAATTTAAGGCTTATGTGTAAAATTAATTCCGTGGAAGAGAGACAAGATGTAAAATTTAAAGGTTTTCTCCTTCTCTGTTTCTTCACTTATCCCAGTGGCTTAAATGGTCCCTTCCAATTTTATGGTTCTGCGTAATGTAATAGAAGATGCTATATTAATGTTATGCTCTTTATTTACTGGAATATGTTGCTGCAGTGTTGATATCCAAATATTTCTACTTACTATTTTGGGTGGGGACCTCAAGATTGGGTCCAAATCTGGTCCTCCTGGATTTCCCAGAAAGCCATGCCCCATTGCCAGGGCCTCATTCTCTTCCCCCACCGCTCATCATTGGTGGTTTCCTTGGGCTTGTGCATTCCTTGCCCTCATTCTAAATGCTGAAATGCTTCTTGTAAAGTTTAGGAACTGGCAACAAGAATGTTAAGCTACAATATGCTGGTAATTTTGTCTTTAGCACCATCACTATAGGAATATAGTTTCCAAGAGCGTCTTCAAAATGGAATTCAGTCCCCTCAACTAAAAGATTTTCCCCACTCCTGTAGTATCTAATATTTAAGAGGCCACAGTTCTGCTATGTCTAAAAGAGATGGTGGATCATTTGTCGCCAAGCCCTAATATTCCACACTTGTGCAATGCGTGAATGGTAAAACGTTAGCTCTCTAGCTGCTCCTGGATGAGGCAGATGATCTAGATCCCATTTCAGTCTGACTTCAGGCCTGGATATAGGATAGTGAGAGTTTTGATTGCCTTGGATGATCTACACTAAGGAGCTAGACAAGGGAATGTTTTCCTTTTAGTTCTGCTAGATCTCTCTGTAGATTTCAGTACTTTTGCCCATGATAAGCTTTTTGTATAATCTAGCTGGGATGGCATTTGGAAGCACCATTTTGTGGCAGGTCCAATCTTTCCTAGAGGCACATTCTAAGATAAAGGTGCTGGGGAAATTCCTGTTCAGCTGTTCAACAGCTACATTTTATTTACCTTCTTGTTTTCCTGTTTTGATGTCTTGTATTTTGCTGCTGCTAAGTCTAAGAAAACTACCTCCAAATAACTTGGACAAATATGTGTTGAATCTAAAGCATAGTGTTCGTTTTTAGTGTGATATTTATGAAAAGCCCTCTTGTGGAGCCTTCTGGTTTATCACGTTGACCCCTGCAACTGCAGGAATAATAATAGCCTCCTTTGTGTAACATGGACTACAGCGAACTTTTTTCTGTTGGCATGCAGCTGTCTTCCTTAGATCATCATTTTCATACTGATCAGTCTAATGCCCAGTGTTTGAATCTTAGGAACAATATTGGGGCAATCTTTTTCTCATAATATGGGGGTAACCAAGCATAAAACATAAGATTTACTATGTGAAAATTACAGCCTGCTCTTGATCACTTTACATTGCTGTCATAATTCTCTTATTTCAGATGGTTACTTACAATTAGTGATAAGCATGACTATTTTGCATTGGACCCTGTTAGTAAAACATAGATTTGGATGTACGTCCAATTTTAACCAATTTATTCTGCTTTGAAATAAGCAGTCTTTTGTGAACAAGGTGCATACATCCCTATTCTGTCCATGTTTACTTGGAAGTAAATCTTACTGAGTTCAATAGGATATATTTCTAGTTGCAGCATAAATCTGTTACTAGACCAGAAAAAATTGCCCTGGCCAGGGTCAAGAATTTTTCATACATAATTTAGTCAGCTGCATAAAGTCAGCTCTATAAAACACTAAATGATCATGCCCAAACCGCTTTGAGTAGGCATTCTTATGTTTCAGTAGGTACTTGTATACTGTTATCAGACAACTTAAGTTGTTTCTCATCACAGGCAAAGTGGTAACCAAAGAGAAAATTCAGGAAGCCAAAGAGGTATACAAGGAACACTTTCAAGATGATGTCTTCAATGAAACAGGGTGGAACTACATTCTTGAGGTAAAAATAAATTCAGTGAACTCTTACATTTAGGAAAACTTTTTAAAAGTTAGCTGTCGGCTGTGGGGTCTCAGTTGGCAAATGCTTAGTTTTTAAATTCAGTTTGATAGGGCTAGCAGGTATTATTGTATGGAAGAAACATCCAAAGAATAAAGCAATAATTATCCTTTCAAATTTTAAGTAAGGATTTTCAGGTAAGAGGGATTAGTTGTCCCATTCAAAAATGTGTGGGAATTGGGCAAATTTGGTGGGCCAGTTTACATGTAGAAAATAAAGGATGATGACTTCTCACAAAGCTTTATTTGTGCTATGAGTGAATAACTCATGGCAATTTCTGCGTAGCTGGTAGTATAAGAAAATGAGTTGCATCTTAAACATTATGCTCCTTAAAGCCAGAAGTGAGTTGACAGTTTTTCTAATGGATCTGTATCTGCTTATGCCTTCCTAAAGAAGCACATTCCACCTTTTGAAACTGGTACTCCAAATTCCTTTTCAAAATCACCATTTTAGTGTTCAAGTGGCATTATGTCTCCTAGACAAGTTGTGGGTTTGAGCCTTGTTAATATGGAGTAATTGCCAGTATTATAACTGAAAGGAGAAGGAAATATGAGGAGGTAAATGTGTGAATTGTTACCTGTAGTGCTGTTTGACTCAAGCCAGACAGTTTTGTAGTAATGGCTTTGAGCAACTTGAGTTAAATGAATAAACTATCATAAAAACTTCAATTGATACTAAAATCTATTTATTAAATCTAATAAAATAAATAGTATTTGACTACTTCCAAATAATTATTGTATATTTTTTTCTTTATATAATAGAAATATGAAGGGTGTCTGCCTATAGAAATAAAGGCTGTTCCTGAAGGCTGTGTAATTCCCAGAGGAAATGTACTTTTCACTGTTGAAAACACTGATCCAGACTGTTACTGGCTAACAAACTGGATTGAAGTAAGTAATGAAAAGCAATGAAAAATTGCCTCTCTGTTATTGAGAGAACTTTCTAGCTTATTGGCTTCCACTTTCCATCAGACTCACTTGTATATTTGAAGCCACCTTAAGGATGCCATTCTGTCCTCTGAAAGGAGCCAGAAGAGAAATACATAATTAAAAACAAGTTATGGTAATGCTGTTGTGCTCCTGTACTTTTAGGCTGCAATTTTACAGTGACAAATCAGTTTTCAAAAGGCATTGTATTAATGTGCTTGAGCCGCCTAACCCCACCCTGCAGTTATCTCTTGTACAACATGTATATTGTGTTCCCTGACTCATAAACTGCTTAATTCCACATTCTGGGGTTGCAAGTCACTTTAGCCATGTTCAGCACAAGGTAGTGCCAAGGAAGCTGTGTGCACAGCTGAATGGAGAGACTATGAGTCCAGGACTGGTGGTTCTTTTAGGCTATGTATATGGTGCACTTTCTTGCTTCTGCCCAAAGGTCAACTGCAGGCTATCAGTTGCTAAGAAGACTATCAAAAGCCACTGGTCCTGATGGCTATATGCTTTATCAGGATCAGAGGCAGCATGCCTGTGTACGCCAGCTGCATAGGCAGAATGGTGCTGTTGCACTCATCCTTCTTGTGAGGTCCTTTTGGCAGCTGGCTGGCCACTCTGTGAACAGAATCTGTACTCAATGGACCATTGGTCTGATTCAGCATGGCTTATGTTCCTGTGATAGTCACATGTATATCCTTGCATACAGCAGTTTGGCAGGCTCCATTTCTGGTTCCTAAGTAAGAGAAGTGGTAACAGGAAAGTGGTTTTCATGTCTTTTTCTGCTGCGTTGAGGTGATGATCATGGGGAAAGATTAATCATTGCTGCCCCCGCCACCCACGGACAGTGACCTGGTTTGCATAGAATTATACCCATTGGTTTAAAAACAAGAGAACTGCTCAGGACTGCTGCCTGCAGTTTGCCTGCCTCTTTGCTTTTTACTGTGCAACCTAGGATCACTCCTTTGTAGATTGTGAAATGTGATGTCTAAACCCAGACTACAGAGCTGCTTACAGGTAAACAATCCAGCAGTTAACCTATGGCATGCTGTTTGGTTAACAATTGGATTTTTTAAGGTGTGAAACAACCTAGTGGTCTGGGTTTGGATATCATGCACCACAACCTGAGAAAGAGCCGATTGTGGATTGTAAGGTAAATGTGAAAGAGACAGGTGCAGTCTCTCTTGCTTATGCACTACAAACCATAATTTTTTAACCAATGGGTTTCTATGTATGAATGGCCACCACCTACCCACACAACCATATATATAGCAGCAGTAGTGGAACAATAGAAATATGGGTGGGTGGAAATAATTCCTCCAAGAGGAAAGGTTATAATATCTAGGGCTCTTTAGGTAAGGTAAAAGGAGTGTGGTAGAGGTGTATATACAGTGGGAGCAGGGAGAGGTCTGTTGTGGTTACTAGTCACTACAGCTTATGAGTATTACCTTTGGTATGCTGGTGTAGAGCGGTCGCTGTGAAACATGAACAGGATGATGCTATTCCACTCATATCCTGTTGCTGGGATTCTCATAGGCATCTTGTTGGCTATTGTGGGAGTTGTACTCTGGGCTAAATAACACTTCACTCTGATCCAGCAGAGTTCTTCAGTTCTTATGAATAGGATCGCTTGTGCATATAATAAATACTGCCATATCTAATGAGATTGCTATGTTGCAGATTACGTTTTCCTTCAGCATTTCACTTTCCCCTGTTTATAGTTACCTTGGATCCAAGGATTGGTGTCTTCGCTCCTATTCATGGCCAATTTTATCTTTTCATAGACTATTCTTGTTCAGTCATGGTATCCAATCACAGTAGCCACAAACTCCAGAGAACAAAAGAAGATATTGGCAAAATACCTACTTGAAACATCAGGCAGTTTAGAAGGACTGGAATACAAACTACATGACTTTGGTTATAGAGGGGTCTCTTCACAAGAGGTAGTACTTGGTTTTTATTAAATGTGAAGTCTTTCTTGCAGAGCAATGCATACTGACAAGTGAAAATAGTGAATGTAATGACTGATTTTGTATGATACAACAACCCACCCAGGCAATACAGCGGATTGGTCATTTTGCAAAATACCCACAATGAGCCTGACAGTAAATTGGGTACCTCCTGCTTTTCTCTGGTCGTATCCCAGGAGACACTGCAAGGACAAATGAATCTCCTGACAGCATTGAGACTCTACAGCTTGATGCAGCGGTCAGGGTCCTTGCTATGCTATGTGAACTTGTGCCTGGATGATGCAACTGGGTTGGCATCCAGCCTCAGCTGGAGCAACATGCAGGGGGTAGCCCCATGCATGTTGCCTCAGCTAAGGCTGGAATTTGACCGTATTGCACTTCAGGGCACAAATCCTGCTTGTACTGTGGGGACAAAGAAGAATAAGAAAGTTGCCTTTGCCCCAGTAAGGCAAACAGGGAGGGCAGGGGAACTGATTGTAAGTCCCACCTCCTGAGATGCTTGGCTCTAGCACCAAGCAAGCTACCATATCCTGCCTGAGAGGTCTACTCTCAGGAAGGAGGCAGGAGTGCCCAGTCTGCTCTACACTGCTGTCTCAACCATGGGGCAGGACTGCATAGCAGTTGTGCATCAGCAACTGGAGAAGTTTATTCCAAGCCACTGACAAGGAGGACCTGTTCCTATGTGCTGAAGTAGTACACATACCTTCAGCCAGGAGAGCAGAACCCCAGCTATCTTTACCAGCAGCTTGAGAGATTTCCTCTTGAGGTGTTGGCATGCATGGCTATTCTGCAAAAAGAAGCTTCTGCCAGTGCTGCTTGGGTACTTTGGAGGCTGCTGTCGGCAAATCTTATCAGGCAGCTGCTGGTGATCGTGCAGCTCCTGCCAAATGGCTTGCTGGCTGTTCGAACTCATCCACAGCAGGGCATATTGTCTGGGTTTGGTCAATTTAACAACCCTAGAACAGTTTATAGGTTCTCAGGTTGGGTTATTTAGGAAAACAAACAAACAAACCTGGGTGACCAAGGCTGTGTTCACAGAACTCGGCAACCCACCAGTGCTAACAAATGATGGAGGGTTTTCATGTCATATGGATCCAGTCAGTGAGACAATTTTGGCACCTCCTCTAATTCACTCTGTTTCATATAAAGTTCACTTGAAAACAGGAATTTATTAAACTTGATCACCATGTACTATGTTGTCTTTTTTCTTACAACTTCATATATTATTTACAATGTCTTATAGCTGCTAATTGTAAAACTGGAGAATCATTTGGAATTATTGTGCATTAAAACAATTTTGGTTGATTGTACTTGTAATTCAATGTGTTCTTCTCAGACTGCAGGAATAGGAGCCTCTGCGCATTTGGTGAACTTTAAAGGAACTGATACAGTAGCAGGAATTGCTTTGATTAAGAAATACTATGGAACAAAAGACCCTGTGCCGGGCTATTCTATTCCAGCTGCTGAACATAGGTAACTTTGTATTATCTTGACATTTTATATGTAGCATCCCCATTCTTCCTACATTTGCAATCAAGTTGGATTAGTTGAAGCTGTGGTCCTACTGCAGGTATGAATACCATAACAAATATCCTATTTTAATTCTTTTAAAAAGCTAATATGCATAAAATTGTAACAGTTAATCAGCAGAATTATGATACCAAGTAGCAGCAAGTCCCTACTGATTCTGCTGTTAGCATCCAATTTTCTACATGCCGTTGTTTTGCATTATTGGAATATGCAGTGGGGTGTTAACTTCAGTAGTTGCAAAGTTCCATGTAAGGAGTTAAATGTTAAATTTGGTATACTTAGTATGTTCCTTTTTTTAGGCAGTGTCCACATCATATGATGAGGGTTATTAAAGGAGTAATGGCTGGTCTGCTATTTTTAATTAAGAATTGAACACCTCCTTTGTGAACATATTTAATTTTTCTATCACCTATTAAATTCTTCAACAATAATGTTAAAAAATCCTGCATTTGTAAGTAGAGGAGCATGTTGTAGACTTGCATTGCTTTAGCATAGTACAAGGGGTGTGGTGTTCAATCTGTTAGAAATCAATCTGTTAACACCGTAATAACTTGTAGGTAGAATTCATAGAAAAGGAGCAGTGGATGGCTAAACTAATTCTGATGTCGAGGTTTTTACCTATATTTAGCATTTCCAGTTCCTTTTAATACTCCATAAAGTTTCTTTATTTAGGTATTCAAAAGATAAAATTGTTTTTCCATCTGTTCCTGGATTGAGGGTACTGTACTTAAGGGTACACTACAACAGTTCTTGCACTGTTAGAGAGGCTATGGGTACTATTGTCAAATGCTGTTTCGTGTATATAGAAAGAATATAGTGGGGGCAATAATGTACCATAAAATTGGTATTTACTCTGATCAGTTACACAACTGCCATGAAGCAATCACACCAAGTATGTGACTATAAATCCTGTAGCTTAGGTGGAGAACCTCTAACGTCTGGGTCCTGCCATCCAAGTTTGGCCATTAGGGTTTCCCTGATGGTTATGCCCCCTTTTCCTGTCTATACGCCTTTCTCTGACAATGAACATTGGTTGTTTCCTGGCTTTTGCATCATTTTTCCATTGTAAAAAGTTGACAGACTAAGACTTGCCTACATTCAGTAGAAGTGTCAAGTGCATGTCATTATTTTTGGTGTTTGGCCTTGCCTTCTATGTTTTCGGCCCATATCCATACCACTACTGGAATGTATTTCCCTTCCCACCTGCTGAGAACTTATCTGAAGTTGAACTCATCACTTAAGCTTAAAGAAGTTCCTTCATCCTTCATGTCGCTTATCTGTCTTTTAACTACAGATTATTGTATTGTTGAATAAAAAGCGTCTTCTGTCATGTGACCCAAAATCTGGTCCTTGCTATCATTCATCCAGAATATATGCTAGTCTTGACATCCTGTTTGCTTGCACTGCTTCCAGAATGTTAATTATTCTACTGCATTCCCTACTACTAAAGTGCCTGAGAGAACTTGCTTCAATATATGGGCTTCCCTGGAACTGGTTTTATTAAGCTATATATTCAGCATTAGTCCTTTTTTCTGAAGAAATCTGAATATGCTATAGAGGCGGATAGATTAAATGTAAATATAATGTTCCTGGCCTAATTTATCTTGGTATTCAGGCAGCTTGCATGTATACATGCAATCGATCTTTGGCTGAACATTATTCCTGCTACTTGGCTTCTGCCCCCTCAGGTTATTTTGGGGTAACCAAAAATAGTGAAGACAGTGAAGATCCTAGTTGAAGACAATGGCTAAAACCTTCTCATATGAGTGAAAACAGCATGTATACTTGCAACATTTTAGAAACCCCCACTGACCGAAACCCATACAAGTTTATGGTTTAATAGAAGTAGCATAAAGAATATGAATCACTGTATTTGCATAAGAATAGATTACAGTTGCATAATGCAATAATACAATGCTCAAAGAGAAATACACACATGGGCGTATATGCAAACTCCTGAACCAAGTTAATAAAAATTTCCTGTTCTTCTAGTACTATAACAGCTTGGGGGAAAGACCATGAAAAAGATGCTTTTGAACACATTGTGACACAGTTTTCTTCAGTGCCTGTATCTGTGGTCAGTGACAGTTACGACATTTACAATGCTTGTGAAAAAATATGGGGCGAGGATTTAAGGCATTTAATTGAATCAAGAAGTGCAGAAGCTCCACTGATTATTAGGCCAGATTCAGGAAACCCTCTTGACACTGTGCTAAAGGTAATGGCTTAAAACTTATCTTCTGATTTTGACCTTAATGAATGGTGTTCTTAAGGAAGAACTTGTTTTTTTTTTTTTTTTAATCTAATTGGTTGGACTCTGACTTGGTTGCATGCAGCTGTACTGCCAGGGATGCAGAGAGTTTCCTGCCCTCTCCTCCCCATGGAAGCTCCCCTACTTCCTCAAGAGAATCTTGTTGAACGGGGTATGATATGGGTAGAAGGGGGAGTCCACAAAAATTGGGTAGAAGCACCTTTCCTGCAGTTCCAGAGCCATGCATCCCAGTATCCAGTTTCAGCTGTGATCCCATCATTTTAATCCTGCTCATCCTTTTAGTGAGCTGCTCATGAAGTGATTATTGTTCTTCCCTTCCACTCCCAACTATCATGGCTTAGGTAGTGAAAAGATTATCTGAGTTAAGTGAACTGTGAGTTAGTATCTTCTCTGCATAGTAGTGGTCTCTTTTAAGCTGTAATAGAAGGGGCATATGGCATTCCTAAACTCATCTGTTTCCAGAACTGGAGTTTAGAAAGGCAGTGTTCTGAATATTCTCCGGAATGTTGGAATTTCAGGTTTGGCTTTCAGAAATTCAGATCACAGAAATGCTTTGCATGTATGGCACTTCTGCTTAGCCAATGAAAGTTAATGATTTCAGTTTACTAACACAATTGGAGTGTTTGATAACTTCAGCAGAAACATTTATGATTATTTATCATCAAGAACAAATATGAATTTATCTGGTTTGTTTAAATTAGCATCGGCCCCAGCAGGCAGATGCTATATAATGTAAATACCTTCCTGAAAGTAGATTTGCAGTTGTATTTATTTGCTTTAAAATATTTATGTAGTCTGCCTTTCCAAGTTCAAAGAAGCATACAGCAATTTTTTATAATTTATATAATAAAACTAAAAGTGAACACCAAAACCACGAATATTAAAGCATAACATAAGAACATGAGAAGAACACATCTCCCCACCCCCCTCCCACCCCCATCCAAGCAATGGAGGCTGATTGGTTTTACAAAAATATCTGAGGGCCAGGAGGGAAGAATACCAATAAAACCTCCTGAGTGAAGGACTTTCAACAAAGTAGTATTGAATAAATGACATCTGGAGAATTGCTATCTGTTGAGGATCCAGTATTGAAATCTTGGTTGGCTTTTAATATCTCAGTCTGGTCTCTGCTTCTAGACATAGGGAGCTGCCTTACACCACGTTAGGCCACTGGTTCATGTACCTCAGTAGTGGGCCAGATATGGATTTCCAGGCCTCACAGTGTGTATCACCTGATTTTCCCCAGGTCACACCCCCTTACCAGCCCCACTCCAGGTTATGAATATTATTTACTCTGTCCTAGAGCTACAAAGTTGAAGGAGGGAACACTGCACAAGTTGTAGAATGGGAATGCCTGAATACAAGTATTTGAATGGTGGTTGTCAAGAGTCATATCTATAACTGCCTACTTTTGGTTCTGGATCCACCCAGTTTTGGCTCTGGCTTTGTCTGCTGCTGGAATGTGGATTCCAGCAGGTTTAGATTGAGGTAATGTGGCCCTTCACAGGAAGGTTTCCCCAGCCCACTCAAGAGTAACTTGCAGCAACTCTGCATGGTTACAGATGGGTCTTTTCCAGCCCTAACAAGATTCTGTGGATTGATGGTGGGCCCTCCTACATGTAACACATCTGCTCTTCCACTGAGTCTTTCCCCAAGGTATCCTTCAGAGCACAGTTCAGTATAATGACTGAGTTTGCTTGTTTTTCCTTTTAGAGATTTGAAAGACACAGCTTTGTTCTCAAAGGGCTTCCAATATGTGTGTGACTGAATTGGCTTATTCAATGGAATAATATTCTAAATTGATTAACTTTTTCTGCTTTCTGCAGGTTTTGGAAATTTTAGGAAAGAAGTTCCCTATTACAGAAAATGAAAAAGGCTACAAAGTGTTGCCTCCTTACATCAGAATTATTCAAGGAGATGGTGTTGATATCAACACATTGCAAGAGGTGCGGCCTTTTTCTTATAATATGTGGACAGCTACTTCAGCGACTGTTCTCAAGTTGTAGTTGAATTAGATGTTAGAAAAAAGTACTTTAAAGCACTTAACCTCCTGGTTTTCATAATATATTTTGCAAATATAGAAAACATGTTTTCTTGAAAAATACAGTTTGGCTTATTCCCAGGAAGGTATATATAGGATTGTAATCCATGGATTGGATTGGATTGAATTGTGAAAGTTAAACATGTTTTTAATTAACTATGTTCATTAACAAACTTGAGATCCCTCTCAGGTGTCTGAGGCTGCAGCCCATTTTTATAGTGATTCTGGTACTTGAAGGATGGTTTCAGAAGGTGGAGCTGGAGAATTCCTGTTCAATGCTCCCAGGATCCCCTCTTGTTCCAAGCTATTTAACACATACATGATACCACTAGCAAAGGGTTATATGGAATGTTGAAGTTGGGTAGCCCAGTATAGTGATGATGCCCAACTCGATCAGTCCTTTCCATTTAACTCCAAGGAAACCATTCTGGTTCTAAACCTGGCTCTGATCTAATGATGGGCTGGAAGATAATGAAGAAGAAACTGAAACAAGGCAGAGGTGCTCTAGATTAGTCAAGAGGAAGATCACAGAACAAGGATTCAAACAGTGCTGAATGGGGTTATACTCCCACTAAAGAATCAGGCTTGCAGTTTGGGTGTACTCCTAATTTCAGCACTGAACTTGAATGCCCAGGTTTTGGCAGTGGCCAGAAGTGCATTTGCATAGCTGAAGCATGCACACACTAGCTCTGCCTAATCCTGGGGTTATTGGAATTGGCCACAATCACAAATACCTTAGTTACTGTGACCTACTTTGTGTGTGGCTGTCTTTGGAAAGTATTTGGGAACATCAGCTAGTCCAGTTTGCTGCATGTTGAGTAGAGAGGAAGCTCCTGATTTAAAGGGAGCATATGACTCTATTGTTACAACAGGTTTGGTCTGTGCCTGGGCATAATTTAATGGTTATGGCCTGCAAGCCCTATAAACTTGAGATCTTGGTACCTGAAAGACCATTTTCTATACAAGTCTACCCAGTTTTTAAGATCTTGGAGGAGATCTTCATTTTGTTCTCACCACCATTGGAAGTGCATCAGACAAGGGCAGGAAACCAGGTTCTGGAACTTGCTGCTGAGAGAGGCTAAGTTAGCCTCTGTTGTCCCTGTTTTAGCAGGCAAAGACGTTTTAATTCATATTTTTGTACATGTGTTGATCTGTTGCTAAAGGAATTCTAATGGTTCTTTTACTGTGTTTTAAGTTGTGTTTTTATGTTTTAACTATAATCTTATTTTTAACTTTATTTTATTTTAATTAGATGCTTTGAGTGTCAGTTTGGCAGAAAAGTGGGATATAAATGAATTGAATACACATGAAATAAAAATTAGATATGCTGTATCTTAAGTATTCTTTAAAAAGCTAATGCAGACACATTTATATTTTGGAGCGAAACAACTTTAAAGCAGATGCAACCATCTTTAATCATAAACATTTTCAAAGAACAACTAAATATACTAGGTAAAATTTTGGTCTATAATTCCTTCTACCCCTTTCAAAAACCAATCAAAAGGGGTTCTGTGTGTATTTCCTGAAATGACACATGCTTACTTTAAGGGTTGATTTAGGCCCACATACCTTGCAATACTGAACCCTCTATGCCATCCTATTCCAGAAGCTACATAATCTGTTGGCTTACAAAAAAGATAAACAACATGAGATAGAATAACATTAAAAATTCAGAGCATCTTGGCAATAGTTTAAAACCAATAAATAAGAACAATAATTAACAATTAAAATATCGTTTAAATAAAAAGGTCTTGGCCTGACGCCAAAAAACATAACGATGGCGCCAGGCAGACCTCTCTGGGGAGCGCATTCCATAGGTGGGGCGCCACCGCAGAGAAGGCCCTCCTCTGGGTACTCACCCTCCTAATATCCTTCACAGAGGGCTCCTGGAGAAGGGCCTCCTCCGCCGATCTCAGGGGGCATCTTTGTTTTAGATGGCTCTAAAATGGAAAGATGGCTGTGCATGGACCTGGACTGGGACTGCTGCATAGGAGGTTTAGCTCTTCTCCGTGCACTGTTTTCCTGTTAAAACTCTCAGCTCCCCAACAATAGCTCTTTACACCCTGTTTCAAATAATGGCTTTGAGGAGGTGGTGGCAGTGGGATTTTCAACAGGAAAACAGCAAGGGAAGAGATTTTAATTAGGGTTAGCACCCCTACACACAGTGCCCCTACTGCTTGAAAAAATAGCTCCCTCTCCCTACATTATCTAGCTGTCTTATATAGTTTACAAATGTAATAACTCGTTTGAGGTTCCAAAGCAGATAGCAGAAATACGTTTTTAAGGGAAAAGAGCAGGCTCTGGGGGAGCAGATGCAGTCAGAATACGGATTCTGTGAAATGAAATCATCTCTACTTTCTCTGCCATACACTGTTCTTTCTCTCCCATTAGCTTTGACTGCTGCATATTTGCATAGAAAATCCAAGGGACTGCTGAAAGGAAACCTGTTAGGAATGTGTGTACAAGCTTAAATCTTTTTGTGCTTGACCTATAATTAGGATATAAATGAAGAGACAGGTCTGAAAAGCAGATCTCATTTCCTTACAGTTT
The DNA here is from genome assembly GCF_004798865.1 of Varanus komodoensis. Classification (NCBI taxonomy): domain Eukaryota; kingdom Metazoa; phylum Chordata; class Lepidosauria; order Squamata; family Varanidae; genus Varanus; species Varanus komodoensis. The sequence continues at coordinate 14,256,288 of NW_025335409.1, read as the reverse complement.
TTGCTAAAGCTCCCTGCATAATGTCTCCCTGCATAACACAACCTATAGGGTTGCACAGCTGTGCCCCTGTCCCTAAGTTTGCATGTTTCCCCCATCCCTGACCTCCATGGGTCATGGATAATTTTTGAGCTGGAGCTAGACTTCCTTGGGCTGAAGCTCACATGGTTCCAACTCTTGGGGGATGATTGAGCGTGTAGATCTGCCCAACTCCAACACTTGTAGCTATTTGGAACAGGGACGCTATGCAACTTCTGGTGACAGGGCCAGCACCATGGCCCTGCAGTTTGTTTTAATTATGTAATACCCTTTCATGCTTATCATGCATAAATGGAACTTCTGAGAAACATAATTCTAAGTAAATGTTTTCTGCCTAACAACTGTAGAGAAAGTATCTAAATTCATTAAACTAGATCTTAATAACTCAGTGATCTCTAAAACTAATGCACAGCCACTCTTAATTGTAGGATAAAAATATAGTTCTATACTTCTGTCCTATTCCTTTTACTTAATTTGGTGGAACATAAATTAAATTCTCCTTTCCTTCTAGAAATTGTTTGCAAGATAGTCATATTATAAGAAACTGTCTTTTCCCCTCTGGTATATTAGACATTCCATGAATATGTGTCCATGCCTCTTTGAAATTCATAGACCCAAGAAACAGGATTTTTCTTGTTATTCTGACTGATTTGCTAAAAAAGGGGTGTTATTGAAAACACACAAAGTCTAGGTAGTAATTCCACTAAACTTTGAAAGAAACTTAACATTTTTCTACCTGTTTTGTTTTAAAGAAAAACAAAGACCGCAAACATCAAGTAGAAAATGCAGTATGCTTATAATCCGTACATACGGAATACTTCACAGAAGGTGAAGGTGTACAGGATGCAGTTTGCATCCCCCTGCACCTTCTTAAAAAGCTAATCTGGAGATGCCAGTTTTTGGAACTATAGACAGGGAGGTGAATCAGCAATGCTCCATGAGAGATTTTTAAAAAATTATTAACAAATCTTTGAACACTGATTCATTTCATCCAGCAGAAACTGATGTACAGGCTTTTCTAGCTTTGCATGTGTAAGTAGCAGTTAACCTGTTGGAAAGATTCCTTTATTTTTATTGGTTACATTCCTTTTACAAAATTCATAGACCCAAGGCACCCCACATTAAGGAAGGCACCCTGTTAACCTTTCACACAGCTATGATAAGGGTCAACCCAGCCAATCTCAATGCTTGTATGAAAAAGCAGCTATAATAGGCAAACTACAGATGTTTTTGCCACAGTAGCTGTGATCTGGGCAATATTTCCCACATTAATAAGAACTTTCATGTGAAAAAAGAAAGATTGATTTTGTGAACCAAGCCTGTCTTTGAGGGCTAAACACATTTGCTGGAAATTATGGCAGAAATTCTATACAAATTTGCTCGGGAGGAAATCCTGTTGAACTCAGTCAATCTAAGTAGGCATGCATAGGATTGCAATGCAGGTCATGCTGATATTTTAAAACTTGGTTCAAAATAAATGTGACTTGATAGAAACAGGTGTGTATAATACCAGGTTTTAAATAACACCAGGCTGCACTTCAGATCTTTCACTTTGGAGGGCTATAAGGTTTTAGACATCTGAAAATCTACTTTGGCAACTCTGTCTAGAGTAACTTTAGTTTAATTTTATGCAATATATATACTTTAACAGTTAAAATGTTAAAATAATCTTTACAATTTTAACTGTTCGATACTTTTTATAACAAAAACTTAAGATTTTTTTACTTTATTACATTTCTGTACTGCCCTATAGCTAAAGATGTATTGAAGACAACATGGTAGACAATCATAGTAACTAAACCAAAACTAATGGTAAACAAAGGCTAACATGCCACAGGTCTAGAAGGCTGGATAATCCTGTAATGCTTGAATACCACCAATATTGGAGAGATGTTTAATATACACAAACTGCCCATGTGAGCAAACATTGGCTAAAGAGAGAAAGCAGTTTGTCCTTTGTTGGAGCAAATAAATAGCACATGTACAGATTGTAAAGTAGACTTATTTAACTATTTCAGATGAGACTTTTAAATATTCTGACATGCTAAGCCAGGGCAGTCCAATTTTTCAAACCTTGAGGACCCCTTGAGGACTTCAGCACAGAACCTGGGGACTGCACAGTGAATTACAGGCAGCTCCTTCTGTGACCACAGATCAAACATAATGACTGCTCTTTTGGGGTGGCCCATCCCTTTCTTCCTTGTTTCTCCTGCCCAGAACCCTTCCCATGTGACACCCCCCCAGGCCCTCCTTCCTTCTTGGAATTGGCACACTGAGCCAGCCTCTTGTAAGATTTGAGCTGACAAACCCTCCCCAGCATGTCCCGTCTACTCCTGGAATGGAGTGGGGCAAGCTCTTGTGAGCCTGACCAAGAATAGAACCTCAAGAATAGAACAGGAACCTCAAGAATAGAACAGGATGGGCCAACAGCCTCAGGAGAGCTCGCTTCAATCATGTTCATGCCATCACTGAGATCTGTGTTGGGGGGTGAATGGGGGGGGGGGGACCAAAAGGCAAGAGGGCCATAGAACAAGGCCTCAGGGGCCAGGCCTTAGACCACGCAGTGCTAATTATTAACCACTCTTATATTTTAAACTCAATTCCCATAAAAGACACCTCTCTCTGAAACAATACTGTGATGTATGTGTAATACAGAAAATGTACCTTTTTTTGCCAAGCTCTTAAAATACTTTCTATCATTTTCAGATGGTAGAGGGAATGAAACAAAAGAGATGGAGCATTGAAAACATTGCCTTTGGATCAGGTGGAGCTTTACTACAAAAATTAACTAGGGATTTCCTGAATTGCTCCTTCAAATGCAGTTATGTGGTCACAAATGGACTTGGGGTAGGTTCTTTAAATACTGTTTTCACATTGGGACAGAAAATGAAACCATTGATTTCACTTTTCAGTGTGTGTATAAGCTCATTTTAAAAGGAGAACGATATTTTATTCACTACATCTTTTATTTTGAATTCTAGGTAAATGTCTTTAAAGATCCTGTAGCTGATCCTAACAAAAGGTCAAAGAAAGGCAGGTTGTCTTTACACAGGACACCAAATGGACACTTTGTCACTCTAGAAGAAGGCAAGGGGGATCTTGAAGAATATGGGCAGGTAAGTATGCCTTAAATCATTGACTTTAAATTGTTTAATTTCAAAGTCTTCAGAACATGAGGGAAATACCTTGCATAACTTGCTACAGTGCTTTAGAGGACTATAAAGCCCAAGACATACTCTAATAATTTGAAGACTCATTTAAAATGGACTGCCATTGGAACAATGGATTTAACACCCAAGGCATAGGAAACTGAACAAACTACATGTTTCATTAACGTAGTCTTTTTCAGATAACCTTTGTAAGTGTTTCATTCTTCTAGTATAGTATACCCATTGCTTTAAAGTTGCTGTTTAACTTATTCCTAAAAGTATTACTATACTGTTGTGAGTTCTTTAGTCATCAGTTGCTTTGTCTTTGCTTCCAAATATATATTAGGTTGATAAAACGTAATCTTACTTACATAATAACAAAAAAGGTGACGTCCATGGTAGATCGTCTTTCCATTTTGGCTGAGAATCAAAGACTGGCCTAAACTCATCCAGGAACTTGATGCTGAGTGGGGGATGAGAATCTGCATCTCCCAAGCCCTATTCCAACACTCCAAACATTATATGTACCACACTGGCTATCTCCATACCTGCCCCACCACCAAATATACCAACCTATCATCCATGTAGCAACTATGTTAATTGGTCTAAAGGACTGCCAGTCCCATTCATAATCTTGGTCCACACACATTTTTGTCCTTAAAGGCTACAGTTGCCAGCATGATAACTTCACATTGGCCAAGTGTTTAGAGATGTTTAAAATGAGCACTGTCCAGAGAAACAAATGATCTGTTAAGTATGTGGACAGGTTAACATCACTGATATATACATTGCTTGCTTACGATAGTTTTGAAGGTCGATTTGTGTGAACCAGCCAACACAATTACCCGGTGACGCTTATGATGCAATAGTTGGAAGAAGATCACACAATTGTAGTAAATCATAAAATCAGCTGAGAATAACAAGACATGTGATAAGTATTGTGTCTTAACACACTGCTAAACTTCAGCACACTTAGGATCTATGCAGCTGAATGATTTCAAAGTTAAAACTCTAGGTTTCTGGAGCAACCCTCCTAAAATGAGATCTAAGAGCCTAGCTACACATTATATTTATAGCATCTCATGTGCCATGTTTTGATTGCCTGTATCCAGACTTCATCATGCTTTGAACAGAGCCACTGAAATTTATTGGAGGAGTCCCATTGATTTGGGTGGCCCTAATTTAAAACATGACTAAGCCTATATCTAAACCAGTATTATCTTCCCTTTAGTGGTTCATTGTCCCTGCTCCTGCCGTCAGTCTCTAGGGGCAATCACCTTCTTAATGGGAGGTAGCATAAGGAGAGACAAACAGATGGCAAAAGGTGGCTTGCAGCTTCTGCTTTCCTGTGTGTTTTACCTAACCCACCTGTCTTAGGGGAGCTTTAAAATCTTCAGTAGTTACAGCCTTGCTTCCATGTGGGAAAGGGCACTGTTCTGTGATAGAATAGATGCTTTACATTGAGAAGGCGCCAGGTTCAATCTCCAAGTAAGGCTGGGAAAGAACCCTATGTGAAAGTCTGGTCAGCTTAGACCTGCCTGTCCCAGTGTTGTGTTCTTCAGATGTGTTGGACTGCCGCTTCCATGATCCTTATCCATCATTTTGTCCACACTGGCTTGGGAAGACACCTGGAGAGTACCAAGATGGGAATGCTGGTGCAGATAATACTGAGATAGATGAACCAATGGCTTCGTTCACTGTAAGCCTGCTCTGCATGATTAATAATATGCAGTCAGGCTTTAAATATAGTGAGCTCTTGTGTGAGGGTCCATATTGGGCAGGGTAGACTCCTTGACATATGGGCAGATGAGATGTTTTCCTTTTTTAATGGAAACTGAAAGAAACTTGTGTTTGTTTACAGGACCTCCTTCATACAGTGTTTAAGAACGGAGTAGTAATGAAGTCTTACTCATTTGATGAAGTAAGAAAAAATGCCAGGCTGAAGACTAGTGAACTGACAACGGCATCTCACTAAAGTTTCATTCCATGTTTGTAGATGTGTAACAATTATGTACTGCTAATGGTTTCATGTAGAGGTCTGTGTGTTTTGTGTTCGCCACATTATAGCCAAATTATTTGTTGGTTTATGGACATCACTGCCCTATCTTCTTTTTTATTTTTTTGCCAGTCTTTAGAAAAGATGGAATTGGAGAAATATTTGCAGCTTAAAACAAGTTCAGTGTACTTCTAAGGACCCCTTTGCCAGTAGTGATTCAATCTGGTATTGATCTCCTCACTAATGAGACAGAGATGAGACTTTTTATATATACATACACACACACACACATATATAGTAGCATACCACAAAGCAGATTTGCATAAAATATCATTGCTTTATGTTTATATTTAACTTGTATTTTTGTACAAAAAGATTGTGTAAAATATATTTAAAGTTTCAATAATTACGTCTTTCCAACTTTTCATGATTTTTATGAGCACAGACTTTCAAGGAAATATTTGGGGATGGGGGAATGCATTGCCTTTTGTCCATTGATCAGCAAATAAAACATGGCCTTACGTTTTATTGTGACAATTGTACTGTTTGAAAGTTTTAATCAGGATTAGCTCACTCAGATTCCACAGAAAAATAGACATCCCTGTACATTGTAGTTATGTCATTTGAGAGCTGAATTTCTGTTCTTACTGGAATTGTGAGGTACTAAATAGAAATAAATACACAGGTCTTGCTAGAGAGCAAGAAATACAAACAGAATGCCAAATGTGGAAAGGACTTCCTTCTGCAACAAAGTTTGCCAAGTGTATCTCTGTATTCCCAGAGTAAGTCTTCAATCTTGTGCACACCCAAACATGCATGAGATTTGACTGTAAAACTAAGGGACTTCCTTCCACTTACAGAACATACATGTGTAAAATGCTGACATGTATGGAAGTGCTTTATTAAAGTACTACACTTCTGGGTTTATTTTTCCATATAGTATGACAAACTTCAAAGCAAACGGCTCAACTGAACTGGTGCACTCCCCCCCCCTTTTTTGTATTTTCGTCATTCATTTTGCTTTTTTGTCAGAGTGGATGTTAAATTGTATAGACGTCTTAATTTTTTTTTGTTAAACAACTTTAATAAAACATTATACTAGCCAAGCTCCTTTTACATTGATAGCCTCCCCTATAGGGGACACTATGCAGAGGTTAACTCTTTTTAAAACAAGAGGTATTGAAAGGTATTCTTTTCATAACTGCACTTGGTTCACTTTTCTATAGATGTGTTGAATTGATTACAAAGAACAAGTTGATTAGTGAATGACTTGACAAGCTGTTTCACATTCTCAGGTGTATGGCCATACTTCTGGATGGTTTCTAGAAGACAAGGATTTTTATGGCCTTTCTAGAGGAGGTGGTTTAATTTTGGTTTGTTAGCTCTGGTGAGGGATTAAAAAACTGGTCACTGAGCAGGTGGCACTTAGGTTTAAATAATTATCTGCAGAATTCTTAAGAATTGTAATAAAAGGGAGCAAATCAAGGTAAGATTTTTAAAGTGTTGAAAAGCCATATTTTAATATTTTGCTAAATGAAGCTTATATAATTGCCCCAGGGTGGTGTTGTGCCACTTCCCCCCCACCCCAGTCTCTGTAGTATATTTTCTAAATAACGTTTCTACAGCTATATGTGATTATACATGGAACTGAAGTATTATCAGTGATTTGGCTGGTTCTTCTTCGTGGTCTCTCTGCATCTCACATAATGGGCATGCAGCCTGTTTCAGAAAGATTCTATAGCTGGAACATTTTTGGTGGAGCCTCTCCCCTGCCCCAACATGTAGGAGAGGTTCTCACCGAATCCTTCAGCTCTTCTTCAACTGCTGTCATGGGTGCACCAGGAAGTTCTTTCTTTGCATTCTTGTAGTTATCTTTCCCTAGCGAGACCCTCCCAGCCCTTGGTGCCATGAAATACACAGCCCCCTACAAGACACTCATAGCAGTAGTTGACTTGCTACTGCAAAAAGCCATAGAGAGAGCCACCTCCCCAGAGACAACACTAGGCCTTTACTCCAGTTGTTGTACTGAAGAGGTATGGGGGAATCCACCTGATACTGGAGCTCAGGGGCATCAATTTCTACACAGTCCTCAAGAAATTCTGGATGGCCACACTGCAGAACATCCTACTCCTGCTACATAATGGGACTAGTTGACATCAACAGACCTCAAAGATGCTTATTTCCATATCTCCACTGAGGACTCTCACAAACACTTCTCCATTTCCACACTGGAGGCGAGACCTTCGAATTACTGACCTTATCTTTGGGCTTGCCATGGCCCCTGAGTATTCACAGAGTGCATGGCAGTCTACCCCCATGGAGTCCAAGGTCTACAATTAATTGTCATTCCATCCAGTAGACCTTGGTGCAAGCCATCAGTGCCTCATACAAACTGCTTTCTCGACTGGGACTTGACTTAACCTCAGAAAAGTTCACCTTCTTACCCTCTCAGCTGACCTCTTCATCAGGGCCTACCTAGAGAGCATACCTCCCAGACTCCAGAGTGTTTGTGCTGATCAAGACCCCTCAGGCATCCAACCACTATCACCTCTGGAGACCAGAAGATCCTCAGCCTTATGGTAGCCACTGTCACCATCATTCCACTGGCTAGATTCCACACATGCCTCCTGCCACGTCTGGTTCATCAACACCATCTCTGCTGAAGATCTGTAGAGAACCAAACTAAAGATCCTCCAAAACATCCAGCAAAGCCTCCAGTGATGGACCTAAACCCACAAGCTATCCAAAGCAACTCACTAACAATAACTACAGATGTTTCCTGCTCTGGGTAGGAAACCCACTCTGGCTACCTGGTGATCTGAGGAAAGTGGAACAGGACTGATTCCATCAGACATAGAAACTACCTGGAAATGCTCAGTACCAAAAGTCCTTGTGGTTTTCCAAACTCTCCTCAGACTTCACATCCAGATCAACTCTGACAACACCACCAGCATGTTCTGTATAAACAAGCAGGGAGGCACCAGGTCCATCACAATAGCATGTCTAGCACCTGAAATCATGAAGTGGCGCATTACTGACACGGGGATTCCCCAGCTTGACATCTGCAAAGCAGTTGCCTGGTTGAAACGGTCCACCTTTGTAAAGCAGTACCATCTTGACGTATGTGAGCAGAATGCGTCTTTAGCAAAGTGGTTCTGTTTTCCATCCTTCAGTAGCAACAGCTCCTGCTTCCAGAAGGTAAGCTCAGCAGTTTCCCATACGTGTGATGCACAGAGACCACAAATGAAGGAAAGTTGTTTACCTGTAACCAGTTCTCTGAGTGATCATCATGTGCATTCATTCAGCCCATCCTCCTGCCTCTCTTCCGTGTTGTTCCCTGATGATGTAGCAGTCCTAAACTACATTAAAGGCAAGTCCATGAGCAGCCCCCCTTCCTCAAAACAGGAACATGAAGTTTGTCTCATGTCACTCACACTGAGGGATTGGGCAGAACCCTCTCCTACATGCCAGGCTGGGGCGGGGGATCCCAGCAGAGAACATCTGTGCTACAGATTGTTCCCAAAACTGACTCCATGCAGGTCTGGAGCCATGTGAATACACAGATGACCACTTTAAGAACTACAATTGCAGGTTAGCAACCTTACTTTGTCTAAAAGTGACTTCCATGTCCAGAAATAGCCTTCCTTATTCTGATATCGATTTGTCATGGTGAGAAAATTCTGATTAACGGTCATCAAGATATTTAATTCCCTTCAGAATATATGGGGGAATGAATTTATGATACGTAGTACAAGACACCTGGTAAGTGTCCCTCATAACATGTATTTTTGTACTTGAATGCTGTAGAAAGGCAATCTTAGGCACTATGAGTTCCCTGAAAGAATGAGTTTCAATGTTTCTGGGGCACATACATGTTTATGTGTTAGTTAAAACTCTATCTGAATTATCTCAGCTACACTTCATAAAGAATTCTGGGCTCCCACCATCAAGATTCTAATGTTAATAGAGTTGACATCTAAAGCATCACAGTTTGGTGTTAGATAAAACTTACTTTACAGTTGAAATATCCTAATCTGCCATGCAGAAGCAAGCTGCTTGTTTGGTTTTGCTTTAAACAATTAGGTTTGTAGAAATTTATATATATATATATATATATATTTAGTTTCCATTCATAATAGTACAGTACTTGTATTTAGAAATGACAACTGGGAGGCTTTTTGTGTTTTAGAGATAATTTATTTATAATGTGTATTTAACATAGGAAATTTTTATGACTATTTTTTCTCAGAAGAATGGTTATGTCATAGATACGAAATCTTTTATAGCAAAGAATCTCAGAAAATTGAAGATGTATTCATTGTTTGCCAAAATCAAACCATAAACAGAATTTTCTTCAGTAAGAATTTGCTTTCTTACATTCCTTCTTAATCTACTTAGCCAAGTAAGCATTCTTCATATAACAACTGTGTTTCAGTAGCCATAATGTACTTGGCATCAAAGACAAATGTAATGAACATGGAAATAAAGTTTTAGTTCCAGTAGTGAAATTTATAGCTATTTGACTTTATTTTAGCCTTGTGCATTTTGACAAGCAAATGACTTTCGTATTTCTTATGAAACCTCTCTGAGGACAGAGGGAACTGATGCTATAAACAAGGGAAGGCTAGCCATTATATTCCTGGAGGCCATTCTGTTAACTCGCAGTGGAACTCTCTTGGATGATGCTCTATAATCAAGTTGGTACTACTTAGCAGTTACGGATTCACAGGTAAGGAGCCCATGTGTTGGAAAAGTATGAGGCTCCTGAAATACCAAGAGGCAGATTAGGAACAATCCTCTGACTTTCTAGAATATGCATGAAATAACAACTACAAAGCATATGTAATGCTGTCACTGTCCCTTTTCTTGCTATGTCTTCAATAAAGATTGTTAAAGCTATATAGAACCACACAGAATTTATCTGCAAAGCATATTGCCTTCCATAATCCACTTAACTTTATCACAAGGTATTGCTTTTGCAGACAAAGTGAAACTGCAGGCTCCTCATTGTGTGCTCTTGGGAATAAGTGTATTTAGGCACTTTTGAGGACCAAAGGCATAATATAATTTTTCTATATTTGGGTAGGTGCTGTGGTCTGCTACAGTACTTTGTAGTAAGCAAAACAGTGGTAAGCCAAGGGCTTGAACATTAAGGGTGAAATTCTATGCATCTTTAGACCAAAACAAAACCCTAGAACTCCTGGTGGTCCCAGCCAGTCATGTTAAGAGTTGTAGGGATTTTTTTTCCTATTTTTTAAAAATATGCACAGGGTTGCACCCTAAATTGCTTTCAACTTTTTATATAATCTGTGCAATAAGATGTGCTTTGCATGAGGAAGGTTTCAGGTACAGTGTTAGCTATCTCATGGCAGCAAGGGCAGAAGAAACTTCTACACTAAACCTTGGAGAGCAGCTGCATGTTTCAAAGGACATGCTGGGCTAGATAAACAAATAGTGTAACTCCATAGGCTGTTTCATATGTTGATATTGTTTAAAGGTGTTATGTACACCTTTGCAGATCAGTATAGTAGAGGTCCTGAGATATAAACATTTTAAAAAAATCCCTGTGTTATCCTGTGTTATCTTGATGTTGTGAAAACAAAACTAATATCTGAGCAGAAATATTTTCAAATGTTCACATTATCTTTTCAAAAGGAAAAATACATCTGAGAGCTCCTTCATTTTCCTGCAAAATAAAGCAGTGGATATTATTTACTGTACTCATTTAGTTTCATTAAGTATAGTTCATCTAGCCTAGTACTGGGATTTTATGCACAGTACTTACTCCAAAAGCACTGATCCATCAAAGACTGAGGTGTATAACAGCTGAGCAACAGAAAGGCTTAGATGATTTAGAGCAGCAGTGTACAACCTTTTCAGTCTTGTGGGCTGCATATACTAACTCGGGATGCATCCATACTGCGGTGATTTTGGTACAGATCACTCCTCTCTGCTACTAACAAGGAAGAGCAATCTATATGAGGAATGCCAAAGAAAGGATGGAGAGAAGGCTCTTAACTGCTGTTATTGGCGAAGAAGGAGCAATTGGTAAAAGGACTACTGGGGAAGAGAATTGGGGGGATTAAGAGTGTCCTTGGGGAGTATTTAAGGTCTTGAAGGGTGCAGATCCATCCCTCCCACACACACCTTTTACAGGGTCTATTTGGAGTTAAGACAGTGCTGAGCTGCTCAGGGTTAAATACAAATACCAATTGTATCAGGGATGCTATGTATTCTGCCTTAATCGTGGTTAAGACTACATTCCACATGGCAGATCAGGTTCAGCATAAGAAAGGCTGTGCTTCCACCTCCTCCCAATTAGCAGAAGTGGGGGGAGAAAAGAGAAGGCTGAAAACATAAGTAAATACAACTTGGATTGGTTAGCTCAAACTAGGTACAGGTCTGCTCTTGTAGGCCTTGAGAAATCAGAAGGCGCTGCCCATATGCTTTACTCTAAACCTTGAAAGATGCAGCTTTTATTTAGAAGCAAATGGCCATTACATTCTCCCATAGCGTGTAACCATGTAAATCTGCACCATAGTAAAAGTCATTGCAACAACAAACAAATGGTGATGTAATATGTGTTCTGCCAAGTTCAGGCAACACCTTGCCCAGCTGAAGATTAAAGGATGATCCGTTTTCACTTACGCATAAGTGAAAGAAATTATGAAAAGAAATTATGGAGTAGGGGGAAGTTTTAAAGAAACTGAGTTGTTAACCGTGATAGCAATTTTCTTAGCTATGAAATTGTTGTGAACCTCTTTCTCCCGCCGAAGAGCTGAATCCTGTTTCAACAGTTGGAGTGGAGAGAAACTGAAGACAAAAGGAAGAGGGCCAAAAGTATCCGCATATCTTAGCATAAAGGTTTAACTGCCAGTAACTAAGTGTTAGGCGAGGCATTGCAACCTTTTGGAATAAGGAAAAAAATGCAAAAGCCATGAGACCTCCAATGGCTTGGTAACAGACAGGAGAAGGCATGGCTGTTTGAGGAAGTCCAAGGACTAGGTTTGGCCCCTGCATCTGAGCTTCTGCCCTATAACAGCATGAATCTTAAAATAGCAAGATCTTATGGCAAGTGGCAGCTGCTTTTAAGATTTAGGAAATACTTCCCTTCTACCTTAACTGGATTTTCTGCTCCTTTTGGAAGGGGGGGTTTGGGGTGGCACCAAGAAAAAAATATGTTCAAATAAATGTGCTTTTACGCGTTTTTTTTCTTTAAACAAGCTGTGTAAAGAAATGCAAGCTTTCTTACATCTGGGGAGAATGTGAAAGCAAGTTGAGACTATTGGGTCTATTTCTGCTTCTCTTACTCTTCTGCTTGCTTTATAACGCTCTAAGCTAGAACACTTGCTGGCTAGTTTTTCCTGTATTTTTAGCAACTGCTCTATGAGCTCACACTGCTATTTTCAGTTGTTTTATGACTGCAGTTCTCAGTAGAGGAGCATTATGCGGGAAATGCATTTCTAACATGGTACCCCATGAGTCATGTTGTCCCATGCCATTTCCTTGACAAACCACACAAGCAGTGTAATCACAAGCAGCGTAATAGCAATAGAAAAACCTCTTATTCTTTCCCTAAAACAACTGGAGATGTTACACTGGCAATGAAATGATGGTACATCTACTTCTTCAACTGGGAAATCAATAGTCTAGTCATTGGTCTATGGAAAATTTCTATGCCTTCCAATTTCACAAACATCCCATTGACTTTTCCACATTTCTTGTGCTACAATTTGGAATTGAAATGGATTTGTTATCACTTGATATTCACAAGATACTTAACATAGTGAGCAATTTAAGTAAACAAAAATAAACAACATTTGTTGGTTACAGAAGTACTCCTCTCCCCTGTTAATACTTGATAGAAACACCTTTGGCAACAGCTGCAGCCAAAAATCTTGGTTACATATATTTGTGCATGCTGCAATGTTTGCTCCTTTTACCTGGCAAAACTACTCCAGTTCTGTCAGGTTGGGTGGCGGCCACGGGTGAACAGCAACTTGGCGCAGATATTCAGTTGTATTGTGGTCTGGTTTGACTGAGCCATTCAAAGTCATTGTTCTTTTTATACCAGTGTGCACCTCTGTCCCAGTCCCAGGCAGACTGAAACAGATCTTCCTCTAAAATTATCCTGAATTAAGTTCCATCCATCTTGCCCTCAACCCTGACCAGTCTCCCAGTCACTGCTGAGGAAAATCATCCCCTAACATGATGCTGCCACCATCATGCTTCCCTGTGGAGATGGTATTCTCATGGTAGTAACTTCTGCTGGCTTTCTACTAGCATTTTGCAGCAAGGCCAGAAATTTCAATTTTGGTCTCAGCTAACCAGATTAGATTTTTCCACAGGCATGCCGTCTCTCCCACATGCCTTTTTGTGAACTCCAAACAGTCTTTGATATGGAATTGTTTCAACAATGGCTTTCTTCTCACCACTAATGCCCAGCAGTGCTTTGTGGAGTATCCCCAGAATAGTTATCCCATGGATGTGTTATCCCATCTTAGCTGCAGATCTCTCCAGTTCCTTCTGAGTTACCATTGGCTTCCTCTCTAGTATCCCAGTCATTTAATTTTGGTGGACAACCTTCTCTAGACAGAGTCAAAGCTGAGCCACATTCTTTCCATTTCATAATAATAGATTTAACAGTATTCTGGGGAATGTTCATAGTCTGAGAATTTTAAAAAATATAAGTAGCCCCCAGGTTACAAATGTCTGGGTTACGAACTTACAAATGCACTAATTGCTATAAAGCCTGTAATATAGGCCCTATATGAATATATCTCACAAAAAGCTGTGAATATCTCTAGGGAACTATGGGAAATGTTTGGTGACACATCATCAGTGGCTGCATAGTTCCCTAGAAATATAGTACTCAACAGTTTTTCGTTCTGTGGCATTGGCTTAAGCATAACTAAGCCAGTGTGTTTTGGTTCACATGTAGGGCACATAGTTCCCCTCTGATTTTTCTTTAACATTTGCCCTTATAATCATGTCTTCAAAGCATGAATTTGATGCAAGTGCAGCGTTGCATGAAAGAAAAGGAAAACAATCACTATGGAAAGTAAAGTGGAAAAAATAAAGCAATCAGAGCAAGGTGAGACACCTTTAAATGAATTGTTACAATGCTGTATTGTATGCAAGATGTCTTAGTGAATATGAAAATGTTTCTTAATTGCATGGAAAGGTAAAAAATATACATATACTAAGACATATACTCATGTGATCCGACTTACATACAAATTCAATTTAAGGATGTTCTCAGGAATGGAACTCATTCTTAACCTGGGGACTACTTGTAACTCAGCCCTCACTGATTCATATTATTAGAGATTTATTTTGATAGGTACTTGGTTTCATTATGCTGTTTCTTAGATCGCTCTCCAACAAATTCTAAGAGCTTCTAGAAACTGGTGTATTGAATCTGAGATCATGGATCAATACAGGTGGAGTCTACCTACAGTACTTCTTCTGGCAGTGGGCTTCATTAGGGTGTGTTTAAGCAGGTCACAACAAACGGAAGGAATACCAGATAGTGCCAGTATATGTTTGTATACTTAACTTTTCTCCTCCACATGGATTATCTTCTGTACATTAAGTGGTAACAATGCTAAATATATCAATTTCAATTCCAGGTTGTAACATAGCAATATGTGGAAAAGTCAAGAGGAGGAATACTTCTGCAAGGCATTGTATACCTCCTTCTACTAAATAGTGGAAACAGCAATGGATTCATTGCAATGCAACTTCTATATGTGATTTCTACTGTTTTTAGTAAGAGAGATGAGTGATCATGTGCAAGAAATTAATCTGTCCTGCTGTTTCTATATAATAAGCAAGTTTAATCTCTAGTATTTCACCTTCAAATTGGCAAAGTGCCTTACTAAGGCTCTTGTAAAGTTAACACCCAAGATATCTCTGAATTTTGTCCTTTGATATATTAGGAACTCTTATCTAAAAGTCTAAGAATAGAAGGCTTGTTTTCTAATGCAGGGTTTCTAGGAGCACTATAAAATGCAGCATAACATTACCTAAAAATATCATGTTTGTACATAACTGTAGAAAGAGATGCTTTAGTCCATGAAATACTATTTGCATTTCTGGTCCTGTATGTAGTTTTAAAATGTTGAGCCAACATTATTCTAAATAGAATGTGGATAAAGGTGATGCATTTTAATCTGACATTTCAGGGTGCAATACTATGGCAATACTGGTGGCCCTCCACATTCTGACAGTTGTAGGCATTTGATGAAGGCCTTGTGGAACACATATGTGAAGTTCCTTTCATTCTGTGCTCCTTTCATTTTGCAAAGCATTTAACTGATTTCTGCTGTCTGTGTGTGCCATTCAGAGTGGGAGGGAAGGAGACTAAGGTGCTACCGGATATTCTGTTGTGCCCCCAGAAACTCTTCTTCAAGGTTGTTCTTATGACCTTGAAGAAGCAGTGGGCACTTCCTTCCCTGTTCACTATGATGGAGGGAGATACAGGTGCAACTACTCAGTTACAAGGTTGGAGCAATTTTCTGACCTTGTAGCTGAAATATGAAAAATCTTATGCCTGTCTAGATAGTGGCCTTGGATTGTGCTCTTAGAGTGATAATAGTAGTCAAAATGCATTTAGTGATCCAGTTTTTTTACAATTTTAATTTCTGTGGCTTTTAGAATAATAATTATGTATTTTTACTATCACAGCATCCTGTCATTTTGTTACTCATTCATGTTTTAACACTTGTCCATTCTACTAAAAATAGTAAACCCAGAAGAGGAATTGTATTGAATTGGAGTGACTCAAACTAGTTCATCCTAGTTTGCTGATTGTTAGAATGACATGGGGACTTGGGGTGGAAGATAAGGTCAGTGATGTGAAATTGGTGTCAACAGAAACAGATGTTATCACAGTTGATGAAAACAGATGTGGACATGTTTTGAATTTAAAGAAAATCAAGTGTTGCATTAATTGTAATCAGCTGTGATATTTTAACCTGTTGCTCCAAAGAGGTCAGGATAATGTGTATTTCCTATTTTCACAACAGCTCTGTGATATATGGCTGATTATGTGATTGGTCCAAGATCACCTAAGTGAGGAAACTGAATCATGATCTGAGACTTGATGTCCCTAGCCTGATGTCATGCTGTAGCCATTATATCCCTGGTTCTCAGGCTCCCAAGGACGAAGACAGGTGAAGATAGTTCGAGAAGAGCACAATGATAGGCTGGGTACTATTTTTAAAAATCTTCTTCCATTCTGTAAGTTCACAAGCTAAATATTGAATCTCTCCTGATGGTATAGAAATGTAATATTAACAACACTCACACTTTGGGGTATTTACCACAAGGAGAGCATAAGAGCTAGAAATTGGTTTTCTTTCTTTAATAAAAGCAGAAATTTCCCAATACTCTGAAGAATCCGATCCATTCTGTCCATAGAAAAATGGATGAGAAAAGCAAGGGTATCTGTGCAAATTGCCACTTTCCCTTGAAAACTAATTTTGTTATATAAAACTTTTATATACTTTCAGTTATTTGTCCTCACCTGCACTTTGGATTGGTACAATTGAGAAACAGGTTTTCTTCATCTGTAGCTAACAGGAACAAATCCTTTGTTGGCCCTTCATACTACAACACAATCATTTCCAAGCCTGCCATTTTGAAAACACTACTGAGGTATTTTTTGGATTCCAGGGAAAGGAAAGAGGGGGGCGGGGAGAATCATAGTAGTGCTACAGTTGGATCTGAATACAGCTGGTTCAGATAATCACCAGCACTAGAGTAAAAGGCAAACTTCTGAAACTTATAAATGCAGTCATACTGCACAAAGTTTCTAACATCCAGTTGAACTTCCTGCTTCCTGGAAGGTTAGTATCTGCTGGCAGATAAAGACCTGATAAAACCACATGGTTGTTGCTCTTGTACTTTAGCAGTGTAACATGAAACCACAGGAGAGCCCTGAGTAGGAGAAATTATCTTGGCTATCAGATGCTTCCTTTCTGAACAGCTGGAGACCTTTGGATTGATTGGCATAATATACTGTTACTGTGTTTACACAATAACTTAATTTCCCAATATTCCATGCTGAAAGATTGCTGTTTTATCAGATTAAAAGGTGGTTTCTGATTAGGAATGAACAGGATAGAGTGAATTAAGGAGCTCAAATATGTAAAGACAATAACTTGCTGAGCTACAACAAAGCACTGTCTCCCTACACCCACCCACCAGCTCAGTGGCTACAGAACACTGGCTGGCTATTGAGTGTGAGGGAGAGAAACTGGGTGGAGAGGAGATGGAATGGTTTATCCTGAAAAGGGGTAAGGCTAGCTGGAACCTTGATCAGGACCACTGCACGCTTCAGCATTTTGTGCAAGTCTCAATTGTAATGTACTTAATTAGTAATGCAGTATGCAATGCAGAGAATGAAGTTTAATGTAGAGAAGGAAGCAATGCCAGCTCTACCATTATGCAGGCTGATAAGCTGGCATCGCTTTCCCCACCTGCCTCTGACAGAAGTGCCTATCATGAGCACCTCCAGTGGGTGTTCCAGAGAAATGAGCTAGTTGTTCTCCCACTGTAGCATTTGCTGCAGCAAGATGGCAACTGGCAAGGCTTTCTAGAACCTGTGTGGAAAATAACAGTGAATTGTTACTCAGTGAAAGAAAACTGAGATAAATTAGGAATAAGTTTTGATTCCTGTATTCACACAAGAGGGGCAACTTAACTTGAAAAAGTAACACAGTGACTGAGAAACAAAGGAGCCATTAGTTAACTCATGAAGCCTGTCTGAAGGAATGTGGAGGGGAGAAAAAGATAATTGGCTTGAAGGAAAGTTTGCAATTTCTATTTCATCCTCCCAGTAGTTTTATGAGATAGGTGGTTGTAGGGCAAGGAGAAGTCAGAGAGAAGTGAACTTGTAGTTATAAGCATGCAGGAAATCAACTGGCACAAGGACAAAAATTTAGTATTTCAATTTCCCTAAAATATTTAGAAACAAAGGTGAACAAAGAATAGTGAAGCTCCCCCTCCCCAAAATTGCTAGTGTGTAATTCTCCTTCATGCATTTGGACTTTATGCCTATTGTCATTTTTAAACATCAAGAAAAGAGTTGTGTAAGGTACTTCTGATTTTTTTTTCATATGTACACACATATACTTAAAAATATGTGTGTACATTTAATAGAAGGGTGACTCATAAAAGGATGTCCATTAAAGGGAAACTCCTATTGGGATAGTGGCTCTAATAAACAGAAAGGGAACAGTGTGCCATCTAAGTCAATGTGCCTGCAAAGCACAAATCTAGGAACCAAAGTATTTTCAGGTGTCTAAAAGTATCAGCAAGAACAGTTTAAATACCACAACTGTATCATCATTAAGCATCTGCTGACTTTTTAGCCCCTCTTCCTGGCAGGCTGGCCAAAGACATGTTGCCTGAGTGAGGGTGCACAGTGCCCTAGGCCGGTCATTCTGCTGCAAATCCCACAACTGTATCTTCCTTCTCCCTGGTAGCAGGAATACAAGACTAAAACAACAGCAGAGCCCTGTGAATGTTTAGACAGAAAAATATCCTACAAGTCTAAGTATGCCCCAGACCTTGAATTGCATCCTTGACACTTAGAATTTGCTGTCACAATAGTCCAACTCAGCTGCCTGAGATGACACCAAATGTCCCTGCTGACCAAAATGAGGTGAAGTACAACCAGGAAGAAAGCTTTCTCTGTCGGGCAGCTGTTTTATCATGTAATTTGTATTTTGTTGCTGCAATCAAAATTTTAGGGTAGTTTTAGATTTTATTTTGCATATTGCTTTGCATTCCATTTTGGAAGTGTTCTACATGGAAGGACAAGATAGTCATTCATTCATAAAATAAAAATACATATGAAGTCAGTATTGTCAGATTTTATATGCTTGTTCTTACTTTGATAAAAGATAAAATGGGCATCAAACAGATCCCTGTTACTTACAGTTTATGTATGTTCAATGGGATGCTTTACTTGCAGGGTTGATGCTCAGGATGTGGCAGAGATTAGTTTTTTTGCACCAATACAAATGCTTGAAAACTGCTGTGTTGCACCAAAAAAACCCACTCCAAGGTTAAGTCTGGGGACATGATTGGGATTCACACTATTGCCTCACCATGGACAATGCCCCAACCAGAAGAGAAAATTTATTTTAGATATTTGTAGCTTTTAACCTCTAAATGGGCTTACAAACAGGTCCCCAATAAATAGATATTTAAAACACACACACAGGCACACGACAGCAGACGATTAAAAAAATTAACCAGCAGAAAAATCTGAAGAATAAAACAAATCATCAGCAGTCAGTGCATCATAAAGCAGTGTTCCTCCAAAGTCCTCCAAAACAGAATAGTCTTCTCTTGCTATTTAAAAGATAAAAGGGTTGGAGCAAGTCATGCTTTTCTAGGCAGAGAATTCCATAGTCTTGTTGCCACCACCAAAGAGCCTAGGTACCACATAACCAGTCCACCAGTATGCTTCCAGTCCCAATTCAAGGTGCTTGTTTTAATCTAGAAAGCTTTACACAGTTCAGAACTGGCAAAACCTGTCAGAGCACATCTCCAAACTGTGATTTACTCAGACACTACACTCAGTCTCTGGGGCCATGGAGCAAAACAGAGTGTGGCAACAAGAGGGAGGGATTTCTTTGAGGTGGCCCCCATCGATAGAACAGCCTCCCCACTGTGGCTCGGATAGTGCTGAATTTATCATCTTTTTGGCACCAGGTTAAGCTTCATGGCTAAAGAGCGTATGGATTCATAGCCATCATATCCAATACCTCTCACCTCTGTATCTCACTAGCTATAGATGTACTGATATGAGAAAAGTCCCAAGTCAACAGTACAACTCTGGAATCTACCAACTAGCTTGATTGCAGCTTGATCTAACAGATTTCATTTCCAAAGGGGATCAAGGGGGTCTTCTAGATGTTAGATTCTGACTTCTATCAATGCTTGCCAACAGGGCCAATGGTCAACAGCCATGGGACGTATACTCCAACATCTGGACAGCCACAAGTTCCTCACCCTTCATTTAAAAGCTTATCAATATTTATCCCCACCAGTCATTAAACCAGTATTGCCACCTCCTGACCCTGAGAGCACAACTTGTTCTTCAAACTACAGCAGGATGCCCATATCCATGGGAGATAGGAAACTGCAGATAGTACCAAACACTACATTTGTGGAGGCTGAGGTGCAGGACCCCTGCAAAAGTGGAAAAACTGCAATTATCTGGTGTCATCACATCCACTAGGGACAAAAAATGTGAGGCTGGCTAGTACCAAGACAAAGAGTGTGGCAGCCTCAGACAGAGTGCATAGTTGCCTAGAGATATTTGTGGTTTTTCTGTGAAGATATGCACAATCTTCCCACATTCATGGAGGTTCTGCACCCCTAATTTCCTGGAATGCAGAAGGCCAACAGTCAACCTCAGTTAAGTAAAACTGCGGTAACTGAGACAGTGGATATGGGGATCCTGCTGTACTCCAGAACAGGGAAGCACAGCTAGAATTTATTCCATGTAATAACTATTATTTCTGCGGTGAATGCCACTGTCCTTATCTTGTATACATTTAAACTTACACAGAATGACCACAGCTGTATTTCATGGGTTTCAGTGTTTACAATTCTTGGGGTATAGCTACACACATGGCCAACTGAGGATAACTCTTCATGCATCTGCTGAAGTGGCCTCTATTCTATAGGAGCATATGTCATAATAAAACAGCTGATCTTGAAGGTGTCATAAGGCTCTTTCTCATGTATTCAGTGGAATATTCCATTGTTTGGCATCAACTCTGATTTGGCCTCCAGTTCAGGAGACAGCAATGCCTGTCTAAAGCTCAGACAAAACACATACTGAATCAAGTGGATGTTAGCTGCAGATTCGACAACACTGTCAAATCATCCCTTTTTTGGGTACATTCTATCAGATTTTTTTTCTTTCCTCCTTTCCTGTGAGGTCTTCACAGCACAGCAATCAATGACAATATGTGAGCAGCTAATTTTGAAACAAAATAGCCTTATCAAATAAAAAGGCACCTTACAATAGGTACCAGACTCAAGAGGGGTTGTATTATACTGTTCATTGGCTGAAATCCTTCCACTTTGCTCTGGCTAAATTTCTTGGCAAGGTGCTCCAAGCCTGACTCTATAACTCATTAAAATACTCTAGATGGTGGGTTGGAGAGGGGGATTGCACAGACAATGCTAATGACTCTTTGTATGGCGCTTTACTTCCCTTATCAGCAGTTATAGCAATGCAGGCTTTAGCACAGCTGAACCCTCCCATTTTCATTCATAAGCTGCAAATTAATGTGCTGTTTCTCAGCTATTAAACAAAACCTAAATGGTCCATCTTTTCCCCCTAGAGCTTCTAGAAGAGGCCTCCTGTTGTGATTGTTACTGAGAGGTAGTGATCGCCATGTTTGTTCCCCTGTGGCTAAAATGACATTGTTAAACCAGTGATTGTATAATTGCTTTAAGCTTATCCTTGGCTGTGTCCCTGGATAAATCAAGAGGCTTAAAGAGCAAAATAAATCAAAACAAAAACCATTGCCAAACTGTTCTTGTATAATCTTCATATTACAGATGCTATAACACATTTGCTTTGACTCCATGGCTTACTTTAAATTCCCCCTTTCACCATGCAACATGGCCCAGATCACTGAGCATAACAAAACTCAAGGCTATTTTGGGAAGCAAGCAAAACTCTGCCTGTTACACATACCTGAGAGGTGGCACTGCTAGCCTTTCACAAACTTGAATGTCAAAATAATCAAAGATGGGAATTCACTGAGCTTGAAACAGCAGCTACATTGGAGGGAAAATAATAGCAGCCTGTCAAATGCACAAGTATACACCCAGCAGGAGTAAGCACCTGATCAGCATATAAGGTTTACACTTCAAAACAGCAACAACAACACAGGAACACTTAACGTGTTACAAAACTAAAGCTATTTTAAAGCAGAAAACAACCTATGCTGTAGGCATCAATACATGGACAGGCGCTTGGGGCCTTCAAAGAGGAGAATCCAGATGTAGCATTTACCTCTCCCATACCACTTCAGCATTGTCAGAAGAGTTACCCATCTGGGAGGATATCACAGCTCCTACTAACAGCAGTCTCACCCTTGCCCAGAACTACTGGTATGGCACAGTTTTTCCATAATTCTGGGTGCCAAAGGCACATGATACAACAACAAGTAAGCCATCCTGAAATCTTGTACAATAGGATGGCATACACACACTTTTAATAAATAAATAATAAATAATGTGCTAACATGAATCGGTGATACCACTACTCATGTGATACCCCTGGCATACCAACACAGGTCACTGATGTCATAGTTTCACATTGACACATCACACTTTGATCCAGGTTTATCAAAACTCACCCATTGCCAGTAACTGTTGATGGAGAAGAGATGGGTTCTCATTTTTTCCTGTTCCTGTGAAAGCTGCAGTGGCACTGAAGACATGCCAAGCCTCACTAGACTTTGGCCAGAGCCTTGAATGCCCACAGAAGAATTATATAAATCTAGGCTGGATACCATGAAACTAACTGTGTGGGTGGGTTTCATCAATTTTCCCAGCTTAACAAGTCCCACCCTCTGGACTCCAAAACTGCAGGTGTGAATCATGTAATTTACTCCTGCAAGGCCAGTTACACAGTGCCAACAAAAAGGATATGTTATCACCAAAATGAGAGGACATTGATTTGCATATATGCTAATATTTATGCATAGATGCACATTTAACTATAATTACCAAAACCAGAAATACACTACAACTATCTTGCTGCAGGGGGAAGACTGCAACCAGGTGACCTCTGTGCTTGCTGCTCAGACCTTTCTCCAGGTGCTAACTGCTGATGAACAATTTCAAGGCCCCCACTCTACTTCTTAAAGCTCTTCATCTTTAAAGCAGACCTGCACTAAACAGCCCTACAAACAGAGAAAACCTTTAATAGAGAATTGTCCTTTGTAAATCACAACATGCAGTCAGCCTAATTTACTACCAGCATGTAGAATCTGAGTTATAAATCCTACTCCTTTTATCCATCACAGTTTTTCCTAGCCATACCAAAGCATTAAGGGAAGTTTCATTCACACTTTACTACCAATAGGAAGGTGCCATGACTAGGCAGTGGAGTACATGTGCTGCATGCAGAAGGCTCTTGGTTTTAGCCTTAGATTCTGCATGCAGGTCTGGAAAAACTCCTGCCTGAAACCATGGAGTGCTGCTGCCAGTCAGTGTTGATAATTCTTCCTTTATGGCATAGGCTCCAACCACTATTTGGAGTGCCTAATAGCTACTACTCCTTTTATTACACAAATAAATTATTTCTTCACAAGTGGCAACCACTGAAAGCTTGTTAAAAGACACTGGAAACAGTGTGTTCAAAACTCTTTTTCTTTACCTTTTATTTTACCTCCTGGTTTTGGCAGAAAATACGTTAAAACAAGACTTCCATTGAATTAATTTATCTCAGTGTTGCCAACAAATTACCCAACACCTTTAGGAAAACATGCTAAAACCAAACAAATGCAGAACATTATAATTACTATATATATTTAAGCTGTTAAAGTAATGTCCACTGTTTAAGATTTAGAAACTTCTCTAATTATCTGGTATAACAATAATCCTGCAAACAGAATTTGAGGTATAGAACAGCTTACAAAAATAACATTAATACATAACTGAGAAAAGGAATTTCCCACAAGCTTATTTGTGATACATCAGCTCCATCTCCTGAAAACAGGAGGATAGGGCAAGATGAATTTCAGGAAATGCAACTGAAATCAGCAGCGTTTCTTCACATGCTGGCCTAGTTACAGAGTGCTAACCACAAAGGAATGTATAATCCTGCCTACATGCTTAGGTGATTGTTGGGAGCTTTGTTTTTTGGAACAACCAAGATTTGAGAGTAGGCTTTCTTAGTGGTGGCCCCTCAGTAAATAAACCTTTATTTGTACTTGTTCAATCTGAGCTTTCCTGAGTAGGCAGTCCACAATCTCAAATGCCTTAATTCCCTCAATTTTGACAGTGCTATTTCTGCACATGTGTGTGCTTCTACTGAATCTCTTCACTGTTTCTAAGTCACTTTGTGAAGGTATCACTCTCATAATCTAAATCTAACTGTTGTGCATAGCACAGGTTAGAGGTATGAGAGTCCTCAGAATTTGTTCAAATATATTGTCCCTATTATACAGCTTTCATCTGAGGGAAACCCTCTTGTCTTTTCCTTCCACTGGTTAAATATAAATTTAGCCTATTCCCTTCCCCTCATCCCCACATAAAGAAATCAAGTTGGGCTTTTTATAGAAAACCAAGAACTTCACAGTGATATGTGGATGCCATTTGCACATGTAGATGCTGCTGCTACAACACACCCCTTCATCTTCCTTGTGTTTGTGTACACTTGTTGGGGGGTTTAGACACATTCTACAACATTTATAAACCTACACAGAATGGAAGAAAATCCTTAGAACTGGGAATCTGACAGAACATCAACAGAATACATTCAATTATTGAGTCCAACTGACTGCATCATTACTCTCTATGTACTTTAACATAAAAGTACTGTAATAAATATTATTACTATGATTTGGATGATTATTACTTCTTCCGCATCCATGTGTATCTAAGAAGTAACCCAGCAAACTATTGTATCCAAGTAAAGAAAAGATTATGCTCGACTTTAAGGGTGCAGTTCTACCCTCATTTAAAGACCCTTTAAATAACATTGTGTTCCCATGAGCAACTAAAGTTATTTAATAACCAAGCTAGGGAAGATTGTGTGATCCCACCAATAAACTGCCGTTCTACCAGGAAGGTAAATCCCACATGATTAGCTCCTGCCCAACCACAGTTTGGTGATTTAAATTTCACCCTAGTTGTACAACAGCCACCCATGGAAAGACCATATGTAATGGATCTGAGGAGAGAGTGATCCTATGAAACACTATGGGACTTGCTCCCAAGTCAGCATTTATAGAGCTACACATCAGGGATCCTCTAGTGTTGCAGAATGTTTGTTTTTTCCACTGTAAGCACTCAAGCTAACAAGTCTAAGCACATGTTCCTGGAAAATTACAAGTGGGACATACTCCAAGAAAGAAAAGTATGAGAGAAAAAACACAGGCTAGATTACATTTGACAAACTTTCTCAAGGCCTTAGACTTTAAAACAGAATGAAAACAGCCAGCGGGGACAGGACTCCAGAACTGCGGCTGAATGTCAGAAGCTATACAAGTAGGAGTTGCAACAAGTTGTTCCAAGGCAGAGTGCTCCTGTTCAAGGTTCCAGCAGCGACCAACTCCTGAAGTCTTAATTCCCCCATCCAGCCTTCTTTCTCTCACTAATTGTCACTCAGCATTCAACAGCCACTTAATTGAGCTATTGAACTTTGTTTTCAGGTGCTCCCACTGCTGGTGCTTTTTTCTGCCTAAAAGAATGTTTCATACTTCCATAAACCTTGTGTTCTTCCAAGCCTGCTGATACCCTGCTGTGTAGTAACACTTATATTTTAGCTTCAGGAAAATAAAACATTCAGATAATAAGTTTACTATTAGTACACTATGAACCAAGATTGGTCACACTTCCGGCTTGGATAATCTATTTACTTAGTAAAATCCCAAGGATCACTGATGATGTAATATAGAGGTTGCAAAGGTGCTGCAGAAAGATGCAAATTGGTGGGACACAGGACGAAGCTAGGATTGCCTTTGATGCTGGCCTAAAGGGGGTGCCAGCCCTGGACTTTGCTGAACATACTGTTTGCAGTGAGCTAGTGTCTTTTATCTTTTGTTCAAAGTTATATAACTTTGACACAAAGTTCAAAAATTAACTTCTATCAGTCAGCTTAAATTATGTTTTATTTTCAATTTTCAGTTTTATGTCATGTTTTCAAGATCAGGGATGGTAAAACTTTTTCAGATTGAGGACCAAATTGGTTCAGGACAAGCATATCTGGGGAGGGGGTGATTGCCACCAGTAAGTGAGGCTGGTATGTGGTATACATATATGTGGTCCCAGTGTGATTGCCCAGAGTTCTTTCACTCTGTCACACACTCATATATACCATTCCCACATCAACTTCCCCATACTGCAATTGGACTTTTTTTAAAGTGTCCATTGCCACAACAGAATGGAGGCTTTTAAAAATTCCAATTGTAGTGGGGCAAGGAAAGATTTTAGAAAGGATCACAGCATCAGGAAAGGGTCAGCACTCCTCTCTCCAACAAGCTACCCCCAAATATGCCTCTGCACTGCAATGAGACTTTTAAAAACAAATTTATTCATTTATTTATTTACAGCATTTCTATCCCATCCTTAACAGTGTCTCAGGATGGCTTACAACATAATTGAACAAACAATAAACAAACAGAAAAGGTACAACATAGTAAAATAAAATGTGGTGAAATGAGACTAAGCATGACAATAAAAGCATTTAAAAATTTAATATTAAAATGTCAGGCAAATAAAAAGATTTTTACCTAGCGCCAAAAAGAATATAGCGTCAGCACCAGACGAACCTCTCTGGGGAGCGCCTTCCACAGACAGGGTGCCACAGCAGAAAAGGCCCTCCTCCAGGTATTTGCTCTCCTAACCTTGTTCAAGGAGGGTTCCTGGAGGAGAGCCTCTGCCTCTGATCTTAAGGGAGGCGGCATATAGGGAAGAAGAAGAGCAGACTGTGTTCATACAACACAACAAACAACCCTGCATGGTTACTATGGCTCATAGGGGAGGGGGTTACCATGATCTACCCAAAAGATAACCAAGTGGTTTCTATGTTGTTATGCTTTCAATTCTCCTCACTCAATCCTTCTGCCATTGGCACATATCCCATCAATTATTATGCCTGAATTCAATCCCAAGGTGCATCTCTCCCTGTCTGTGTTGCTTGCTTCTTTCTCACTGATCAGCATATAGAGGCTGGATTGCTGAAGCAGCTTCTGCAGTTGCTCTTCTTTATAGACGACTCTGTGATAGTTGCATACCAGGCTGTGGAAAGCATAGAGAAAGCTTAGAACAAAGCACTGTTTCTTACTGTGGTTTCTAATGAGCAAACTTACCACGGTGAAAGGATATGATGGGGTTCAAGCAACACGGCAGGCCAAGAATGGTAAAAGACCACGATGGCTTAATATCTTGTCTGAATCAAGCCACAAACTCCCCATCCTGCTCTAGATCAAGCTGAATAGAATACAATTTTAGTTTGGTAGGTTTTGCAATTCTGCGCAAGCTATACAACCACACTGCCAAACTCATTGGCCAGGGGGTGGTGAAGGTGTTCTTCACCATTAACTATACTAGGGCCAGCCCTGAACACTGTGCGTCATACAGTTGCATAAGTATACAAATATAAATCTACATCTGAGATATTACAAATTGAAAATTCTAACCAAAAAAACCCTGGCTTGAACAAAAAAAAAAACCCCAATCAAAAGCAACTAATCAATGTTCCCTTTTTTCTTTTGTTTACAGGTTTTAGAACTCTACTAAAACCCTTTACTATTACTCTAACAGGAAGTAAATGTGAAATAAACATTGCATTTTCTTCTCAATCCACACATTTTGTTTATTAAGTCACAAATTCTACTTCTTTTATCAAAAAGGACCTCTGTGAAGATGCTAAGAGGCAATATAGGATGCCAGTCAAAATATCACTGTGTGTTTCAGATTCTCTCTCAGATTTTCTATTTCTGGTGAGTAAACAATTAAATGAGCCAACATACCTGACCCCTCTCTTTAAACACAAGAACCAGGTTATGTGTGTGCTGATAATTTGCCAGTTATAACACAGTGGAAAAATAAGCATCCCAAATGCTCGAACAATGTACTGCCTTCACAATCTATTACATGTCTAGGTGCAATTTATAGTTCAAGCTATACATGTCTACTCAGAAGTAAGTCATATTGAGTTCAATAGAGCTTTCTTCCAAGTAAGTGGGTTTTGGACTGCAGACCTAATATTTAATATATCCAAGAGTAAAACTTGAATAAGCTTGGCCCTTTCCTTCACCTGAGTGATGCTCCAGAAACTAATGACTAAGCTGTCACACTGAGAAAAAAAGTGACTTATGTCCTCATTAAGTTCATACAATACAGTTGCAAGTTATAAGGACTTTAAGAATCTGCACTCATTGACTCCTGTCTTCATGGTAATCTTGAACAGAAGGTGCTCCTAATAATGCACATGCCAAATGCTATAAGAGCATGCCCCCTTGAGCATTATGAAATATTATGCTTGTGGGCCACATCCAGTAGCACCTTTTACTAAGAGAGTACTGAAAGGTTAAGGTTCCTCACAAGTAGTTGCATCTTTTCTCCAAAGCAAATCATCCATACAATCTATTGTTTATGTGTGCTTGTATTAACCATGAACTTAAGTTGATCAAAAGTGCATGTCATGTAAATCAACTAAAGTGCTGGAAATTCATTTGTTTCTATTAGAGTAATTTTAGCTTTTTAACAGTCATTATAATGGGCCCTAGATCAAATAAAAGCAGAATTTGCCCTGAAAGCAAAATTGACAAAACTGGGACAATTGCACTCTGGGCAAATCATGAGAAGGCAAGACTTACTGAGGCAGACAACTGCGTTAGGGAAAGTCAAAGGCAGAAGAAGAATAGGAAGACCAAGCATGAGATAGATCAATTCCATAACAGAAGCCACAGCCTTGAATTACAAGACCTGAGAAGGGCTGCCAAGGACAGGACATTTTGGAAGCCATTCATTATAAATCAAAGAGGACTTGACAGCACATAACAAAAAATAGTGTACAGACATGGGTATCTTTCAAACAATTGCTACTTGTACCTAGTATGTTCCTCTTTTTTCTGGTGTATTTTCAGCCATAGCCTTATGAGGACCGAATAGACTCCAGGAACATGTCACATCCCTAAGTTCTGTGGACAGACTGAGTCAGTTCATATGATCATCAAGCCCTTAACAAGCTGCATGTAGTAGCTTATTAACTACACTGCACAACAGTGTATGGTAACTCTTTACCCTCAGCACTACCTATTTTTTGCACCATGCAAACCCAGTTAATGTGGTTTGTTGCTATGGGAAATAAGCCACCCAGAACTCTACAAAAGTCCATAAATCTGAGCAGCTTGTTACCCACTGCAAAAGACCACAATGGCCAGGTTCACATAACATTACAAGCTACTTTCCCAAGGGTGATAATGCAAATTGCCCCACATGTGTAATGGGCCTGGGAGTATTAGCAATAGTAGAAAATGCAGTCCAAAAATCCATATATTTATTCATTTGAATTTATGCCAAAAGGCCACCTGCTCAGACTGAAAGTTTCACTAAATCCTTTCTACATTGTATTATAGCAAATTTTATTCTTCCAATGTTGTAATACTAATCTTTTAGCTATCAAAAGAGAGTAGAGAGTCCTTGTGTTGAATTCCAAAAGATTGGTAAATAATTAAATAAAACTTGCATATCTTTAAATATCAAGGAACATCACAAGATTCACCCAGGTTATTACATCCTCCCAGAGGGAAGCTGTTTCATGGCTTGTTAACTGTCCATCAATTCTGTTAATCTGTTCAGTGCCTCTCTCCAGGGCACTTCCACCCAATGAATTAAGAAATCACACGATGGTACTGGTAATCTCCCTCCTGTCTGTATCCAACCTGGAACTTCTATGAAAATACTTTGCATGCCTCCATTTATATAATTGTATTTTCAGTGTTTCATGGCAGGTAAGGCTATCAATGGTTACTAGATGGCTATATATTCCCTCCAGTAGCAAAGTCAGTATTCTCCTATATTTTAGTTACTGTTGAGAATGACTGGGAAGGCTGCTGTTACACTCATGTCCTGCTTAAGAATTTAGGCAGCTGGCTGGCCGCAGTGTGACAGAAAGAGTAATAAAATAGGCCTTTGGTCTAATCCAGCATGGCACACTAGAGGGCGCACACTCTCTTCTCCAGGAATTATTACTAATAAGTGTCTAACTTGAAAACTTGTTACTCTGCCTGCAGCTGTAGATAAGGTTTCAGCATACAGTCAAGATCAATTCAGAATACATCAGAGAGTAGTCTACTACCATGTTATGTCTATTCTAATTAATAATATCAGAGTAAAGTAAAGGGAAAGGCTTTACATTAATTTAATGGGAATCCTATAGAGGCTAGCTAGATCATAAGTCTGTGTGGGGGAATGTAATTTGCTCATCTGACAATGGGCAAGAAGTAAAGGTTTCGCAAGAGTACAGATAAGAACCAGCTGTCATGCCTCGAAAACCCACCTCATAAGCAGAAAGCATCAGTAGCTTGCTTTATGTTAAAGACATCAAGACCACTTACTGAGCATTGTCTACAAGGTCACATTCATAAGTAGCTATATAGCAGGCTTTTTTTTTTTTTGCTTGGGACATAGTGGTCATAGCAGCTGATGGCAGTCATTGAAGATTTTGGTGCTCTCTGATCTCAGGTAAGCTTGACAATCTAGGGCCAGGCAGCTGACTTACCTAGCAGTCATAATTCATGCACACGGACACACACTTCTTCACATAGATACCCAAACTTTCTTCATGGAATCCAAAGGTGGCATATATTTGATCATTAGGAGGACTTTGTTGTAGACCCTGGCCAGATCCAAACCTGCTTAGCTTCACCAAGGCAGTAGCTTCATATACTAGGGTATTCTGTTTGATTGAAAATTTATATATAAATTTTCATTTTTTAAACTCCAAAGCTGTTGTTAAATGCTATCAAATTATCATTATAATGGCCCAGTATTTAGGATACAATTCTATGGGAATTCTCATAGTCCTACAAACTTGAAGGAATAGGGGTATCCTACGCATGGTGCAGCAACAAGGCAAAGGTCATGCCTGTGTTCTTCCTAACTTTCAAAGCAGCTAGACAGCTAGATTTTGGGTGTTGAACAGCTGCACTTCATAGCAGGAAAGAAGGCTGAAGTACTACCAGAATATACCTTGACAGCACCAGTCTCATCCCTCCCCATGCAAACACCCACTAAATTCCCTGCTCTGAGGGCAGACTCCCTGCACTAACATTCAAGTAAAGACTCCAAAAATTCCTTTGATCCTTTAGATGCTGTCAAGGGGCCATAAGACTATGATTCCTGACAGTTTCATACTTGAGATAATAAAGCAGATCAGCCATTTAGCAGAAACAAGGTAGGCAAACTAGAGGACAGAGAAGGCTGATAACACTCATGAACCATCATACTCACCCACCCTAAGTACAAGGTATGTAGCCATGGAGACATTCACTCAATAACATCTTCAGGGATATTTTCAGAAAGAATACTATGAACAACTCAATCTCAGATGTCCCTCTTATGAATGTTAATGAACCATAAAAAGCAGAAGAGAGCAGTTAAAGTACATATGCCAATCAATGTATTTTTACAGTGGACTTGCAAGTGCTATGAAAAGATGCAGGCTCCACTTGTGAAACTGGCCTAAGGTCCAGGTGCTAGGCAACAAGCCAAAAATCATAATCGTGAAGTTGACCTGCAAAAGTGAACAGGATTACTCTTAAGTCAGTAGCTTGTAAGACTGCAATCTTATGCATGGAAAATGCCTCTGGTTAAAAGTCTGACTCTGAAGCCTGAGAGGTGGAAATAGCACTCTAAGAGCCTATGGAACTGATTTAGATTTCGTGATGGCCAGCCTTTCAGAATGTATGCTTCTTTGCCTTTAATAATTGTTTTGGGAATTTCAGCAGGTGCAGCTTTGTGTGTTGCGTTTGAAAAGCTTGGTCTACTGAAGTTCTAGTTTCTGCACACATCTTAAAGCTACAGGAGCTCCAATCTTGAAAGAATGGCATCCTGTCTTAGATTTCCATGTAGCAGCATGTTTGAGCCCTTCGGAACACAGATGCCTTCAGATTCTGGCAAAATCATCACTGTTCTTAGACAACAGAACATCATTCCTCTCCGGCACTTTCTTTCTCTCCCTCTCAGTTTTCTTCTGTACAAAAACACCAGCAATTTACTTATATAGGAACCTTCTGCATGGCCTGTGTTCTTAGAGGGGGCCACTCCTGTTTTCTCTCATTCTTGATAGCCTGCAAAACTATTTTTGCACTGGCATATCAAACCCTGGTGGGTCAGATCCAGATTTAGTCCTATTAAAAGAAGATTCACTGAAATCAAAGGGCTTTAATGATAACGAAGCCATTGCTACTTTCCATCTCTGCTTTCAACAAGTTTGCTCTGACTAAACATGGATTCAAACTACCTTTACAAACTTAAACCTTTCCTGCCATGCAAAATTAAAACACCTCTCGCTTTCTGCACCCACACATAAAGATAATGCGTATACGCAAGGGGAGCCAGCTAGTTTACTACCAGCATGCCAAGTTTCTCTCAGGGACACTAACAACTCTCCTTTGGCAATGGAGTTTCCTCAAGATGCACGTTTCAGCAGAGGACACAGGCCCCCACGAATGGCAGGGGACTCTTCGACTGCGCCCAGCCCGCTGCTTGGAACCGAAGTCATACCGGTTTAAGGGGTGGCCCCGGGAGCTCTTGGGCCACGCTCAGCCTTGCGGAAACGGAGCAGAAGCGGCAGCTGGCGTCGAGCGCGGCCTATTGCGAGCCGACAGTTGGGCAATGAGGAAAAGGTGATTCCATTTGTGGGCGGGGCTCGCTGGGGCAGGCTCTATAGGGGGTCGCAGGCGCCAGGGCGGCTGCAGTAAGTGGGGAAGCTAGAGGATCAGGCAGGTTGCTTGCGCGCTTGCTTGCGCGCGTCCCCCTTGGTCCAGGCGGTGTGTTGGGCCTTTGGCTGTCCCACTTTTAATGCCTGTTTTTCCTCCCACAGAAAATGAGCGATTTCCACCTTGATCTTAGCCCACTCAGGGAGCCCCTGGGTTTCATCAAGATTCTTGAATGGGTGAGTCTCTCGGGGGGGGGGCAGGGGCGTTAGATGGAAGGGAAGTTTTCCTCGATGGGGCAGTTTGGGAGGGGGGAGCCTATTTTAAACCAGGGGTGGATGAACTGCTCTTCCCCAAAAGCAGGCGGGGAAGGGAAGGCTTTTGGGCCTAGGAAGCTACTAGGCCTGCTCTAAAGTCTGCTAAAGAACTAGGATTGATGAAATGGACTTTCTTGCTAGACTTGGTGTGGCCTAAATTTGCCCTTTGCTGGCTTAAAGCAGTTCTTTTTTTAAAAAAACCTCTGTTGATTGATACCCCCTACTCCTTTAATATGGAATATTGAATCTCAAAGAACTGTTATATATTTTTTCTGAGACATGTGCTCATGTAAACCCAATATTTTTCTCACTTTAAAATTACAAATCCAAAATCTTAATTTTTAAGAATTTCAATATCAAGCATCTCATGAAGTCATAATTTGTAACCCACCCAGGGAGCCTTATAGCTAATGGGTCAGGCTGAAAAGCTAATAAAGTTTTTTAAAATGTTGGGATTTCCTTGCATTGCTAACTGTGCAACAGTCATGCTCTGCAGGTCTGCTTAGCAATAATTATTGTTCAACAATAGTTCTGACAAGATCTGAGATATTTGGGTACATATTAGCAATGCTTTAAAATGGCAGGACGAAGAAAACCCATGTATGACAAAGGTGAAAGTAAATTAAGTTTATGGTAGAAACTAAGCTTTTAAGGAATATCCTGATACTATTTTGACTAAAGTTTAGGAGTTTTGTCCATGTAATTGCTTCCTAAAGATGATTGAGACATCCCAAAAATATTTGTTGAATATTTGGAGTTCCTGTCTTCTCATAAGCTTCTTACTAAGCTGTCAAAAGCAATTGTGCCATTATTAATTCGATGACTAGCAAAGGTTCAGTAGATACATGCTGGAAGCACATTCTCCCTGCATGTTTCTTTTTGTTGTGTAGCTGACAATAATGATAACTCTGTGAAAAATAAATGCTCTATGCACTTACCTTACATATGGGCACGAAAACACCCTCTTACACATTACTATCATACTGTGTTCAGTGGGCTTACTTCCAGAAAAGTGTGCATTCAGTTGCAGTATAAACAGACTATGACCATTATAGTATCAACCATGGTTGAAAAAGACCCTGTCCTATAGCATTTTAACTTGTGTGTTTTTGAAAAAAGCACTTACCTAAAATTGACTGTTTTGAGAAAAGGAGTGGGTGCTCTTATGTATGGGTAGACAAAAAAAAGGCCTTACAAATCCCAGTATTCTCCAACCTGCCATGTTGGCAGGGAAATACTGGTAATTATAATATATTTATTTTTCAGTGTAAACATGCATAAATTTGAGCCCCAAGTCAGTAAGACATACTGTATAGTATTCCTTGCAAGCAAGAAGAAATGCATATATTGATTGATGTCTCCTTTTTATACAGATCTCTTCTATCTTTGTATTTGCTACATGTGGAGGCTATAAAGGTGCAACTACAATTCTAGTCTCATGTAAAGGGCTTGTGAACAGAACAGTAACAGCTGCTTTTGCCTATCCTTTCAGGTTAGCTGTAGTATCTTTTGGTATGGAAGTCCTACCGCTTGGACTCTGTCCTTGTTAACTAGCGTCCCATTATTACTGGATTGGTCCAGCAGTATTCCTCAGATGGTTGGCTAGATAAGTTTTCCTATAGTGGTGAATGCACTCTGTGTGTGTGTGTGTGTGTGCATGCATGTACATACACACACAAAATGCTTGGGCTGTGTGAATTGAATAGCTAATATACATAATTAATTGTTTTGTTTATTGATTTGTTTCTTGTAAGCTGTCTTGAGACGTTTTGCATATAGGATGGGATGTAAATATTTTAAATAAAGAACTTGCCATTGTGTACATTCATCACACCTCATGGAGAATATACACAGCCCGTTAATGAAGAAGATACTGTGCGTATTTTTTAGCCAGTATATGTATCTTAACAGTGCCTTGTATATTCTGTGGACAATATACATTGGCTTCCAGGAACACTGGTGAACATGCATAATATTGTAATTTGCCAAAGTAATAAATGTGCTCTCTAAGGAATTCTAGAGCGCAGAAATCTGTAGCATAAAAAAGCTGCATCTTGTTTGCTTATGGTATCATCCTATGCATATTTAGACAGGACAAAGCCCCGCAGCTCCAGCATTCTTGTGGGCTGGAATGTGCTGTGTACTCCAGCCAAAATTACACTGACAGGGTATGCAGCGAGCTGCAGGAGTTTTTTGTCTAAACGTATAGGACTGAGCCCTGAGTACACATGCCCACAAGTGGTATCAGGAAACAGTCATAAAAAATAGTTACTGTGACATTAATCTGAAAGATTAATTTTATTCGCCATGGTACCACCAAAAATCAGTTTGACTCTAATGACACCCACACTGAAAAGATAGCTGATTTCATAGTTTATAGAAAGGAAGGCTCAAATAATCTTTGGGTCAGCTGGCTTCTCTTTCCTTCTGCCCTCAGTTTATGACCTGACTTACACTTGCTGAGGTGGTTAAGTGTGCTGTGCCTTTATAGACTGCAAGTAGTAAGGGTGCTTCTTGTTTGCCTGCATGAAAGCAATGTGCAAGTAGAAAGGGATCATGGTTGGCAATGCTACAGTTAAATTAGAAGTCATTATTATGGGATAGATGCAAGGTAAAACTCTACCTTCAAATTATTCTAGATTTCATTTTCCTAGTCACTTCATGCTTGCTTGTTCTTTGCCAAAGTAGCTTTTTTGCACCTATAAAAATGAGTCATGTCTATTTTTAGAGAGAAAGAAACAAACACCAGTTTATACTTTGTGTTCCAGTGTTTCTTTTAGAGTGCTGCAGTAACAGGAGAGAAAAGCATGGTCTATATTTGCTAAGGATTAGGTAATAGAAGCCTAATGTAAGACGAGCAGACTGTGTTAAAGAATGCTGATTTTAATTCTCCCCCACATAAGCTATAACATGATGTGTAGTTCAGCCTGCCATGATCCTTTTCTACTTGCATGTGGTTTTTACACAAGCAGTTACACAAAAATATGAGTAGGACTTGCTGTCTGTAAAGGGATAGTGCACCATCCCCTCATTGTGCTTCCTGTATAAATGAGGCCATAAAGTGAGAGCCAAATGAGAGAGAGGCTGGTGACCACTGGACCCATTAGGAACCTTGTTTTCTATAATCCAGGAAATCAACTTGCTGTTCAGTATGGGTGTCCTTAGGGCTGGACTGACTTCTAGATAGTAATGCTGTATAGAAAATCAGTCCTCATGTTTATGTCTACATCTCTTGCAGGCAAGTATATTAATGGCACAATCTTATTCCTGTTTAGACGAAACAATCCTACAGGTACTAGCATTCTTAGCTAGTGTATTTCTTTGATAGCATATGCAATGTACCACAGCTAGAATAATGCTGGAGTTGTAGGACTTTTCCGTCTAAACATGCATAGGATTTTGCCTTAAATTATAACATTTTTTCTTGTACATTTCTGCACTTTCTCTAATATTCCTTAGAGATTGTCTTTATTGCATGGAAGATTTATAAAACCAGATCAGATCATGCTTAAGTGCAGATGTTCTCAAGTATTCCTTGGAGACTGCATATTGCCCACAAAAGATGTTTGCAGTGTTCATGTTCCCTAGCATAAACAAATACACATAGTGTGTGTGTGTGTGTAGAAGAAATGCCTCAGTTTGGGTGTCACACTTAAAAAAAACATTGTGGTAGATGTTGACCTAACTTGTGAGGTAATTCTATCCCAAGCAGAAATACAAAATGAAGAAAAGCCTCACTTAAACATTGACTGCTATTTAATGCTAGGTATCCTCCACAGTTTTCTTTGTTCATAGATGAAGTAATAGTCACTATTGCTTTATCCAATAAACTACCACTGCTTCCTTTCCCTTCTAAGCTATTGCTTGTAGGTGCTGTAGTCCCAGTATGATTTGGGGTCTGCAGGGCTGTTTTTTCATGGGGGGGGTAGGGAAAACTAGTATTGAACACATTTTTTCAAAAGACATGTACAGATTACATAGTATAGTCCTAGAATATGCTATATTAACCTGGAACATACCATGAGCTGTAGACCTAGCTATAGCTAATATTGTCAGTGCTATAGTTTATAACTTTCTGATATGGAATACCAGGAACTTCAAATTTGATTTGCTGGTTGACAGTTAAAAAGAAGCTTAGCTTTAGCAGCCCATCTAGGTAAATTATATGTGCTCCTCTTATGTCTGTGCCTGTGGAATATGCTTTCCCTGAGAGTTTTTTCATCACTTCTCTCCTTTTTAGGTTGAACCAAGTTACATTTAGTTCACCAGATCCTACTCGATGCAATGGCACATGGTCCGAGTTCCACCTTGTGGGCAACTTCTCCTCCTCTGCACAATTCTTTGTAACTTTAGCAGTCTTGATGTTCTTGTACTGCATAGTTGCCCTTGTGCTGTACCTTGGTTATATGCACATATATCGGAGTGGTGGCATTTTCCCAATAATAGTAAGTTCCTGAGATTTGGGGTAAGATGTAAAGAGAGAGAGAAAGCTCTTGTTCAGCCTTGAAGTGATATAAGTAGATAGCTAAGGCTTACTATACATTTGTTAAGAGTTCAGGCAGATCTAATATTCACAATATGCAGGAATTCGCTTGAACTTGATAGAAGCTGAAAAGGGGTTGTGAAAATATGCACCTGTAGGGTAAGTAAAATTATGAAACTTAATGTGGCTTCATAACCAGGTGACCAGTTCTACTATTCAGGCCAAGAAACTATTGCATTCCCACTTATTCTGAAAGAATGTTTGAGATTTATATTAGTGAAATTTTTGGCATTGCCTGCTGACCACATAGCAACCTGAAGAGACAGAGATAAATGCCACAGACTTGGCTGAGTGTGATGCCTCTGCATTAGTGGAGAGCTGATGTGATAATAGTAGTTAAGAATGTCAAATTAGGACTAGGGAGACCTGGGTTTGAATCCCTGCTTGACTAGAACTGGATGGCCTTGGACTAGTCACTTAACTTAGCTTACCTCTGTCAGGACAAAATGGAATGTGGAAAGAGTACTGTATATTCCCCTTGGAAAAATAAACTCATTATTGAATATATTAGGGAGTGCAGCTCCTAATTTGCACAATATTTTATCTGGTGAAAGCTCAGAATGTAATGCAGCATTTCATTTCAGTTGGAACAGGGAATTTCTGTCCACTTTTATGGCCAGAATATGCTTAAATGAAACTGAAGATGATAAATATGCATTTTAAGTTCTTGCAGTATAAGGAAGAACAGTACATCTTTTCTAAGGCTAAATTTAACCAGCGGGTCTTTATCTCACTTGTGCCATGCTCCATGATACAATAAAGAGATTGCTTCCAAAGTTTTCTAAAAACAAATATGCCATAAGTGAATCCTCAGCCCTGCATCTTAGCTGATGTGCTGAATGAAAAGCTACAGCCATGAATTCTGTGAGCAGCCTTCATTTTGGCAAGAGTCAAAACATTTTCCAATAAATAGTAAAAGGTTTGCTAGGAGTATATAGATGGTTGCAGAATTGATCTTAACTGACAAAATTACAGGATTCTTGCTAAATTGCATAGAAACATAATTCTCCAATTGGAGGTTTTACAACTGGAGATTCCACTGAGCTGTAACCTTTGTACAGTGCAATACACAAAGCTTACTGAACCTATTTGCTTTATTCCCTGTTTTTCTGCAAGTGTATCTAAAGCTATGCATAAGTGAATAAAGCTTAAGGTGAAATAAAACTGACAATACTAAAGTCATCAGTTTAGTACTAGTATATATTGTGTAGTAGATGTCAGGTAGCATTTCATTTCTGTAATCTTGAAAGCCTTGTACTATGCTGAACAATGTGACTCTCTCTACAGGATTACGTCTTCACTCTGGGTGCTGTTTTTCTGTGGCTGGTCAGCAGTGCTGCCTGGGCAAAGGCTCTTGTTGACATCAAAGTGTCAACTGGTCCACGCATTGTGGAAGAAATACCTGCTTGCAAATTATCAGGGTCCTCTTGTGTTTTTGCTTCTGTTACCAGCATGGGAAGTCTGAATGTGTCTGTGGTATGTATATTAACACCTGAATGTTCAAGTACTGATTTGTTTGTTTTATTTCACCCAGCCACTGAAGCTGTCTTGCTGACTACAACAGAAGTTTGGTTAACAGCCCTAGGAAGTAGAACTTGGGGCAAAAGGAGTTGTAATGCTTGAAATCTGAACATAATATCCTATAGTATGCTTTCCAAACTGAAAGCTGAAACTTGTTTCCAAG
Source organism: Varanus komodoensis (assembly GCF_004798865.1). Classification (NCBI taxonomy): domain Eukaryota; kingdom Metazoa; phylum Chordata; class Lepidosauria; order Squamata; family Varanidae; genus Varanus; species Varanus komodoensis. The sequence continues at coordinate 14,216,901 of NW_025335409.1, read as the reverse complement.
TGGCAGTGTAAGGGAGCAACCTTTAAAATAAAAAGTGTGTTTAGACAGAGGGCTATGGCAAAGCAAAAATAAGGCAAAGAGTTCCAAGGCATATTTGCTAAATATTATGGGCTGGAGAGACAGAATTCTCCAACATTAAAAAGGCTGGGAGAGAAGAATCCTCATAAAGCTTAACAGGAACTGCTCTCCTGAGAAATTGCTTATCAGCTTGAAATTTAACTCATCCCATGCTGTAGTCCCAAATTAGAAGGAATTGGGAGAGGGGTGTAAAGTTCAAAAATACAAGTTGGTAGGTTCTGTTGCTGATTTCCCATGGACCAGTTGTGGTTTGGCCTTCAGGCTTTGTATTGGGAACTGAAGACTTGAGGCTATAGGCTGGATTTGGCCTTCAGTTGTCAATATAAATACTAGATAGGTTGGATGGTAAGAATTGAAGCTTAATTCTAGTTAGATAGGATGGATGTTAAGAATTGAAGCTTAATTCAGACATTGGTTCTAAAAGTCCAGTACACTTGCAGCTTGATCTATTCTTTCTTTATAGGTCTGAAGTAAGTCCCACTCCCTGAGTTCAGTGGGCTTTGCTTCCATGTAAGTGTATATGAGATTGTGATCTTGATAATGTACTTGACCTTCTTTGTCCAACTAAACAGATGCCAATTTCTGTCTTAACCAGCAGTTGACTCTGTCTAGCAAATCCAACAATTAAAACCATGAAAATATTCAATCTATTTAATGCCTGTCGCTTCATCTGCAAAAGAACTTGGAAGATCCAGGTTCTAGACCCCACTTACCTATGAGACTTGCTGTGTGACTTTGACTCAATCACAGGGTGATTGTGAGGATGAAATGGCATGGAGGAATATTATGCTAATTCACCTTGCATTTCCTGTAGGAAAAAAGGCAGAATATATAATAAGCTGCTGCATAAAACACCACATGCTTAAAAGAAGCGTAAAATGTATTGATTCTCTTCAGTTGTAAGGTAGCAACTAACGTATATTTCTGTTCTTTATACAGGTTTTTGGCTTGCTAAATATGATTCTGTGGGCAGGAAATGCTTGGTTTGTATACAAGGAGACGAGTCTGCATAAACCAAGTGGTAATTCCCCCACCTCTGGGCTCTATCCACCTGCCTCAGGAATCTAAACAGATGTAGCTTCATACCAGAACAGTCCTGTTGCAATCTGTTGACAACAGTTTGGAAAAAAACCCCTAAGGTTCAGAGTACTTTACAGTAACTATTTTTTCATGGATATAAAATGTCAAAGCATATGCTCTGGATAGAAAATGTAGTAATTTTTGGGATGGCTTACACTTCATTGGAATTTCTAATTCAGTCAAACTTGTGTATATACTTGTTTAGAACTTAGTTCAAAATCTGTTCCAGAAAGTAAATATCTTGCATTTGATTTCTACTAAATCTTGTCAGTGTAATACTCTTCTAAACTCACGTTGCACTTCTGTTTGGTGCATAATCTGAGGTTCAAAATAACTTTGCACACTAATGCTAATGTGTGGAAAACCTTTGCTTAAGCACATTTAACTTGTCTAATTTAAAATTCTCAAATTAGCATTTTTGCATTTCTGACCAGTGTAATTTGTTTAACTGTTGCTTTAGAAGAGTAAATATTGGACACAGCATGAAACATAAATGCTATAAGGACTGAGGCAGATCTTCTAAATATTTGAGGTGGTAACCTGTGCCCATTTTTAAACCACCAGTGACAACATGTTTAAAATGCAAACTCTGAGGATGAGAGAGCCTGTTCCTGAAAGAACTAGTTAGATAGGTACAAGAAAGACTCTGGGAAGATCCTGAATAGTACCAAGTTTGATGTAAAACAAACAAACAAACATGGCTGCTGCTTTGAGGACCTGCCTGTAATGCACCTGTACTTTGGATTCAGTTAACCTAATAAATTGAAAGTTTCTAGGAATCTTTTGTTTGCAGCATTGAATGTACTATAACACATGCTATCAACTGATGTAAGGACAATATAAAGTGTCCTAACCTTTGCCAGTTTTTTCAGTGTCTGGCAAGATACTTTCTGGAAGATGCTTTCAAACTTTCAGTTATATAACAAGCAGACATTCGTCCAGAAAAGTTTTAATCTTGATATGTGTCATAGCTGGAAATGCTTGCTTCACAGAAGTTGTATCTAGCTTTTTGGGGACCACCTCAGTTCCCCGCACCATAGCCCTCAGCAGGGTCCCCCAACCCTATAGCATTTAAAGGGGGCTGCTGTGAGGAAGTCCCTTTGCTTGACAGCATTGTTATGCACTGAGTACTCTGGAGCCTGTGGGTCCTCAAACTAAGGCCTGGGGGCCAGATCCGGCCCGCCATGCCCATTTGGACCCACCGCATGCCCATACTCATACACATGCCCGCTGCCGCCCACCTTACCCTGCACGCAGTTTGCTCGCTTGGAGAAAATGAGTGGTTTGCTTGCTCAGAGAGGATGATTTCCAAGCAAGCAAGCCACTGCCTCGTGCTCCCACCTTGCAGTGCGTGCCTGCCCCCACCTCACCACTCCTCCCCTCATTGCGCACCCCGCCCACATGCACCGCCGGCACCACCTTTCCGACTCATGCCCAGCACTGGCAGCGTTCAACTGGCCCCCTGGTAAAAAAATTTGAGGACCCCTGCTATACACTGTATATGCTAGGGTCTTGCCTTCCTAAATGCAGGCAGTGATGGCTGCCTACAGAATAGCTGTAGATCTGTTAGCAACTGATTTCATGCGCAGTCCCCCAGGAATATTCCAGCTATGCTGAAGTATAGAAACTGCAAGCTGATGTCTAAGTGAGGCTTTCTCATGAGATGGAAGTGATAAACTTTGAATAAATCAGGGATCCTCAGCCCCATCCCACTTTTGTTTAGCCAACCCTCACCTGTCTTGTGAAGTTCCAGATTTGTTTCTTCCAAGGCTTGTAAGATCTTCAGATATGCTGCTATTTTTTCTCTTTGGCCTTACTCCTTTTGCCTTGAATTCTGCTCCTTTTGCCTTCAAACCTGTCCACCACTGGAATGTATCCTCCAGGAGCTGATCTGAAATTGAATGAGACCTCCTTGCTGAAAGAGGTTACCTACTCCTGGACTTGATGCTGATTAGAGTTGGGCTGTTTGTCTGTTACTGAGCAGGTATCTTGCCTCAAAACTACCTGAAAAAGCACCGTTGCAAAGCTTACATGATAGATTTACTTCTTACAAACCTCCAGGCTTGCTGTTGTGGCCTGCAAATGATTTCGAACCTTCAAAGCTTAGACTCACATTCAAGTATCCTTTTATTTATATGGCTGTAGATCAGCATATAGTGTACAAAACTAAGAGTTGCACAAGGCAATGTGCAAAGGATTTTAATGTGGAGGCCGAGTTCCAGTGTTTCAGATGACCATTGCCAAGTGAGGAGTTGTTCATATATGTTGTCTTGTGGTTAATTTATTTCAAATGATAAAATTGTCTTGATAGCTTGGGGAAAATTATTTTGTGTGATCTCTCACTGTAACTCTTAGGGCAGTTACAGTGTCTCACCACAAACCAGCCACAACCTTACTGTTTTTCTGTATTACACAAAGAGAGTGTCCTGTTGTATTTTTAACAGAGGTAGAAGCAAATGAGAAGGTCAACCCTGCAACAATTTTTCCACCCTTGATTGACTGCCTAGTAATGTCTAAAGAGTTGACACACTGGTAGCTAGCATTTGAATTAGATTTCTTTCAGCCAGTCAGTTGGGATGGACCTTGTTTTAAGAACTAACAGTCCATTTGATTTCACAGTTTATGCTGTGATTTTTGTGTGCATGGTGGATTTTGTTAATGGCTTTTGGAGCCCCACACTCTGATTTCTAGGAAGTGCAAACATCCTTGTATATGTAGAGGCTGGCTGATTTAGAACCCTGAAAAAGCAGGAGTTCCAGTTGGGTGCAGAGCTTCTACCAGCTGGAGAAAGTCCCTGTTGCATCCACTTCTCAAGGGAATGGTGACTGGGAGGGGAGCATGGCTAGTGCTTTTGTCCCCAGTCCGCTGCCATTTACCAGGAAGGAAAGACAATGTGTTTGGTGAACGGCTCACATGAACAATCTCATTGACACTGCCTCCTACATGTTATTTTGTCCTCATGGTTTACAATTTCTCCAGCACTGCTACTTATCCATTGCAGAAGGCTGAAATTCTAATAGCACTTAATGCATTTGATGAGGCAGGCTAAAGTCCAGGGGCAGCCACACTTGCTCAGTGGAAGAGCCACATACAACAATTGTCACATGTTTGAGAGATCCAAGACATGAACATATACTTATTGATTTTTTTATGACCAAGCAGACATTGTTGCAATTATTTAGGTGGATAATCAGGCAAAGAGTTTTTGTAATTTGTTTCATAGATAATTCACTTGTAATATTGTAAGCCGTCCTGAGGTTTTTGTATAATAGGATGGCATACAAAAGCTTTTAATAAATAATTATATAGGCTTTTAGTACAATTAAAAGCCAACTGGTACTTGCGCATCATAGCGAATTCTACTAGGCTAGGCAATTAACCATTAAACGAATCTCACTAAGAGTGCAGATTGATTGGGTCCATTGAGTTTAATCCAAGGCATCCATGCACATGTGTCTGTCTACTTCATTGTTTTTGAATAAGGAAATAACATTGTTTTTGAATAAGGAAATAACAAGCACAAAGGAGCCCATCAGCTGGAGCAGCATGGGATGAGCTCTCATGAGGCTGCTGGCCCAGCCAGAACTTCAGGAAGAGAGCAGGACAGGATGACAGCCTTAGGAGAGCCCACTGAAATCATGCCTGTCCCATCACTGGGATCCATACTGAAGGAGGAATAGGGAGGCTCTGAGCCTCCCGTGAGCTGCAAAATAAACAGAGCCACATGAGGCTCACAAGCCTTGGTCTGGCCAACCCTGCTATGCTGCATAAAAGCCAGAAAAACGTGTTGGTCATGAAGGTGTACAAGACTCTATGCTACTTTAATCACTGCATTGTTGCACTACTAAGAGTTTGGTGCAATAAAGGCTTGGCAGTCTATAACCCCAAGTCACCCATCAACTTGTTCTTAAGATAGCTTGTTCTTAGTAGTAGATTATCTATTTTCCTTAACCAGCTTTTTTCAGTGATACGTATGGTCCAGAAAAAAATAGGTACATCAAAGCCCTTTAAAAATCAATAAGACCAAAGTGCAATACTGTGTAATTATTGGTTTAATGTCCTTTAAGGCCATATTCCCACTATATCTTGTAGAGTTTCACAGGGCCAGTTAAACATTAAGATGCTCACAAGTTCCTGAAAACATTAAAAACCAAAATAGTTCTGTTAATTAGTTCTGAGAAAAAGCTTCTCCGTACCACTAGGTGTCACTGTTGTTGTATGAACAATTTTTACAGTATTTCCAGGGGCACTTTAAATATATCTAGACTACTGTGAAGAAATAAACTAATTCCTGTCAAAGTATGCCACATGAACTGTGTGCTTGATGGTTGTTTCTGTCACACACCTCCACTACCTTCTTTTTTAAAGTTGCACTGTCTCCTGAGCATATGGAATTTGACTTGCACTGGTGCTGTAGATGGAGGTTTAGGTTCAAACTTTCTTCAGCTATATAGAAAGCTTAGTGCTTCAAGTGCCTGAGGGCCACCCCTGTATGTAGCCTTGACTCCCATGATGAAAGTAAGTAGGATATAAATAAAACAAATAATGGAATGTGATAGAATATGATTTGCATGTAGCTGGAACTAAGTTATTTAAGTGTGGAGTTGCTAATATTTGGTTTTCTTGGAAGGAGAACAGTGGCATTTTGCAGGTTAAGCATGGATTATGGCACACAGATTAGACACTCTAGCAAACACATGCAATTGCTTCTAAAAACCATAAACATGACCTTTGAAGAAGCATTCCTAATCTTTCCTTTTCCTAGAGGGAATGGCTTTTCTGAATGGTTCCTACTGTGTTCTTGTAATACTTTAACCATGCTGTCATTTTGGTATGACCTGTAGGTAAGAGCACCATGGATTCTATCAGACAATATGGGAAAACTGTCCTTCCCAGTGGGAACTCACAGGGTACCACAGGGATTTGTCTCCCATTCTTTTCATGTTCTTCATGCAAACTTTGAGGGAGCTTGTTCAGAAGTTCAGAGTGGGTTGCATTCAGTATACTAGGCTCACTTTCACCTATTTTTCTTGGTCCATCAAAGCAAGCTTTGAAAACCCTTTTTGAATTCAGATTAGCTTTTGACAGCTGAATATGCCAGTTATGGTTAATTACTCCTTAACAATGCTATTTGGAATTGTTTGTCTTTATTATTTGATTCATTGCTTTTATAATTACGTTTTTGTTCAAATTTAGTAAATGCCTCATAAAATGCATCTCACTACTTAAAATCATAATAAAATCAACACAATGAAACTAATAACACAGCATAAAATGCAATATTAAATATAAGATGCAAAATTACACTGTAGGTATTAAAATAATAAAACACAAAAATAGTAAAATATTTAGAGAGCAATCCTATGAGGTTGCCAGTAACTTGGAGTTACAGGCACACTATACAGGGTGGGAAGAACATGAAGGCATTTCAGCTATCTAGCTGTAGTACTTTAGAGAAGGAAGGATGAAGGCTGAGTTGCTGCCAAGATACTTCATTCAGCAGTGCTAATTGCCTGCCCTCTCCAAGATTGTTTGTGTGACCTTGGAGAAGCAGCTTGTGTGGTTCTTTCCTTGCCAGCTGTGGGGGCGTTCCAAACACAGAATCCCAGCTCTGCCATCAGAGCTGAGATCCAGAAAAATCCTATGGCCCCCTAGACACTGTTACAGAATTGTACCTCATGCAGCTTTACTTTTCTAACTGTGCTGTTGTTTCCTGCCTTGGAAATACTTTCCAAAAAGGCAGGTTGGTATTCTTTAAATTAGAAATGCAAATATGAAGAACCTACTATTTTTTCCCCTCAGAACTACTGCTTTTTATTCACACACAAGCTATTAAGGTTTCTTTCAATCAAAGTGTTGGCTCTTTGCATCCACACAGGAGTTGATAAGAATCCTAGCAGGGTAAATACAGACTGGAAAATGTATGACATGCTTTCAAGTCATTTTATGTGGGTGACTAAGATCTACAGGTATCTTTGTGCAAGCCTGCTGTAGCCACAAGCATTTCAAAGCTGTGTCAATGGTAAGATTAAAACAACAATATGGGTTTCAGTGGCAGTGGCACCTCTTGCTTCATCAGAAAACCACTCATGCACAAATAGGATTATTTTATTTGCTCAAGTCCAGTAAATACAATGGCATTGCAGAGTTCTGAATGGCTAACTTACATCATTAGTGTTTGAACTTTTGCCACTATAACAACAGCAGATCCACGGTAAACTCTTGACATGACAGGGCTGCCCACTGACTGTGAATCATTCTTTCTATCCCTGTCATTATGTGATTTTCTGATAAGTGGAAAATGAAACGCTCTGGCTGAACAACTTTTACCTCTTTAATTGGTTGGTGCTACTGAATTAGCAACATAAAACAAGATGTGTTGGATCAGAGCAAAGGCCTATCTGGTCCTGCAGTCTGTTTACACAGTGGTCATGTTATACTCAGCTGAGTATGTCTGTCAGTGTCGCATGATTGAAGCAATGGCTGAATTAGTGTAAGCAGGACACTGTTGTAAAGCTACTGCAAAGCGTGCTCTCTTACTAATGTCTCCCAGACTTTCAATTAAGAATCTAAATTTTCTCTGTGAAAATTTAGGACACATGGCTAGTCTTTGCTCTGGGCATAAAGCTTCCATCCCAGAACAAACAGTACCTTGCATAGGGAGGGATGTTCCATTGGGATGTTAGGAAATGTTCACTTTCTTCCCATGTAGTACAGCTCTGATCTTGCTCCAGCTATACACTCCAAAACAAGAAGCATGTAAAATATGATTATATATTGCCCATGTCATCCCATTTGGCTTTCAGGACATGCACATCACTAAGCCCTTCTGTGCAAGGTACCACTTCCCTGTCAAGAGCAGGCAATAAAGTTATTTCCAGACCAGAAGGCCCTTTTGAATACCATACATTTTCATCTCATTAAAAAAGCCAAGCCTAACCAGCTTCACACAATTCATGACGTTCAAGATGGCCAAAAGAAAGGCAACCTTGAAACCCAGTTGGGATTCACTGGCCTTGTGGTGACAGCTGTTAAGGACATTCTCTGGCACCAGCACCAATGATGACAAAGTTTCTCTTGTAACAAGGATGTCACACTTATAAAGTTGTCTGCTGCATAGACTATGGCACTGGAAGGGAACTTCTGGCCCATGGGCCTAATCCAACCAGTGGAGGTCCTCATCTGGCCTGTGGAGACTTGAGCATACTCCAGGTCTCAACCCCACAAGTGCTGCCCTCTGGTCCAGAAGCTTCCTTGTACTTCCAGATGGATCTTCCTGTTTTCTGTGATGTGTATTTGGAGTTAGGGAAGGGGGAAGTGCTACAAACGTACCTGAAGTTCATTATGGCTTCTTACTTTTACAGTACTTTAATTGGGGAGGGGGGGTAGCTATTAGCTTGATTCTGTGACATACAAAAACAGTAAATGATGGTGGTAAAGATGCAAACAGTATAAAACAAAGCTTGAAAGAGATACCTCATTATTACTGCAGAACTGTTTCCCATATGAAATATTTTTGAACCAATAATTTGCATATTGGAAGAAGATGGAGATAAATCAATACTCCTTAGCTTTCTTTATACTTAATGTAACCACCTTCCAAACTTAATTTACTTATCAGTACATACACAATTACAGATTGCTTTGGTGATGAATCAGTGACATAATGTACCTAAAATGTTCTCTGGACGCACAGAGATGGTAGGCATTTCCCCATTTGGGTCCAGCGAACATCATACAAAAGTTTTCTATCACTTAATTAAAATACAAAGTAAACCTATAAGTCCAACATTTTGTTTACTTACAATGCAAGCCTAGGCAGGTTTACTCTAAAGTAAGCTGTACTGGACTTATTCCCAAGTGAGTGTGTATAGAATTATAGCTCCTATTTGTTTATTACTGAAGCACAGATTAAATTTTACAATAATGGAGGCGGGGGAGAGAGCAATATGACTGCAACTGATCTCAAAGGGTGCTAAAACCGACTGTGCAATCCTGTGGTAGTGCAGTAATAACTATATTGTTACAACTTAGCCTTTGCCTTGACTATGCTTGTACCTTTGAGAGAATCGCTTGCCAAGCTGCAGGTCACAAACCCTTAACTAAGACAAGTCTTTCAGCAGAATATTAGTTGCATATGGACATGCTCTATTCTGAGTCAGCTTATTGGTCCATTTATCTGAGTGTTGTCTAGTTCTCTCACATCAGATGTAGGGAAAAGTTGCCTCAACACCTTACTGAGATCTTTTAAACAAGCAGTGAGCAACACAAGGCCCATCAGACACATGTGGCCCCATGCTACCTCAGCTCCAAATTCATTTTTAAAAACAGTTATGGGGGATAGTGTCCATAGTGGTAACACAGCTCCTGAAGGAGCAACATTAGCTTGAGGAGTTTAAACCCAGTGACAGAACCTTCAAAGTATATGTTCTGCCCACTGAGCTACAGCTTCTAATAATTGAGGAAACATCAAATACTAGCCCTCCTTGTCAAATGTCTTGACACTTGTCCATGTGCCATTTGGGTAGTCATACAATTGGACAAACTCAACCCCAAGTAGCTGCCTTCTTCCCTTCACTCTCCCCAGCCCTGTCTGCTACAGACATGCACATTTTCTATGCAGCATCCACAGATGTTTGCTTCCTAAGTGCCACCATCACAAACACCACAATGTTCCTGCACTAACCCTTTTCCATATCTACCTCCTCTTCTCTTTTTTCCAGCACAACTATGACATGATTCACATGAAAAGCTGTATAGTGAATTTTTGATCTAAACCATATTGTTTCTACTCCAATACAAAAAAGCTTATGTTTGAAAGCCAATTGTGACTTTTGCTATAGAAATAAATAATTATATTTTCTTTAGGCTGTATGAACAGAGAGATGTGTCTGCATGTTTTGTAGAATTCTTGTGGTAAATTACTCTCCCTGTAGGAAATCTCTGGAGGAAGAGGCTTGTAAATTGCCATGGTTACAGAATTTTAATGCCTGGAGCAATAAAAAGACTACTAGCTCATTTTGGGCACATTGGGTCTTGATAAACGCAACTCTAACTAGGTTCACCAAACATATCTTCCTTAACTTTTGAAGCAAGATGGCCCTGTGTTAAAGATAATGAATAACCATAGATATATAGATGGACAGATATCTCCCCTGAAATATATAGCTTGTTCTCCCAGAGGAAAGTCATATGTAGTCTTCAACCTGATCTAGGAGGTTACGTTCCTAGATCTAGGAAATGATCTAGGAGTAAAGATTGGGAATTATAAAGTTGGACATTATACTGTCAACATGACCCTGTGGTACTTCTTAAGCCATTGGAATGGGTGGAGTTGCTCTATGTTTTATTTCAATTAGAACAACTACAAAGGGAAACTGCTATTCAGCAGTGTCTCACTTGTGTAGCTTATTCAGAATGGTAAAACTAAGCCTGGATACTGATCCCTATTTTGAGTAACAGTAAAGTTTCTCTTGTTTTCTTTCTTTTTTTAAGACTGATTTTGGTATTTGGGATATATTTTAGGGGAGGGGATTGGAGACCTGCGTGGGGGAATGGCTGAAGATGACCCTGTGCCCAGCGGCTCTTCTTTTGGCTTCTGTAGCTTTAGGTTGCTGTTTTGGTCAGGAGTCTCTGCCTTCTTTTCTGAGGGTTTTGGTGTCATGTGCTTTTGTTCTTCCAGTTTTCTGCCACTGATATCAGCTTCTGTTTGGCTTAGATTCTCTTGACCACTGTGCATAGCACTTGTTGCTGGTAGTTCTTGTGTACCTGGGTCCTTTGCTTCCAATGTGGAAGGCACATTTGTGTCTTTCCATCTTCGGGCTCCAGATTTTGAATTATATTCATAAAATTTGCCAGTGACTGAGAAAGAAACCAAAACTGTGACCATTCATTTTCACAAATGAAGAGATAAGATTACCTTTAGTCCGCTTAGCTGTGAAATATGGGAATTCTCTAGCTAGCTACAGAATTAGGGCCTTTTAATTGCACCAATTTCCTGAGCTGTGAGCAAGAAAGGTACCAGAGCTATAAATACTAATCAGAGAACAGTATTGGCCACAAGAAATCACAGCTACTCTGCCATTCCAATTTCTCCCACTCAGATTAGCTAGAACATGGGGATACAAATGAGATAATGTGCGCCCCCAGTGCTCCCAAGCTGAGAGATGGTTGCATGCACCAAAGATTCTTACATGACTGGTACAGCATGCAAAACAAAAACAAAACCTTACTCACTGGATACCTACCAGTGTATACAGACACTTATTCTTATCCTCAGTAAGAAAGGGAGAGCAATGCACATCCATATCCATCTTTTCAGAGGTTACATAGATTACATTGGGCTGGATGGGTTATGTAGCTGCAAAGCAGGAAAGGAAGCACTCTGTGTAGAGTTTGGATCTCAGTTCTGCAACTAACTAGATGTGAATTTAATGGATTAACTTCCTTATGTAGAAAAGTCCATAAAGTTGTTAACCAGTGGTCAAAGACCACTGCTGCATATGGCCAGATAATCCTTTAATGTTCTTGCTAATACGGAGGTATGTCTTACCTATTTTTTAAAATGTATGCCACTGATATTTGCCTTGGAAATGTAAATGTACCACTATAATTAAATTTAACCTCTTTCCTTTCAAACCAAAACCTTCTCTTCCCCCAGTTCATAGCACCAATACCTGGGTCTCTTGCTTCCCCATCAAAAATAGGGTTTAAGTTGGTCAGCTCCTAGGAAGAAAATCAAAACATTAAATCAATGCCATTAGTTAAAGAGGGCACAGAAAGATTGATCTGCATGAAATGAAATAGAATTTTATTACTTGCATATTGCATTCTAGCAATGCAAGTGTAATCAAAATGGGTTACAAAGTCATTGCTTCTTGAGGTACTGCTGATGAATCTTCAGGGGAGGAGTAAACATGCCCAGTATTATAATACCTCCAATGTGTGATCATGAAGCAATCAAAGTAAAGGAAGGCAGATCTGGGAGTTTCTTGCCAAAAATAACCAGAGGTTTTTCTTACCATGTGTGCATTTGTAAAGGTCAAAAAAACCTTACAATTTCTGTATTTAGAAACAAATAGCTGTCTGTAATAATAGAAATAACCCTCGTGTATTTTCCACAGTGGACATTTAACAAGGTGGTAAATGTGGGTGGGTAGGATGCTGAGCTATCTTAAAGGCAAGATCAGAGCATTGCAAGGCGTGTTCTTGAAAGATACTCCCAGAGTTGCAGGTTAATTTTCCACCTAGGACAGCTAACAACCTCGCTGATGTTAAGTGAATTCAGCTTGCTCTTCTTTTCTCTCTCTTTGGTCAAAATTACATCGAGGTCTGGTGTGCAGGTGAAAGATTCTTGAGTTAGTGAATTCCAAATTGAGAAGTTTTGCTGAAATGACTTAGGGATGAGGTATAAGGACTGAAAGAGAAAACTGGGTAGCAATTTAAAAAAAAAAAAAAAAACCTCTCTCAATAACTTGTTCCAGGCAGTCTTAAACAGGAAGCTTGGGATTTTTTTGTTGAGGAGCAAGAATCACCCATGATGTTCAGAAGGTGTCAGATCATTTTTAACACTGTAGAATGAGGGGAGGGAACTTAATAGGAAAAGTGGATCCTCCACGAAGGTAGGCCATATGGGCTTGGCACACCTCTAAGGGCAGATATTTGTTACTTGGAACATGGCAATTACCACACATAAGCAAAGGAACACCCGAGAGATGGGGTGTAGCTTACAACAATCCTGGCCTTTATGGCAACTTTGGAAGTGGAAAGTAAGAACTGAGAGCTTGAAGAGATTTCTGTTCTGGAAAACAAGAACCACCTGGAAGGGCTTTTTTGGGGTATGGGGGGAATTTGGGCCTTTGTGCAAGAAGGATACTTGATATGTGGTCAGGTAGGTTCCTATGCAATGTAGAAGCCAGTTTTCTACTGTTGTTGTTGTTTAAAAACAAGAAATTTTAAGTTTAGGCCTTTTCCCACAGAAGTCTGTTCAAACAATGCCTACAAATTATCATTTTTAAAAACCAAAGGAGCTTTAATAGCCACAGTAAATGTCGCCTAGAGTGTAAGACATAGCCCTCTTGAATGGGGTTTCCTCTTCTGGTGAAAAGGAGTTGTTAGATGGAAGGCCTGAATCTAGCAGGGTTCTTCTTAGGTTCAGAGGTGTCACTTAATTCATTTAGGACCAATCCAATGATCCCCCTCCTGCTTCAAATGCATATGAACCTCAGAGGCTTGCATGTATCTCAGGCATTCGGAGGCACACTGACTGCAGTCTCTTTATCTAGCTGCCTGGGTTTTGACCATCTAGATCAGGAGTCCTCAAACTTTTTCAAGAGGGGGGCAGTTGAAAGGTGCCAGCGGTGGGTGTAGGCAGACAAAGCGGTGCTGGCAGGGGTTTGCTCACTCAGAGATTGTTTTCTCCGAGCGAGTCCAAAACGATCTCCACGCAAGCAAGCCGCTGCCTCACTGTGCACAGGTGCGGCGAGTCCAAAACCTCTGAGGCAGGCCAGATAAATGGGCACGGTGGGACGCATCCGGCCCGCAGGCCGTAGTTAGAGGACCCATGATCTAGATTAAGCACCAGGGAAGGAGTAGGAAGCAGGCAGGGACACTGGCAGAAATCTGTGTAGGCTTTCAGCTCCTACCCTGCTCCTTTTCCCAGCCCACTTCTTTTCTGCCTCCCCAGGTCCAGTTGTGTCTGAGGGGCATGGCTTTGCCTTTGCAGTCCCAGTTCCAAAATTGCAAGGCCTTGGAGCTGGGGCTCCAATAATCGTATGCGCCCACAGACAAATTGTGAATAATGCTGAGTTTGAACTGTAAACCATTTGAGGGCCTGGTGACTTGGAAGTGATCAACTTTTAGTTTCTGTGTACTTCACAGTGAGAAGTACTAATTCAAATGCCTATGTACTTTGTTAACAGAACTGAAAAGTGTGTTTTTGAAGCTGAGTATAAGGTAAAAAACAGCTTTAAGACTAGGAAGGACGGAAGGATAGCATCTGGGTGTAGGATTGTAACCAGAGTAAAAACTCTGGGTAAAAGCTGTGCTTTTTTTGTCATAGAACGCACCGGAACAGAGTTCCGGCACCTTTTCTCGACAGATTTTCCAAGTTTTAAAAGTAACGTTTGAAAATTTGATGTTTGGTCCACATGGATTTGAATCGCCCTGTCAAGTGTAGCAGGTTGGTGGCAAAGTCATTAAAACGGTGCATGCGGGCTGCTTGTGTGTGGAATCTGATGCATGCGTACTTTGTCCGTGCTGGTTGTGATTGGTTGTGTGGTCGTGCGCTGAGTGCTTACTGTGGGTGGCGACCATTATGTTTCGTTACACAACTGACATGTGTGGGTGTGTGTACAGTGATTGACTACGTGAGAAAGGTAAATAAGTTCATGAGTCTCAGCACCTTTTTTCTTACAAAAAAAGCACTGGGTAAAAGTAACCCTATGTTGGCAACATTTCTGTTTGTTTTTTATTTTATTCTGTACTTACCCATACTACTTCTTTCTTAGCCTTCTTCTTTTCTGTAGGAAAAAAAGTGTAACTTTATTCTTTTCCTAACTTGTATCAATATTTCTGCTATGGGTGTGATACAACAAAAATTAAACATTTTTAAGGAACAAAATGGTCAACACATTGAAATTGATGGGACTTAGACTGAAATTCTATAATGGTTCAGACAAGAAAAGTTCTGTGACTCCCAGCATGCCATGGTCAGCCATGCTGGGAGTTGTAGGACTTTCTCAGTCTAAACGTGCACAGAATTTCACCCCTAGTCTTATTGTTTAATACTGGAAAGGAGTAATAAGAAAATAATTTGAGCTCATGATTTCCTTTGATACCTAGGCCTGCAAGCAAATAACAGAGATTTTACAGGAGATGCACAGTTGCTTGGTAGCCATTTTTACCCATTGTGAAACTTACAAAATACATTCCTGAGGCCAAACTAATATGAGATAGGAGATTCATGATTGACTTGTCTGCAGATGGCTGAATTTGAGTGGAATGGGGGAAAAAAATTGTTGGGGGACCCAGTCACTGAATTCATGCATCAAGACAGGCCATATGTGCTTTCTTGCTTTTGAATTGTTATTTGGAAACTTCAGGTGGTGTAGAATGTAGCAGTAACTTCCATAATTGCTCCTGGTTATAGAGACTGTGCGACCTTAGTTCTTACTTAATGGAACATCTCCTCTGTTGTGTATTTTCCAAAACCCTAAGGTGGAGTGGTCCAACACGTGGGCTCTTTGTAGCCTCCGAGGTCTTGTTCTGCAGCCCTCTTGCCCCTCTGGGCAGTCTGGATTCCAGTGATGGGACAGCCAAGATGGTGGCAAGCTCTCCCAAGGCCACCATCTTGTCTCGGTCTCTTCCTGAGGCTCAGGAAGAGAGTGGACCAGGCTAGCAACCTTGCAAGAGCTTGCCCTGCCATGCCCCACTCTGCCTGATGACCACAAAGGTGCACAGGAGCTAAGCAGCTTTGCACTCATCAGTAGCAGTAGGTGGGGCGTGCTGGGGAGTTTGTCAGCTCAAATACAAGAGGCTCAGTGTGCCAATTCCAAGAAGAAATGAGGCAAAGAAACGATGTTTATATGTTCATGTTCTAAGCCACCTTAGAGGAGACTACTTCAGCTTGGGTAACATGAGCTATAAATATGTTAATAAATGAAAATAAAATAAAGTTTATACATCCAATTGAAAGCAATGTCATGTCCCTAAATGGAATTCACATTTGGTTTTGAATGAAAATGAATATTCAGATGCACATCCATTTTTTCTTGATCCAGTAACTGGTAACACCTATGAGCACATGTGTTAGAGCATAAATTGACAACACTGGAGAGTATCAAAACTGTTGACTAGAACATATAAAACCCTGATTAGATTATTTCATTCTAACGTAGAGTATGTTCAGTCCAGTCCTCTATGTATGATCTTCATGAGATTTTAGAACATGCCTCTTTGGGCTAGACTACATCTGAAATGCATGCACACATGCACACACACAATTAAAAAACATTATCTCAACAACAATGAGATACATACCATCATTCAGACAATTTTCTAGGAATAATAAAAGCAAGGAAAATACATACCTGGCACTTCTATCCTGTCATAAAGAATTAAAAATATTAACATTATTAATCTGTTAGAGTACAATTTTTCCAGAACAATACATAGATAATACTAGGATCCTATGATGAAGAATGCGAGTCTACGTTTTGCAGAATAATCATTTTTCTTATGCTAAGAATGGAAATGGAAGCAACAATTATAACAATTGTTGCAATTGTTGCTTTGGCATATGTGTCTCTAGGTATTGCTATGCATAGTATAAGTTTGCAGTAGTTGTATTTTCCGAAAAGAAAGCATTATACCAGGAAATGAAATATACTTTGACCTATATCTATAGTTTATTTCTACATTTTAAAAATTTGCCATGCAATTCAACAGGAATGCCACTTGCCTAGTTGTAGTACACTTGTTGCACAGGATTCAAAACTATTCTCTCAAGGTAGGTTTTTTCCTTTTCCTGAGATATTAGATATTTCTAGCACTCAAGCCAAATATATCACTGGTAGGAAAATTCAAGCAAGACTACTTTGATTTGGTGTTCTGCCTAGAGCAGGGTTGCTTAAGTGTCACAGACACCTTCAGCAGCCCTTGCAAAGGAGTCCCCAGGTGGTGCCTCATGAAGTCCCCATGCAGTGCCCACATACTTCCAATTTTTAATTAACAAATACCTGTTCTAAAATATATGTACATGGCATTCTGTCAGATGTGCACCACTTACTATCAATTATCCATAGACTTCAGCAAAAGTGGATCAAATACAGGCAGTCCCCAGGTAACAAACAAGTTCTGTTCCTGAGAATGTCTTTGACTCAAATTTGTATGTAAGTCAGATTATGTACGCATGGGTTGTATTTAGCATGAGTAAGACAAATGATTAATTATAGATGTATATTTTACCTTTCTATGCATATAAAACACTTAAGAATATTTCTATATACTCTAAAACATCTTAAACACAATAGTACAAAAGGCAATGCTGACTGCATGTGACTTGAAACAAGCAACCTATGTCATGGAACATTTTCATAAGCATAAAAAAGTTCCTGTGATCATTACTATGAACTGTTTGTCCTTAATTCATTTTTTTAATTAATAGGCTTTATGGCAGTTTGTAAGAATGGATGTTCATAACTTGGGCATTCATAACTTGGAGATGTAATAATGTATCGGAATAAGTACACATCAGAATGCCACCAATTCAGCCCTGTAAAGGTCCTTAGTCTACTGCATTATAGAGGAGTGTTTATCCTTTCAGTGGTGTGTTGCCAGATTTTTAGGTAACAAAAGGGGGCGAAGAATCCATTAATGCTTTCCATTTGTTAATTTCTGTGGAGCAGGTAAATAATTTAAAAAGAGTGAATATGTCTAAAAGAAACATTAGCAGTATTGCACTCTCAGCAATTACATGAATTAGGTAATCTCTCATTAAAGAGATGTTTTAGTGGCCAATAGTACTAAAATAAAAGGTTTTGCTGAATAAGAGGCAGCCTAAAATTCTTAGATGTGACAGTGGTAATCTGCTGATTAGGCATTTTGTTGGGGTGCCCACATGGTTTCTCAAATTCCCAAAAGTGCCCATAGGTTCAAAAAGTTTGGGATCCCTGGACTGCAATATTCGCCAAAAAAAAAAAAAAACAGTAGAAAGACATGATACGTCCGTATATGCCCGACCGCCCTTTGAGATCTGCGGGAGAGTCCCTTCTCCGGGAACCCTCCATGAAAGAAATTAGGAGAGTAAGTACCCGGAGGAGGGCTTTCTCTGCGGTGGCGCCCAACCTATGGAATTCACTCCCCAAAGAGGTCCGCCTGGCACCGTCGTTACTGGTTTTTCGGCGCCAGGTAAAGACCTTTTTATTTAAACATCATTTCAATTGTTAAAACATATGATCTGGCCTGGGCAACTTCTTCTTCCTTCTCTTTCTCCTCCTATATTTTTATTTTATACTGATAATTTTAATTTTGTATTTGTAAATCAATGTATTTTTTGTATTGTTATATTTAATGGTAATTTATTATGTACTATTGTATTTCAATGTATTTTATCATGTTGTAAGCCGCCCCGAGGTTTCGGCAAGGGGCGGCATAGAAATGTTATAATAATAATAATAATAATAATAATGATACAAAGGGTATGGTTTCCTTTCAGATACTTACAGTGGTTTTTTATCAGCTTTGGGTTTTGACTGACAGTGGGTACGGATGTATTTTGCCAGCAAAAAGGTGAGAAACCCAAGGATTCCAAGAAGCAGGAAACTGCCAAGGGCGATGATGAATGGAACATACCAAGCTGATACAGAATAAACATTTTCTCTACTGGTCACAAAGGTAATGCCAAGCTTGTAAAATAAATTTGAAAAAGAAGTTTCTTAATTACCATGGTTCCAGAAACATGCTCCTAATAATAGAAACTTAGATCTTCCCGTGGCAACTATATTTCAGGTGTCTTTTATTCTGTTAGCACATGTTTAGAAAAGTAGTTTCCCTCAGTTCAACACCTATCACATATTGTGAGCTTCCCAGAGAATAGAAGTAACTCTACATTCTTGGTCAGCAATTCATTTTACAAGGAAGATGTGGAAATATCATAACAGCCACCATTCCTTTCACAAACTGTGTTTGTCTCTAAACTAGCCACTGGA
This sequence comes from Varanus komodoensis, assembly GCF_004798865.1. Classification (NCBI taxonomy): domain Eukaryota; kingdom Metazoa; phylum Chordata; class Lepidosauria; order Squamata; family Varanidae; genus Varanus; species Varanus komodoensis. Next base: position 14,198,035 of record NW_025335409.1, on the reverse strand, counting down.
GGGGACCAACTGGTGGTATTTGGGGGGGGGGGGGCAGATTTCACCGAGGTCTTCTGGTTGTTCATTCTTAGTATATACCAGCGATTCCCAACCTGGAGCCTTCTGGAGGTTTTGGACTGTGGATCTCATTTTTACTGAACATTGACCATAGTGGCTGCACTGATGACATTCATTTGTATTTATGTCCTGTACTCCTATCCTACACAGGACCTAGGGCATAATCCCCTTCCTTCTCTCCCTCTTATTCTCATAACAACGCTGTGAAGTAAGTTCAACTGACAGTCCATAATTGGTCCAAAGTTTCCAAATGGGGACTTAGTATTTGGATCTCCTGAGTTCCAGTGTGGTACTTGAACTATTAAACTACACTGGTTTCTATTTCTCACATGTGATCATTTATTTATTTTCTTCCTACGCAGAAAATATTTTTAAAAATATGTAATGTATAAAGCAACTATCCACTGAAATTCCATTTACTTTGCAGCAAGTGATTATAGAAGCTGGAATGCTTGCATTAATCTAGTTGTGTCTCCAATGCCATATAAACATTATTCTGCATTTAATATTTCGCATCCTCTGACTTACTGTTGTAGGGACCACGGTGGTTGGGTTTGGAATGATTTTGATAGTTAATGTCACTGTGCCCGTTTGGATGAGGGCTGCGGTTCTGCTGGTGCTCGATAATAAATTATCATCTGTTACGAAGACTAATAGTCTGTATTCCCAAAGGCTGTCCAGGCCTCCCTCAAAGTCAAATGGGGATGCAAGTATCAATTTTGAGATGTTAGAGCCAGCACTTGGTGAAAAGGTGAAATGGTTATTCACATTTCCTAAAAGTGGAACCAAAGACAAAACCACAGATAAAAATACATAGGGAATGAAGACAAGGTCTGACTTCTTTTGCTGGCATGCATGATTAGTGACACAATCCATTCAACACAAGAGTTTTGCTCACCATTCACATGCATTGCTTGTACAGGGTTAAGAGTGCCCTAACCCATATGGCTGGTGCAGGATGGGACTTTCAGACAACGTGGTCATTACAGAATCATATCACTGACATGATAACTACGGTCATATGGTTCTAAATGTGATTCCTACTGTATAGCTTTACCAAAACTATTGCACACCTACTTTTAATAGCAAAGTAAACAGTCCAGTGAGGTAACATTCCACAGATTTACACAAAACACACAGGGCTGGCCCTTCTAGAATAGGTACCCACAAGGATCCTAGGCATGCTATGCTGAGGTCAGGTCATTCCTGACGGGATTTTATTTGTGATGGCTCTGTTATTTTAATACATAACGCTGTTTCACACATTCCTGAAAGGTTTTATTTGTACATACAAAATGCAATGTATATATGTAACAAATGCATCCATACAAATGTGGGTGTACCACATGGGTACACATGCCAGGAAGTCAATCTTGTTTGCAGCTCCTTGCTGCATATACAGCTGATGGCCTACGGTTCTGTCATTGTGCACTAAGCAAAGCCATTGTGGGAGAGTAAAACAACAGACAACTCAAACATCATTCAAGCCAACTAACAAGGATCAGACCTTGACACTAGCCCCTTTGTAATGGGGCAAGCCCAGTGTGTGGGACAAGGTTTTAGGATAAACTCTCAGCCTATGTGATCTGCCAGCCAGACCTGTTTGACCTTTTCTGCTTCCACAGATGACCACAAGTATGTGCCCAATACTCCACTGTGCTAAAACACAGTTTGCAACCTGTTGCCTCAGAGTCATATACTGGAATCAAGGGGTTGATTAATCTACACAAGAGAAGTCATAAATCATGGACTAGATCCAGGATCTGCTTTCCATAAACAGAAGGCACAACTACCTGATATTTGGAGAGATTTCCTCCAAACACCTCACCTCATTCAGCAGGCCTTCCTTCACCCCATTCATGCAGAATTTTCAGGCCCTTGATGCACTGCTGTGTGTGGGGTGGGTGGGAGGGAAAAGGACAGGCGGAAGCAGTTCACTTCTGGCAGCCCAACTGCCAAAATCTGGATCTAACCTCATATGTTTCCACTGAAGACTAGTCAATCGCTAGTGACATTCAACCATGCTACTAGGAACCATCACTGTACCAGTAGCCAATAAGAGAACCCAAAAGTCAAGTACCTGAGTTAATAGAGTATCGGAATGATCGAGGACTTGAATCCCTGTCTGTACATGAAATACTAAAACCTGCAATGTTGGTGCCACTCCTTAGGTCCACTGGAACCTCCAACAAATATGAATTGGGTGAACAAATTGGTGGTTCATCATTTGCTTCAAGAACATTCACTGTTATCTAAAAAGAAGAACACTTCTTTCAGTTAACCTCCATGAGACAAGAACAGCCATGCTGGATCAGACGCAACGATCACCTAGTTCAGCCTGCTGTGTACCTAGTGTACCAACTAGCCCCCCGTGGGAACCCACAAGCAGGATTGGAGTACAGGAACACCCTCCTGTTTGTGCTCCCCACCAACTGGTTTTCACAGACATACTACTTCCAATACTGGAGGTAATATGTAGCCACCAAGCCTAGCAGCCTTTGGTAATTTTGTCTTCTATGAATTTGCTTAATTCCCTTTTATACTGATTGCCATTTACACCGGTGGCCATCACCACATCTTGTGGTAGTGAATTCCATAGTTTGATCACTGATCAAACCAGAAGGTTACCTTTTCTAACCATTGTCAGGGATTGATCCACCCAGCCCTCCACCTTTCAAGACGAATAGTTGAGCAGGAATAAAGGACTAGCTCTGCCAGTCTTATTTGTATGTTTTAAAGTTTTAAAATCTTGTAAACCAGTTGCTGTTAATTTTTAAAAAGAAGAACTGTTTTACACTGCAAAGCAATAGTCCTTCTAGATGAAAACAGTCCAATGTAGTTTTCTGGTCTAACAGAAATAAACTTGAAATATTTATTTGAAGATGAAAATATGTATTTGAAGTAATAAAACATGGAGCTTTTTATATGCTGTACCACTGACATATGAGTTTGTAATTACTTTTAAAGTAGATTACATATCCTATCATTACAGTTGCTTTTTATGTTGAAATGAATAATATATATGCTTAAATAAATATCCTTTATAATGCATATCAGATGACAGAACAATTATTCTAAATCATTCTTAAACCAGCAGTTTGTTTCTGGCTTGAAGCATTCCAGAACTATTTTTTATTTTTAAAGAGTATTCAGTGCTTGGTCACAAAAGGCCAGGATTGTTGTGGCTGTTAGTGAATGCATCTGATCAATACTCATATGGAAGAAGTGCCCTGTGACTTCCTGTTTTGCTCCCTAACACCTGTAAAGAACACAGAAAATTGCAACCTAGTCTGGCTTCTTTGGGAATGGTTTATGTTGATTTCATTCCTGTATGCCCCCCTCGTCTCCAACATTATACGCAGTTTGTGCTCTTTGTATGGTGATTCACTTGCAGTCACTGCCTTTAATACACCATGACACTAACTCCAACCTGTGTTTCATGGTCCGTTTTCTAATGCTGATCTTACCACAGCTTGTGCTTCCTCGGGTTTATATATTGTATGTAAGCCGTCCCAAGGCTCATGCGATGGGACAGCATACAAAAATTCTAAATAAATAAATAGCTGCGCACTCACACCTGCCTCACACCTACTTCTTACCTCCAGTGACCTCACCTGTACTCACACTTCCTAACTCCACTCATTCCAGACTGTCTTCAAAGCTTTATGAATATATCCCTACTGAGGGATGTTGGGACCCTGTTGGGAACCATTTTTTCAAGCCCCACAACTTCAAGCAAGCCATTCCTTCTATTCATATTTAGATACAAAGGTGGAGGATACACTCAGCTGCATACCCTCCCTCATATTTCTGTCCATATCCTTGGTGACACATCTCTCCTGGTTTATATTATGAAAATTCTGCCTTTTATTGGAGCCAGTTATGAGATGTAATAGCAGTACAGGCTTCTCCTAAGAAATCTTAATAGGGTTATTAGTGATTTCTCTATTCCTGTAGATGGTTAATTTAGACCGGAATGTACCATTCCTCCAGACACAGAACTTTCTGGGCCTGGAGTTACAGACCTGTCGGAAAATGAGGGAGCCACCCAGCTAGGAAGTAAGACTAGTGATAGAACCAGAGATGAAGACATTTGCTGAAATATCACATAAGTTTTGCACAAGAAGCTGGGTAGGACAAGTGTTTCCCCAACCCCAGCCAGGGCAGCAGCAGAGGATTTTTAAAGTAAATTGCCCTTCATCAGCCTGGTGCCATCCAGATGCTTTGGACTTCAACCCATCAATCCCAACCAGCTTGGCCAATGGTCAAGAATGCTGTACTTGCAATCCAAAAATATCTGCTAGGTGTCAGGCTGGGGAAGGGTGGATATGCCTTGCAGCCACACATCACATCAGTGGAGCCTCTAATTCAGGAAGCACTTAAAGTCCAGTCTTGTCCTTATGAGCAGATCTGAGTGAAGATAGGCCTCATGCTGCCACACAATCAGTCTGCCCAGATTTGCCATTTTTATAGTTGTAGAGTCTAAGAGGTGATCATGGACATCTTGTCATATGGGCAGGGGAGGGGAACCACAGGCATGTAGCAGAGGGGATATGGCAGACGCTCTGTATTCATATGGGTTCAAGGATGCTGTATCCCTTACAGGAGTCTTCTCAAACTTCCCAACACTTCTCAGTTCCAGCATGCACTGGGGTCGGGGAGGGCTTCTCTTTTCCCCATTCGATTAAAACCCCAGGCCATTAGAAGGGAAGACAACATTAGAACTGGTTAGTGGGAGCTCAGAAATGAGTTCTCCTAGTTAGGAAGGCCCATGCATGTACTATTGGCATGCTTGAAATGTGAGCCAAGTCCACTATTTTTAACATTAGAAAACACAAGTGCATATATTAGAGATGTTCATAGCTGCTTAAATGTTAAATTTTACTCACAGATGCATTAGAGTTTCTGAGCCCATCAGACGCCCACACTATGAAAGAGTACTTTCGATTTGTTTCATAGTCTAATCTAGTCAAAAGTTTAATGTTGCCCATTTTAGGATCAATCCAAAATGTTTCTAGGAAGTCAAAGATCGAATATGATATTGCAATAGGTGGAACATCTTTGTCACTAGCTTTCACTTGTTCAATTTCGGATCCAGCTGAAATAAAGCAGGATTTGAAACAAGTACAAACACATTTTAGCAAACAAAACAAATCAGTATTACAGGGTAAGGAATCTCAAGATTGCACAAACAGTTTCCATATCAAATCTTCATATACAGATTCTTCAGTCTAAACGGAAGTGGCCCAGACTGGATGCTTTGCTGCAATCACATGGCTGACCCAGGATCTCCGCAAGAACAGTCACTCATGTAGTGATCCAGGTGATGTGATCTTTCCTTGCTCTTTTAAGCAGAGGAATTGCATGATCCAGGACTCTGATCGGCTACATGTCTCTTTGGAAGGCTAACCTCTCCTTCTTTGGGCCATTTCTGCACTTTCCCTGGCTGATGTGATATATAGCAAGAACAAAGGGGTAAGGTTGGGACCTTGATTTACCTATGCTCAGGACTGGCCCTAATATTAGTAAGAAGGAGGCATGGTGCTTTTGGGCCACATGAAACAGCAACAAATTCTCGATTGATTCTTTTATGGTTGTATAATCAGGGAAAGGAAGCTGGGTTTACTCCCTCAGGTGCCAAAATAATGTGGCTAGTCTTGACTTAAAGTTCCAGTAGCTATTAGGCAGCAAAATAACCTGACTGGTCCTGCCAATGATTCTTGAGTGGTATTAATTTATGAAAGGACTCTAAGTCAAAAGAGCATCAATTGTGTCCCAGCATTTATTTTGTGAGCCTTCTTTCCACCCTTCAAAAAAGAGAATTATTAGAACTGGGCTGAAAACAATTGAATGAAATTTAATAGGGACAAATGCCAAGTTCTGCTCCTAGGAAAAAGAAACGCAATGCATAGTTTCAAGATGGGGGATACTTGGCTCAACAATTCTACAAGTGTAGATCACTAACTGAACATGAATAAAAAATGTGATGTGGCTGAAAAAAATCCTATTAATAGAAGTATCACTTCAAAATCATGTGAAGTATTAGTTCCCCTCTACTCAGCAATGGTTAGGCCTCATCTTGAGTACTAAGTCCAGTTCTAGGCACCACAGTTCAAGAAAGATGCAGACAGACTGGAAATGTTTCAGAGAGGGTTAACAAAGATGATCAAGCCATATGAGAAGCAACTGAAAGAACTGAGCACATTTAGCCTTGAGAAGAGAGGACTGAGTGGAGATATGATAGCACTTATCAAATAGTTGAAACACTGTCACACATAGGAAGGTCAAGATCTCTTCTTTCATTCCTGAGCACATGACTCGGAATTATGGGCTCAAGTTACAGGAAGCCAGATTCTGGCTGACCCTAAGGAAAAAATCCCTGACTATTAGAGCAATATGACAATGAAACCCGTTACCTGGGGAGGTCGTGGGCTCTCTCACACTGGAGGCAATCAAGATGCAGCTGCAGACCCATGTGTTAGGGATACTTTAGCTTGGACTCCTGCAATGAGCAGAAGGTTGGACCTGATGGCGTTACTGGCTTCTTCAAATTCTACTATTCTATGATTTTTTTTTCAAAATAACTTAATTCCATTCATTACTCTGTATCCAGGAGCAAAGCAACACAATTGGAGTTTCATACAGATCTAATCATGCTACAGAAACTTCTGTTATTTTGGATTCATGCCTCCATCCTTTTCCTCAATTTTTCATCTTTTGAAACAGATCTTTCTGGGGCTGCAGTCCAAAGGCACTTGCATAGGAATAAGTCCCAGAGAATACAGTAGGACTTAATTCTGAATAAATATGCATAGGGATGCACTGTAAAGTTACATACAATCTCTCATTTGTAGTGAGACTGATAAAGGATGTTTTGCTGCTTTTGTACACAGATGAAGTAGACACTTTTTTAAATGGTTGTGCGATGTGATGGAGCTTCAACTTGAAAGATCTGCTTGTGGGACTTCTGGTATGGCGTCGGACCAATACAGACATCATTAACGAACCTCCGTTATCACGCTGGTAACTGCCCAGTGGTGGGCCATGGGGGCTCAATCTAAGCCCTGTCGGGGCTAAGATAGATTGCTTGGCGAATCTCCCACATTCACTGGGAGGAAATCAAGCTTTTCTCAGCCGGGTAGCACAGGAGGGAGGAAGCCCTCTACCAGCTCTCAACATATTGGTTTTTTTTAGTTTAGTTTTAGCTATTATAAGCGCATCGGATTTATTGGGAATGATTTTTGTTTCTTTTTTTGTAATGATACCTGTGGAATAAGCTGCATTCCTTGTTAATTGGTACAAAGGAAAAAGAAAAAGCCCTTCGGATGGAGGAGGAAAGGAATCTGCCCCCCCCCCCACGGAGTTGAAAAGCAGCGAATTACATAAGAAGAAAGAGACAGAGCTCTTTGTGAGTAAGGAAAAGATTTATCTTCCTTAATCTCTCCAAGGGCAAAAAATCAAAATAAATATTTTACTGTGGAATTGAATGATAGGATTCTTCTTGTATGCGTCTACGTTGGACTACTGTCAAGAACTAATGGCCATCTTTCTCTTTGTTCCTGGGACCTCTGGACACCTGCCAAACCTTGGTAATTACTGCTACTATGGAAGAAATACAGAAGACACTTTTGGCAATACAGACTTCTTTAACAGCTGTGCAACTATCTCAGCAGGAGATAATAATAAAACAGAAGATTGCTTTAGAGCGACTTGATGGTTTTTTCACTGAACAAAAAAGTGGCTTTGATAAATAAGACATTTCCATTAATCAGGCTTTGGGCAAGCAATTTGTACCTGAACAGAATATGCAAAATATCTAGCAAGCAGAAGGAAAATCTGAAACTGGAAAGACAACAAGCATAATGGGAAAATTAACACAACTAGTGAATTCAATAAATAAATCTTCATGGGATCTGCATGTTATGATGAAGAAGGAGAAGATAGCTTGGTTACAACTCAAGACACATGATTTATTGCAGACACCACGACGTCTTAATGTAATACAATCAGTGAATTTAATAAGCAAGCTTTCATGGGATCTGCGTGTTATGTTAGAGAAGGAGAAATTAGCTAATCACTTAAGAGAGGTTTTGTTTATGTGGCTGCAATGGAAGACTCCATTACAGATATTATGATGTTTTAATGAAAAAAAACCCAGAAAGGTCTGGTAGAGGGGTAAAGAAAAAGAAAAAATAAATATGGCTGAGGTGCAAAGGGAAAATAAGGGAACTTTCTTTCTTTTTATTCCAAAAAGTGGTGATTCATATAGGTAGGTATGCTCACATGTGACGTAGGAAGGCTAAGCTATTATTGCTAGTGAAACATTTGTAACTTAGCTTAATGAAATTCTGTCTAAAAGGTATTATTGTTAAAAGGATATTTCTGACTGTATCTGTAACTGAAAATAAGAGAACTTATTATTTTAAAAAGCAATGATTCAAATGGGTTGGCAAGTTTTTATGTGATATGGGAAGGTTAAGCTATTGCTGTTGGTGATATATGTTAAAGACTGTAAACAGCTGGGTTTTTATATGGAGTTAACCATATTTGATTAAATGGTATTTAAGTTAGATGAAACATTAGCAATTTATAAGTATTAGTTACCACCAAGTAGAGGAGTTAAGATAATTGTAGAGATGTTAAATGGATATTTTTGATGTTACTTGTAATTGTGGTAGTGAGGAAGTTATTTATTATTAGAAAATTGAAAAGATCTTGAATTGTCCAGAAATGTTTAGATCGAACTTATCACTGAAGAAGAAAGACGATATTGCAATCTTATTTAACTTGGAGATGCTTCCCTTTGACATTGGTCAAGAGAAACAGGATTTTGCAAGAAATGATGAGACTGATTTCACTGATGAACAAGAGGAAGATAGTGACTTCTATCAAATCTGGAATTATTATTATTTTTTGGCTGGACAAACGGGACTTGGTTCTGATCTAAAGATGTTTTCAAGTTATTATAAATGGATTTTAGTATGATCATAGAATGTTAAAAGATATGTAGTAGGGGGTTGACCCAGTAAATCCGGTGTGTGCGATGATTGATGTTTGAAGTATTAGTTTTAAAATCTTAATAAAATTTCTTAAAAAAAAAAAAAGAAAGATCTGCTTGTGGAATGAGCTGACGCCTGTGATGCCTTGAATTCATTTACCGCACTCTAATACATACAGCAGTGTTGCAACTATTTTCCAAGTTTGCAAATTAAAAGCAGCAATGAGGAAAAGAATGAGCAAAGTAGTGGGGGTGGGGGTGAAAAGCAAGCCATCAGAACCATGAAGGCTACTAGTTAAACCCATATATAATTCATACAAACTGTGAACCAGGAGAAGCAGCTATGGCATCTCCCCTTATATAATATCTGCCATTATCAATAAAGACACAGAACCCCCAGTCACTCCAAAAAGCCTTGATTGCTGTAATGTCTGCTTGTGAGCATTAAGCATAAGGAGAATACATGTTCTGGAATAAGGGACTGATGCAGTCCAGTGCAGTCAGCAGTACTCTTGGAGCATGTTTACATTCTTACTGGCAGAAAGCAGCAACTCCTGATGAAAGTGAAAGAAGAAAGTGCAAAAGCAGGACTGCAACTGAACATTCAGAAAACAAAAATCATGACTACAGAAGAATGACAGGACTTTATTGTTAACAACGAAGAAACTGAAAGTGTGAAAGATTTTGCATCCCTTGACTCAGTCACCAATTTAAAGGGAGACTGCAGCCAAGACATCTGAAGAATGTCTTGGCTGCAGGCTAGACTCACTGGAGAAGACAGTCATGCTAGGAAAAATCGAAGGCAGAAGATGAAATGGAAGACCAAATAAGAGATGGATTGATTCCATAAAGGAAGGCACAGCCTTGAACTTAAAACAGCTAAGCAGAGATGTCACAAACAGGACATCAGAGATGACTTGGCAGCACATAACAATAAGTGCTTACATTCTACACCCTTGCACATTGCTAAAAGAGGGATCATTACTTACCTGCTCTTATTTCCGACACATTAAAAACATATGAAGAACTAGTGAAGACTGGAGCAAATTCATTGACTGGTAGTATTTTGATATAAATGTAGATATTATCTGTAAATATAGGAATTAAAGAAAACATGATGAATCAAAATTGCAAATCTTATTTTAAGGACCAAAAAAATAATACAACTCTGAAAAAAGTAGAAGAGATACTTGCTAGTGTAGTAAGGAGAAGCAATATCTTGTACCACAATATTCAGAATATATTCATTCTTTGCTCCTTCATTTTCAAGATCCACATCTCCTATTAGCTGGATTCAAATTGACATAATTTTATTTGAATGTTTATGTTCATTTGTTGCTTACCATGATTTTATTGTTGTTGCTTAATATTACTTGTAAACTGCCTTGGAAGGATTTGTCTCCTTAAAGATGAGATAGAAATTATAACGACTGAGAGATATATAAATAAATAAACGGCTACTTCATACACTACAGAAATGGGTTACTCAAAGTTATTCGATTTCAAGTGCAAAACAAAATTTATTTAAGAACGTATGTCTCTGCCAGTCCTTATGGTGTTTAGAGAGCTGTTGTGTTGCCCCTTATATAGCACAAGAAAATCATATGGGGTAAGAAGGAAAACTCCAAGCCTGGAACCAGCAGATCCAAATCCCTGCCAAAATCTTGCCAACAGAGCAGAAGATGGGTGATGGCAAAATAAGTACACCAGCTCAAGGGCTGATATACTATCCTTTCACAATGTGCCACAACATGTCCCTTTTGATGTTTCCACCACCAGAGCACAGACAACAGAGCAAGAAGAGCAGCAAAGCTTTCTGTGCTAACAACAGGACAAACCTGCAAGTTTACAAACTTGCAAACTTACAAACCTCCTTTCCCACCAGTACGCTTTCCTCTTTGCCCATTTTATCTTATGACCTCTGGAATGCCCTCCAAGAGACTGTAGGATCACATCTTATGAGACTTCTAAAAAAGTGTCAGGAATGGGGAGAGAATGAGGCTGGGGCATCAAAAGCTCATTGCTTCTGGTCCCTGCCCCACATCTACCATGCCCCTTTTCTCTCCTTGCATATGCAGCCTGGGGATGGGGGCAGCTAACACAACTCTTTCTGACTGCAGGCAAGAATGTGTGTGTTGGGGCGGGGGGGGGGCACTCAGTCTTCAGGGTCCCAGCTTTGAGCTGGGGCTCCAAATAATTCTATGTGTTCCACCCCCCAGTGTTGGGAGACTACAGATTTTCCCCTAAGTTACTATTTATTTATTTAAATTTGATTCAGCAGCATACAGAAGATGGCTTGTGACCAGCTGACAGCCATAAATGAAATAGAATAAAAAAAGAAAGCAGAAAACAAGCAAACCCCAAAGCAGCAGTTCAACCACTGAAAAGGCCAAACTGGTAAAAAGGTTGCTGGAATAAAGGATCCCAGGCTGATTCTAGGCATGTTTTCTCAGCTCCACTTGGTTCATTTGATTAGGGGTTGTAACCTTTGTATTGGCTGTATTTTATAAAAGCTCTATATTGTTTACTATTGTTATGTGCTATGGGTGGATTTGGAATTTCACCTTAAAACTGTGAAACAGGGTTAGAAAATATCTCAATTGGAATCAGTGCTGCCTTCAAACAAGCTGCACAACTCTCCCCACCTAAGTGAAGCTGTGCCCGCTGGCGCGGCTAGCCATATATGACCCCTGTCATGGTGCACCTGCAGTCCCCTGTGGGATGGGTGTGTCCACTCCATTCCCCTGAAGTGACCTCCCCACAGCACAAGGGAGAACCAAGAGTACCACTCTGCCCATGAGTTTACTACTCTCCCCCGGCTCAGATTGTATGGACAACAAAGCTGTATGCTTGTTAGGGAACTATGCTCTACTGGCCAAAGATACTCCTGCAGGATTCAGCTACATTAATACATTGAGATTAAGCAATGCATTCAAAAATCGGAACAACTCTGAGGTGCCCACTCCTAGGATCCTCTTAGTATGCATGCCAAGTTTCTGAATTCTAAGTTTCAGAGTGTTGGTGCTATAGCACTGACAGACTGATAATAAAAAAGGATGTGTATCCATTTATTCATATCCTCAGGATCATGCCCTGCTAACTTCCATATTATATCAGAAGGCTTTCTATGTGGAGCTGCTTTTGAAGATATCTGGAAAATATCAGTGAGTGAAAATACAACTCATAGGTTATTGAGGCTGGCCTTATGGTGAACACATGACCACTTTTCACATAACTACACTAATTGCTAGCCTATTTCCAGGCAAAATTCAAAATACTGCTGATTAGCTATTAGTCCCCAAGGAACCACATTCTACCAAACAATCGTGCTTTAACATTAAAGTTATCATTAGAAATTTTTTATAGTATCGTCATCTTCACCTCTAGAGTTGCTGATTGAATCTGAAGGAAATTTCTGAATGGTCACTTGCTGGGAATCCCCATACAGCTTTTGGCACAAGGGAAAAGTGTGACAATACCACCATGTTCATGCAATATTGCAGATTGGAGCAATTCAGCTATCATCTTGAAACTAGTCAATGATTAGAACTTTGTATCTCCTAGACGAGTATGTGAGTTTTCACTTCAAACTTGGTATCTCAAGATGTATTAGGCTTTCCGTGCTATCTCTTATCAGGGGCTTTTCTGCAAGTGGAAAAAAACTGGTACCCTAACACACCTCCTCCTCCTGAAAACCTTCTTTGAATATTTAGGCATCTTTTTTTGTAATTCATTCATGCAACAATCTGCACTAAAAGGCAATTGATTCATGCCTGTTTTGGAAGAGCAACTGGCCTTATCAAATTGTTTCACAAAGACAAATATGGACTGGTGCACACAATATGGCAAACAACCCTACCCTGTTTCCACTGTATGCAGATTTTTGGCCAAACTTACCAGTCAGACAATCATGTGGTTACCCAGGCAGTGCTGTTTCTGCATTCCCTGCTCTGTCCTCCCAGGCTTGACCCTGTAAGCAAAATCCCTGCCTTTTCCCTTTTCTTACCTGGGGGCTGCAGTAGCCTTTCCCTGATTGGTTCACTCAGTCAAGTAGCAGGTTCCCCCTCCCAAGTGTACCTGCATGCCTGCATCACTTTTCAGCTGCTTCAATCCCACTGAGATGCTTATTAAATTAAACAGTTTTGCATGATTCCCCCTTCTCCCTCTGTGCATTTCTCATGCTGCCTCCCTGTTTCCAAAAGTAAACAGAGAGACAGACATGTTGCTCTGCTACTGGGAATAAACGAGCTGTGACATGCCTGTTGCTAGATTGCTGAGGTCAGCAGAGATTGAAAGATAGCAGTGGCCACTTGTATGATTACATTTGCCAGGAGAATCTATGGCAGTGGTGGCAAACCTATAGCACGCGTGCCACAGCGGGCACACAGAGCCCTCTCTGTCGGCACGTGAGCCAAGTCGCCCTGGCATCGTCCCAGCAGCCGAGCATTGGATAACAGTGTACATAGGGGCCATGCGCTTGCTTAGAAAGGAGTAGCAGCAGCAGGCGATGATGTCATGAGCCGTGACTCATTAGCTGCAACTCACCTGAGCTTTCGCATGCCTGGTCAGTGCACTGCCAAGGATACATATATATTTGCTTGGACTGGCTGTGAGTTTTAATACATTCGTTTTTATTAACACAAGGTTTTAGCTTTGAGTTTTCTTATGAAAAATTGAAACTAAATATCTAAGATTTAGCAAAGAGATGTTCTAATTTAGAGACTGAGATTCTTGTAATGTTGTGCTGTCCCCCTGGCATATTTGAATCTGCAGTGTTGGCACTTTGCGATAAATACATGCGTTTTGGGTTGCAGTTTGGACACTCATTCTCTAAAAGGTTCATCATCACTGCTCTATGGTGTTTCTACACCCATCAAGGTGAAATGACAATCCCTGGTCTGGATAACTGAAGAAGC
>NW_025335409.1:14128805-14183964 GCF_004798865.1 Varanus komodoensis | reverse complement strand
ACCGTATTTTTCGCTCTATAAGACGCACCTGACCATAAGACGCACCTAGTTTTTAGAGGAGGGATCCATGGAAAGCTTCCTGATAATCACAGGCACATTCCCCATCACTTCCCCATGGGCTTCATTAAAAGACGGGTTGCCATTTGAAAACACACATCGACCTGTGATTAACAGCTCTCACCTGCGCCGGAGGAGGGGGACCGAGCAGGGCGCGCTGAGCGCATGCCGGCCTGGTGTGGTGCAGCCGGGCCGACAACGTGCCGGCGGTGGTCTTCCGGGCGGCGCAGCGGTGGCGGCAGGTCTTCCCGGGTGGTGGGGGTGAGCAGTCCGTCTCTCCGTGCAGCTAGCGGGTTAAAGCCCGCGGCTCCTCCTCCTCCTCCGCAGGTCTTCCCGGGTGGTGGGGATGAGCAGTCCGTCTCTTCGTGCGGCTGGCGGGTTAAGCCCGCGGCTCCTCCTCCTCCGCACCACTCCTCCTGAGCAGCACAGCTCTCACCGCTGAGCGCGTGCCGGCCAGGTGGTGCCACGTGGTGCCAGGCGGGCAGGCAGCGTCCCGGGCGTCGGGCACACACACATTCGCTCTATAAGACGCACAGACATTTTCCCTTACTTTTGAGGGGGGAAAAAGTGCATCTTATAGAGCAAAAAATACGGTATATTTGATACACATTTAAAAAAAATAATGTGGAAACTGGTCCTAAGTTCAAGCAAGAAAGTCCTTCCTGCATTTCAAAAAGCCTCCCAGCTTTTGCAGACGGAGCATTCTATATAGACCACTAATGCATTCAGTCCAGCAGAGGAGGGGGGAAGCAACAGATAAAGAAGCTCAAATGAGCTCATGGATATCTTATTAAATAGCACAATCATGACAGGCAGACTATGGTATTTACAGAGCTTTTACTCCTCAATAACTTCACCAAAGCTTCCATTTCTGGAATGACAGGACTATAAAGCACTAGTTTGACTGCACCTGAAGAGGCCTTCAATTTTAAGCAAGTTACTCAGAAGTATGTCTCAGTGGGACCAGTAATCAGTGGGACCTCTGGGTATACAGACCTAGGATCACACTGAGACTAAATGGTATAGCTATAGCTACATCTTAAAAGAGTTCAGCACCCTTGTCCAATGTTCTCCAGATCTTTTGGGCTATAACTGCCATGCTGAGTGGAGCAGATAGGAATTGATGTTCAAAACATCTGGTGAAACACAGCAAGAGCTGTGATGCCTGAAAATAGATGAAAACCACAACTCCCTTACCAAGAGTGAAAGCAATTTACTACCATGATAACCACATATACTGCCAAGAAATGTCTAACAGTTGTCACTGTCATGACCAGGGCAGGCCTCCCAAGCATCCCATTTTAAGAGACTATGAAATGAACAATAGCAGTCCAGAACACATTCCATCTGAAGCATGGTGATCTTCTATTTGTATATGAAAAACATTGACAGGTAGGTTGAAAAATCTGAACAGAGATGCCAAGTTTGGGTGAGTGATGAGGTCCTTCACTACCTCATCCTGACTACAGAGTTAAGATTATGCTCCAGAATTGCTCAGGAAATACGATATACCTATCTTCCCCATGGCCTCCAAAGGAGTTGTCTCCCAGGCCTTGCAAACCTAGAAATTATATTTGTGCTTTTGCTATTCAGAACCAGTCAGCACACTGCAATTTACTCCCTCACACCTTTGGGGAGCTCCAGTGCAGACAACACATGCCAAAAAGCTTTCACTGCTAGAAAACTCAAGGCGGAATCCAGGAGGGAGAGAAATTACAACTTTTTAATCTCCTTGTTCCTCTCCCTCTTGATGGTACTGGTGGCAGCCTTCCTTTCTGCAAGCCTTCAATGTGGGCTTTTTAAGAAATTGCTTTATTTGAGAGCTTTGAAGTTGGCCCTCACCCTGAAATTGCATTTGGTGGGGGGAGGGGTAGGATGAAGAAATGGAAAAGGAGAAAGGAATTCACTTTTAGGAATAAAATTATCAGAACAATTAACTGTAAGCTTACCTGTAATTGTACCTGTAATTAATTTTGTACCTGTGCTCATCATGATGTTAAACTTGTGCTTTGACTATAACACTTCAACCAGGCTCATATGATTGACCACCCCTTCTGAATTAACACAACTAGCAATGCAGGGTCAAGTGTTCGAACTTAGCAGTCTTTTTAATTTCTCTATATGTAAATATCTCTTTTAATGAGAAAGCATAGCATCATGTGATCAAACAGAGAATCTGAAGTTGTACTCTTAAGAAACATCAGTGAAAACTTGGTAGGGATCAAAACAATAGCAAAACACATCATTTCACCAGCAAAAAGGACTACACAACTACATGCTAAAATATGCTTTCAACTAGACACAAAATCAATCCGTACCTTAACCTGAAATGCAGTAAAAAAGGGATGGTTGTCTAGATGCAGCAATCAATTAAATGTAGACGAAAGCTGAAGCTCAGACAACAAACAGGTAATCCACAACTGGGAGTACATCCTGTCCACGATGAAGTAGCAGTCCCTAAGAAGAGTCAGGTTCATGGCTTGGGGGTGCTTCTAAAACCAGCATTGCTCCCTGAAGGCCCAGTAGCTGCTGTGGCAAGGAGTCCCTTTGCCCAGTTCTGGCTGGTAAGCCAGCTGCGTTTCTTGTTGGAAAGTACAAGTCTGGCCACAGCAATACATGCCTTGGACACTACCCAGTTACAGGACTGCAATGTGGGCTGGTTGGAGCACCCCTCAAAAAGTATTTTACAGCTACATGTGATTTGACATGTGCATTCAGCAGCCGCATTACTCTCAGGTGTACAGTTTTTAGAATGCATTTTAACAGTCTCATGTCTGCCGGCTGCACTGGTTTTTGATTCATTTCTGGCCCAATTTCTGGGCTTAGGACCAAACTATCTGAAAGACACCCTCCCTCCCGCATCACACACTAAACAGGGATTTCTTGTACTGCAGATATCACTTCTGCCACGCCCCGAAGTAGGATGTGAATCAGGGATAGGAGGGAGATCACATTTAAAAGTCAACTGAGAAAATAGCACTTGAGTAAACAAGATGTTCTTTCCACATGGGCTCTTGCTTTTTTTTTTTTAAATTTCAGCTGCATGTTCTCCAGGAATGTTGCAAAACACTCTAGCAAAGATATCCTGTTTCCATTAGAGGTAACATTTCTTCACATTTTCACTACTTATATTTACTTCTTCTTCCATTCAATTTTGAAAGATCTATTTCTGCAAACAGGTTCATTTGATATATATAATCCACACATTCTCATCCTGCCATTTTTCAAGTTTTCAGTTTTAACCTTCTTTATGTAAAATCATATTGGTTTCCCCCCCGCCCCCCAAAATGCCACACTTTATAATTTACAAGAGAAGTGGGTCTAACAACATTAAGCAGACACCTACCAGGAAAAAAAAATGAAAGTAACTAATCCCATACTAAGAACATCAGCATATATGTTGGTACCTTGTTATCTTCAGGTTGTATATGACATTAGTCTAACTTAAGTCTTATTCACTTCAATGGATCAGCTCTACCTAAGTCTAACACTGGAAACAACCCCCTCTATCCCCTTTGACATGACAGACCAATAAAATGTGCCTTACTGCTTAGACTGTGCCCTACCTGTGCAAGTTCAAAAGCACTACTACAGCCGTCACAAACCTAAGCAAAACCAAAGAAGTGACCACTGTCAGTGCTTGTACCTGGAAAGTTAGACAGCTACCCAAGGTATATTCCACACAGTCCCTATCCATGTTATACTCCCAGATATGACAAAAAAAAAGAAGACAGAAGCCATTTGCCCAGGTTCTGGGATCAGTGGAGTTCTTTTGCCCAGACGTCCAAAAAGTCCCAAGCATATTGTACTGCATCAACTTTGCCAGTCTATTTTTATATACCCCATTAGTGTTACTTGTAATATTTTTAACCACAAGTAATGCCTTAAATGGTTTAGCCAAGAAATAAATACAAATTTATATACAGAGGGAGGGCTATCAAATCATATCAGAAGTGCAAAACTAAGAATGGTATTTAATATAATGTTCAGAGAACTTGCTTCAGTTTTCTTTAAAAGTTTCCTTCATGTCAATTAGCTGTCATTAGGTAATTCTACCATTTCCCTCCCAATCATGTTTGGAAACCAGCAAAGGCTGTTTGGTAGAACAGCTCCTTACAGAGATGAAAAATAACAAAGACTCTTCTTTCTTGTTCACGGTCAATTCTTTTTTCACAGCAAAATACTAAGAAGCCATGCTTCCCCTGGGGCACTCCTCTTTTGTACCACTAAGGTCCTCTTTATACTCTTTGGCCAAACAAAGGAGAAGCTGTTAACCCTTTCTATCCTGACATTTCCACTGCAACCCAGCTTACAATACTGTCTCAACAGCCCACACAGTTTTTACAACTTTGCTTCGTGAGGAAGGATGGTTGTGGGGTAAAGACAACATTCATTTATCATTCTTCCACTAGTTCAGTATGTAGAAAAAAAGAACCCCTTATTATGAAGTTGGCATCTTATCCAGCATCTTTTTATAGTTTTTGTTCAGAAACAATTTAAGCTGTTTCAAGGCTTAAATGAATTTAGCAGAATTTGCATTAGGAGGGAAAATATAGGCTGAGGGACATGCCAAGCTTTTGGGAACAACCAATTCACAGAACAAATAGAATTGAGATGTTACACACTGCAAAGCATTGGACAATATGGCAATAATAGTTCCACACAAGTGTTCAAAATCGACAGATAAAATTAGTTCTGTGGTAAACAAAATGGAATCTTTCCAGTGCTAATGAACAAACGGAGAGACTGAAGAGCCACCTAATCCTTAGAACTAATATTAAGCAATTGTTTTACCACTGATTGTTTTATGTTTGCAAAGATTCTTACAGTCTGACACTGCCATCCTGTGCCTATCTACTCAGAAGGGAATTCTGTTTACCTAAGTAAGTCTGTACAGCACTGAAACTTTAATTAAGTTTTGTCTTTCAAAGTGCCTTCAATGGTAGATCATCATGGGCCAAACCAGAGACACATCTATGAACTAAACATGTTCTTGCTAGTCTGAATATATAATAGGATGGGAAACATAAACTTTTAATACTAAAAGGAATAGTCAAGGGATGGAATGAAACACCCACCTTAGTTCCAACATGTTTTTCCCCAGCTGGTTCCAATATCAAAAATGAACCACCAAGTAGAAAATGTCTTCAGTCAGTGCATTATGGGGAGAAAAGGCATGGGAAGCTTTTGATCACATGGCTCACATGCTCCTTTATGTATTAAAAGTTCTGCACCACCGTGCTTTATAGACATTCTGGCGAGCATGCATTTAACACAGCACACAAGGATCTGGCTTAGCCCTGCTTCCTCCAAGTGGCAGATGGGGAACTGAGTTCACTGCTGAAGGCTTCCCAATGAAGCCAAGGCAATGGTGAGGCTTGATCTTTGATAGATCCCCAGATCCACGCCTGCCTAATCACTACTCATTAAGCCACTCTCTTGCATCAACATTATGTATTTAGCTCATGTTGTTTTACAAACACAGATACATTTCTGAATCTTCTGCCTTGATGGTAATTTGAAAATGAAATGAATACTGTGTGTGCTACTGCCTTCCATGAAATTATAGTTGAGCCAACTTGAAATAATCATGCTTTCAAGTAGGGCTGATTAGGGCTGCTTTTCAAGATATAGATGCCATGTGAGGGCAAGACAGCCCCTCCGCACCCCATGCATAAAGTCCTATGAGGCAGGAGAATTGCCCCAGTGGCAACCTCCTACAACATGTTGTATGTTCATTGCGTCTGCAGCCTGCTGCCTGGAATGTTTGGTGACAACATGAAAACAAGTCAAGATGTGGGAGCTGGTTTACATGACAGCCATACTGTGAAAATTGAGTCTTAAGTATTCCCTATATGGGGAACAAGCACATTTTTACTGGGGTGGCAAAAAGTGCCATGTTGGTTCTGCGCTGCAGCAAATGTAGTTTCACATCAGCTTAGGTTAGGATGGCATAATCCTGATCAGCAGTATAGTGTTAAGCTCCCCCACCCACCGAACAAAATAAAATCCATCAGGAAGAATCTAACAAAAATACTACCCAGTGCAATTTTCATTTAGTCTACCTGTCTATGCAAACACTGTCCTTCCTCCCTTGTTGTTGGTATGGCTAGAATTACTCTTCACAAGACATTGGTGAGATCTCCTGTCTTACTTCCTTCATATCTCTCCTTAAAACTCATTTTTTGTAAGGCCTTTGGAACAACTCTCCAGGTCCACAAAACCTTACTGTAGCTAAGCTAAAATATGTTGATCTAAATTCCACGATATATTCTTCTCCCATTTATTCCTGCCTCCTCCTCCTCCTCTGTTTCCCTTATATCTGTTTCCCAACTGTATGTTCTTTGGTGTTCAGGCCACTGCAAAGATCCATGTGCATACATAACAGAATACCTAGTTGCTTAACTAGAAAAAGCAGCCATACTGATGGATGGATAGCAAGTTACAAATCCATATAATGCTAAAAGTAGATAGTCAAAGTTCTGTCTACTTAAGCAAACTGTACAGTGGAAGGAAAAGTTTGTGTTATGCCAATAACAAAGTTTTTGTATAAAAGGGATAGTCAAAATTATTTGTTATCTGCTCCAAACTCCATCTGAAGCTTCTGACCATGTAAAGGGCAAAGGTGAGAAAGAACATGCTTCTATCACTTGTCCCCATCTAACAGTATGTCAGTCTTCTCCAAGGTGAGTTAGTATAATGCAAATCAATGCATCTACATTAGATATCATTGTACCATTCCTCCAAAGCAAATACAACACTGAAAAGTTTAAAGTGTAAGTTTAAAGTTTAAACACATAGGTGTGTTTAGCCATGACGTGACCCATCATAAACTTTGAATAATATGAACAAGAATGTATTATCTCAAGGGATATTGCAGAATTTAAAATCTCAAGGATAATTTTGGGGCTTCAAAACAGAGGTTTTATCAAGCAAATCATAGGGAAGAATATATAGCTCATGGCTTGTGAACAGCCCATGGTATGTTCTATGGCAAATCTAGACAGCATCCTAAAAAGCAGAAACAAACGTGTGTATAATCAAGGATATGGTTTTCTCAGTTGCAATGTATGGCTGTGAAAGTTGGACCATAAAGAAGGCTGAGCACTGAAGAATTGAGGCCTTTTGGTGCTGGAGAAGACTCCTGCGAGTCCCTTGGACTGCAAGGCGATCAAACCAGTCAGTCCTAGAGGAGTTCAACGCTGACTGCTCTTTAGAAGGCCAGATACTGAAGATGAAATTCAAATACTTTGGCCATCTAATGAGAAGGAAGTACTCAATGGAGAAGAGCCTAATGCTGGGAACAACTGACAGCAAAAAAAGAAGTGATGGCAGAGAATGAGGTGGCTTGATGGAGTCACTGAAGCAGTCGGCATGAGCTTAGGTGGACTCCGGGGGTTGGTGGAGGACAGGAGGGCCTGGAGGAATGTTGCCATGAGGTCACAATGGGTTGGACATGACTTCACAACTAGCAACATGTGCCATGTCTCCAATGCATCAGGTGTAACATTCAGCATGCTCACAAAGGACAATTGCCTTCATCTTAAAATCAGCAGCATATCATTCCTCATCCCATCTTGTCTGTTACCCCACTGGAAGGATGCTTTTGGCCAAGATGCCTTTGTATACCAGGCATCTCTGCAACTGAACCCCAACAGTTTATTCTTTTCATTTCTCTTTTCAAAGCAGGAAAAATACCACTGTGCAACAACGGACAAATATTGGGTCATGAAATGTTTTTAGAGAAGAGGGCAGAAACATTTTCCAGAATATCTCAATCTCTGTTGTCCCTCCCATGCTTGTTCTGCCCTCTCCTGCCATTTTACAGGATGTCTAGGCCCACCTCCTCACTGCAGCCAGCACACCCAGAGATTCCTGCAGTTTAAACACTGCAGCCAGTAAGTTCTTGGAGCGGTACATCAAAACACACATGAGGAATCCAGAGGTCCTTAATTCAGCTGAAAATTTAAGAAAGTCAAATACAAAAACCACGTTGTACAAAATTTAAAAAAATACATGGATACTCACAGTTCCTCACTCTACTATGGCTTCCATAAACTTACCTAGTGGCAAATTTGATACCAGTGGTATTTCCTTTATTTTCCTAGGATAATGCAAAGGAAGCAAACACAATCCAACTTCTTCATTTACCTAGGCTAAAGCAGAAGTTCTTCCTGAGACCACAATCATTCAAGATGACCTTTGCAAACACAAGAAATGTTTTCAAATGACAACTGCAGTAATACATTTTGATCTTCTGTGTGTGTGTGTGCAAACTGATGTGTAACTTCTGAATCCAGACATACAGCAGCTTACATATCAAACAGCAAACACTCCACTGAGTGTAAGAAGAACAATAAAAGCTGATCGTCAAATTATAATCATGGAAGTAATGTTCCACTTGCACCATGTAAATTTATATTTAGATTCATTTATGAATCAAAGTGGTCCCTTGCCTTCTTTCTACAAATTACAGAAGAGAGTAATCTCAAAAAAAATCTGCTGAATATTTCTCAGGACAATCCAGAAGTTGCAAGCTCTCATAAACTAAAAGCAATCAGAAATAATAAATCCTGCTAGTAGCCCCAGTCGACTCTAGAGTATACAAATAAAGGGCAAGCTTCTGTAATTAAGAGATGGCTTAAAACACTTTGTATGTACCACTATTATATGGTTCAAAACTACAAGCGGTTAAAGATGGTTTCATATGGATGGAAACAGCCATGTATGCTTAATTCACAGTCTCACAAGGAGCCATTTCATTCATTTCTTTAACTTTTGATGGCAATTTGTCTAACCACACAGAAAATAATAATATAAAGAGAGCCAAAAGGTGACTATTGGTTCAAAATGACCGAGGTATCATGTAATAATTGTCACCCCAATGCAAAACATACTAAAGTCAACACACTATTTGGGCTTGATCCCAGGTCTTGTGTCAGCTATACCATTTCAAAAGACAGATGGAGGCTAACATGACCAAGTTCTCTTCTATACAAAAACAGTCCCTTCACAACATAGAAAACTAAAATATCAAGGGGAGAAGTTCTAGCCTAACATTACTCTAGAAGCCAAACAGTTTTTGTTTTCATTTAAGAACTTTTAATTTTTATATGAAGGTACAGACTTTGCAATATGAAGTGGAACAGTCCAGCAACAGACCTGCCACCTCCATCAGTTGTTTCAGAGAACCAAGGCTTAGGATACAGGATACAGCATGTTAAAATACTTACCACCTATCACCCAACTTGGGTTCCCATAAATAGGGCTTCTCTGTCCCTTTCGGCATCTAAATGATTAATATTACAAAACTGGAAGAATTCACCTCTTATAATGCAATGGACTGAAGACCTTATAATGCTTTCAAAATATGAACTGGTGGCATAGAGACACTACTTTCAAATGCATAATTATTTGGCTATTTGGTCTGCTTGTGTTGAAACCTATGTATAATTGCTAGCAAGTTGAATATCTTTTGTACGTAGATTTAAAAATGGAAAACGTTTTTAAAAATGGGTACCCATGTGTACCACATTGAGAACTATTTCACAGGTGCCACTGGAGGTGCATCACATTAGAGATCCTGCTTTACAGACTTCAACTGAATCCAATTTCAATCTATAAAATAAACAAGCTACATATTAAAAATCTACCAGCAAATTTAAACTTGGAATAACTTTTGTTCACCTAAAAAAGCCCAACCAAGCATTAAAATAAAATACATCCAAAGGCAGAAGTGGGAAGAGACAGACAGATGTGGAAAATAGAGTCCACTGTAAAACAGACTCCAATTTTTGACTAAAACTCTCATAACAGAAAATTCCAAATGTCAATATGATTTGGTATTTTGCAATCCACCCAAATTCAGTAACTTAATTGTGTATTTAGACTGTTCTATCTTTCATTAAAAATAAAAAGAAACCCTGCTTGTACACATTAAACACAATGCTAGGCTCAAACAACACGTTGTGGTAAGATAATTGGGTACCTTTTCTTGCTTGCCTATCCAATAAACCAACTGGCTTCTCTAACCAAGAAATGTTCACATTGGCTTTCCTCATCAGTGTTTGTGAAAACGTATTGTTTGCAATCCTACAGCTAATTAGCACATTAAATTCTACTAATTTGAGGCAGGTAAAAGTAAAGCTTTCCCGTTGATGTTAAATCCAGTCATGTCTGACTCTAGGGGGCGGTGCTCATCTCCATTTCCTAGCCAAGGGAGCCAGCGTTTGTCCGCAGACAGTCTCCGTGGTCATGTGGCTGGCATGACTAAACACCAAAGTGCACGGAATGCTGTTACCTGCCCACTGAAGTGGTACCTTTTTATCTACTTGCATTTGCATGCTTTCGAACTGCAAGGTTGGCAGGAACTGGGACGGAGCAACAGGAACTCACCCCGTTGTGCAGATTCGAACCGGCGTTCTTTCGGTCAACCAGCCCAGCAGCACAGCGGTTTAAACCACTGCGCCACCTGCATCCCCTATTTGAGGTATCAAACTGCAAATCTCCATTAAATCTTAATATACTACTTCATACGGAATCCTTAATTCCAAAAAAAGATATTATTTTATCAGCATATAATTTATCAGCAACAAAAAGAAGGTGATCCTCCCTTCTGACATTTTACTGATTTATCTCAAAAGTAAGATCCTCGTCTTCTCCATTTGTCATTATATGGCAAATGGGTATGCATACTTTCTTGGCAACTGTGCTGGGTTTGGAGGCCTGTTTCATACATAATGACAATGCACAGTACAAGCTGAGTACAGCTGCTGTTGAACTGTGGGTTATTACATGAGAACCAGGCACTATGTTTTAACAAAGGGTTCTTAACCACAAACCTCTCAGCATTCACAGCTCAGCAACAAACCATGGGTTTTCTTCCTGCATTGTTCATAGTTAGCCCTGCAAAGTGCAAGGGTTCACACATAGTGACAATCCATCAATAAACATCAACCCATAATTCAGTATCAATCCATATTCAATCCATATTTTGGATTGTCATTGTATGCAAACCTGGCCAACTGGAGATGCTACTAAGATCATCTCTTGCATACTAACATCAATTGGACTGAAACTTCAGCAGCTTTTGAAAGAGAAGCTACTTACTGAATTTACCCGTATGTTTCTATATGATACAGTTTTGCTTTTGCAAACATGCACTTCCAAGTCTGCCAAACATGCTGCACATTCTTCAGCTGGAAAAAAGATGGATTATCCTGTAGAAATGGCCACAAGAGAGTCAAGATAAGCCTAGCTGTTTATGCGAGAGTCTAATTTATTTTGCTCAAAGTTAACAATGCAAGACAGAAGTGCCTATAACGCTCAACATATCCCGGATAGTTCTTTACCCTTTGGGATGTTGCAAGCATTCGGAACATAAGAACTTTTCCTGACTAGCACTAGGGATCATACAACCGCTGAATGGACATTTTAGCCACAGCAGTAAAACAACAACACCTATCTCACCCAGCACTTCACTATGTACCACCTACCCCAGGAGGATCCAAACAGAATACAGTACTTCAATTGTTGCACATACAATTTTATGCGTAGCAATAGA
Source organism: Varanus komodoensis (assembly GCF_004798865.1). NCBI lineage: Eukaryota > Metazoa > Chordata > Lepidosauria > Squamata > Varanidae > Varanus > Varanus komodoensis. Next base: position 14,172,344 of record NW_025335409.1, on the reverse strand, counting down.
GAAGTCTAAAGTTTACATTTGTTACACTGGTAATCTGAATTCTGCTCATTAACATGTTTTATAATAATCTTGCTTTTAGATGGTCTGTAGCAGGGGATACACATTGTTTTTAAAAGTAGCAGGCAAAAGAAGATTGCTTGAGGGGGAAAAGCAAATTTAACCAACCATTATCCTGATCAAGATCATGGTAGGTAGCTCTCCACAACCCACCCTTCTCCCAACTTGGTGCCTTCCAAATGCTTTGGGTTACAACTCCCAGAATTTCCAAGCATGCACCATGTATTTTGGTCCAAAATATCTGCAGGGCACCATTTCAGGGAGACATGCTCTAGACTCAACTCTAGATCTAGGTCTTCCCATACATCATAGGCAACATGCTAGAAAGGTATATTAGATGTTCTACTCTAACACAGGCTTGAAGCACTTCCTTCGTTTGCAATATGTTTTCACAGATCTCAGTCAAGTCCTTCCAGCCTTCAGGAAATGAGCAGGAGATGCCCGTCCAGCTCTCCCAATCACAACATTTAGAGCTAAGGGTTACTCCAAACGCAGAAATTAAACAATAAAATAAATAGCAAAGAATTTTTCCAGTGAACAGCTACAAATGCACTGCTCATCCTGACATTAATGTTAAGTCATGCCACAGCCCCCCAGTTCTATGCTTATGAACAGAAGTATAGGACAGGAGTCCTCAAACTTTTTAAACAGGGGGCCAATTCACTGTCCCTCAGACTGTTGGGGAGCTGGACTATAGTCTGAAAAAAATATGAACAAATTCCTATGCACACTGCACATTAAAAATTAATTAAAATTAAAATTAATTAAAATTAATTATTTTTTAAAATTAAAAAATGTTTGCTCTGCTCACTTGAGCTGCAGAAGCCCAAGAAGAGGTGAGGAAGAGCATGTCCATATTCAAGGGGCATAGCTACAATATGTCTGCAATAGTGCTGGGGTGTGGGGGAAGATGGGCACGATCGTGCTTGTGCAGGGAAGGCAGGCGCAATCACGGCCCTCTCCCCGCACAACACGACCGCGATTGTGCCTGTCATCCCTGCACAAGTGCGACTGTGGCCATCTCCCCCCCACCAACCAGCATGATCGTGCAGGAAAGACGGGTGCAATTGCGGCCCTCTCCCCCACCCCCCGAGCACGATCACAGTCATCTTGCCCGCCAGCATGACCATGATCATGCCCGTCTTCCCTGCACAATTGCGACCGCGATCACGGCCATCTCCCCACTGAGTATTCCTGCATCGGCTCAGAGCTTTTGGACTTGCTCAGAGATCATTTTCTCCGAGTGAGTCCAAAGGTCTGAGGCGGGCCTGATAAATCAGCATGGTGGGCCGCAACCAGCCTGTGGGCCGTAGTTTGAGGACCCATGGTATAGAACAATGCATTTTTTCTAAATTAAGCAAGCTATACTGCCAAGGGAAAAATAGATGGCATAAATAAAAAGATATTGCTATTCATTCATACTCACATTCTCAGTCACAAAAAGCCACTACTGCACCACATGCACAGCACAGCTGCTGCTGCAAGAAGCACATCACAGAAGCTGGTTCACACACACTAGTGCAGCATAATGGCTATGAGACAGAATGGGAACACCCCATTCTTAATTAACAACGCATTCCTAAGGAAATCATTATCTTTCCCTTTCAGGTCAATCAAAAGCAATATGAGAATACTGATCTATCTTAGTGCATTGTAATGATTACTAAAATAACACAGATGAAGCATTTGAACATTTTAAAGGGTTATCTAAATGCTAATATTATTATTACCTGCACTAGCTAGTGCTTTCCGATAACTGCTTGTGTAGATGGCAGAACTCATGCATCAGAGACTGTACTTGTAGAAGGGCAAAACACATAGTTAAACTATGGCATTCACTTCCACCAGATGTCATGAACTCCACAGTTTGCACCACTTTAAAAGGGGAGATTGGACAAAATCATGGAGAAGAAAACTATCAATGGCTCTCGTCCTGATGGCTACATGCTATTTCCAATATCAGAGACAGCATGCCTTTGTACACCAGCTGCTGGGGAACATGGCTGGAAAGGTGCCGTTGCACTCATGTCCTTTTGGGTGTTTCCTGCAGGCCACTGTGTGAACAGAATGGTGGATTTGGTCTTCTTATATAACTATCATAGCAGATTCTTCCAATGAACACATGTGCTAGAAACAGGAAATTACTTTCAAATGAAGTCGCTACTGCATTCTTTCGTGTGTGGCTCCTCAAACAAGACATTGTTCATGTATGTCTGATATTAGAAAAAGCTAAGCCAAGACCACTTATATGAGTAATTATTTGCACGTATCAGCCAGCTCAGATAATGTACGAACTGATTTCAATAAATCTGAAGACTGCATGGACTAACATACACTATACAACAAATTCTACTGAAACAAGCAGGTTCTGTGCACAGGCTTCACAATGTTAATCAGACATAAGCACACAACTTTTCCCGGATGAATTCCATGTCTTCCCAAATATGGCAGTGTTTCTGTATTCTCCTATATAATGTGAAGGCAGAGGGAGTTCAACATGTGAAGTATATTATAAGCAATTTCAATGTTCTATAGGAATATTTCTTCTGCATCCTTTTGCTAAAATATAAGCAAGGATATGGAAGGTCTGTTCAAAAACCTGAAGGCCAAGATACTACTTGAAGATGAGAAACGTTTTTAAAGAACTGCCTTTTAAGTATATTCAGCCTGATGCAATGGTACACAAATCAAAGCATTAGAGAAGCAGCCTATGTTTCGCCTCTAGACTAAACTTGAACCCATCATACCTCTGAGCCCCAAAATTGGCAGGCACTGGCCCCGGAGGTGTGTGACACCAACACACAAATGGAAGGAAGTTAGAAAGACCTTTTGCAAAATGAATGCATGTTCCCCCCACAAGAAAATAGCTAGCACTGTTATCCTATATTTACTCAAAAGTATTCATGCAGTGTTCAACTGGGCTTGCTCTCTCAACTAAGTGTGCACAGGATTACAGTCTAAAAACACAAGCTACACGTTCCTGGTTTAAAGCAAGACAGTGTTTCTAAACATACACTACATGAATATGGGGATATTAATAATAAAAGCTTATTTTATATATCACTAAGAATGGATCAGAAGCATTCTAAACTCTCAAATAGTGCTTTATTGCCTAGTATTGTTGTTAGGTCAAAATTCCAAAAGGACAAAATCTACTATTCTCTGACCACATCTGATATTAGAAACAGGTAAGCCAAGCAAAGTTGTTCAACCATGCTTCTAGTATTTGCAACAGACTAGACCAGGTGAAGACTCTGTGGTCCTCCAAATTTTAGATGTACAACTCCCATCCCTCATCACCAGCTAAGGTGGCTGCAACTGATAGGAGCTGTGGATTTCCAGAAGTTTTGGCCTACAAGTTGTGCACTTCTGGTCTACAGATTATTATGCTACCCTTATATTACTAGCACACTAACTGCAGTAGTAGAACTGCAGAAACTGTAGCCCTCCATTTGAAAGATTCACTTACTAAACAGTTTATTAATCAAGTTTATTAATCTTCCCCAGTCAAAGGAGAACAGCTAATATTCACATTCTAACTGTATGTCCATGCAAAACATTCAAGAGCTCAATCTCCAGACATGCTCCATTAGGATGGATTACATCAACAACTATGGTAAAATGGTAGTGGAAAAGATGATGCTACACTTCCATCTTTCACAGAAAAATGGGTTGCTCCAATATCACTGCTACTTAAGAGCAGACTCATTTAGTGAAAGGGATTTATGTTAGACTAACATGAAGCACAACCCGCTGGATACAACCTGTAAGAGTTAAGATATGTTGACCAAGTTTATTGATGGATTTGAGTGTGGTTTTCTTCTCCTTTTTGCCACAAATGCTTCTTTCCCTTGTAGCTTCTCAAATTCCTTGGCTAGCCTCTTCACAGTACTGACTGCTATCATTTTTTTTAAAAGCAACCATCTGCCACCGGACATGAAGACAACTAACCAGAAGTTATAATAATCATTGGTGGGGGGCAAGGAATTACATCTTCCTGTATAACCTCCCCCTTCAAAAGTGTTTCATACAAAACTATTTGTGTATGAAAATTAAAAGTAGATTTTGCATGTTTGTTTCATAGCATATTATAACTAGGGTTTAATAATTAGACTATATTTTGAAAGCAGATTTCCTCCATCCAAACAGGTAACCCTGCAGGGCTAGCCTTACTACAGAATCAGCAAAATTTTTAGGGGAGTCACTACAGCAGAAACTGATCTGAGACCCATTGCCATTTCCAAGGACATCTCTGAAGCATGCCTCTCAGCTTACAAGGACCACGTTGTCTGGCCACTTAAGGAAGCAAAACATCCTGGGTCTCCCCTGCAACTAACATGCCAAGTGACTATTCTAAAGGCACAACCTTTGCACATTTAGACAAAAAAAAGTCCTACAACTCCCAGCATGCCCCAGCAGGCTAACTGGGAGCTGCATATTTAAAATGGCAGTTGGCACACACTGTGGCTCATCAGGGGTTAAATAACCATTGATGGGCTGTCATGTCATGTCATGTCTTGTAAGCAAAAATACACCGCTGTTCCTGCCTCCAAGAATGGCACATGCAAATAAATGCCACATACATTCATTTGCATGCCACATGCACACACAGTCAGGAACGGGCAGTGCTGTATATTCCCAGTGCAAGTCACATTGAAATTTATTTTGTCCAATGTGCATTTGTCCAATTTCTATGTCAGTTTGTAATTTTTAAGATCCACACCATAATTTGCAAGTAAATACATTAAAGTCCAAGGGCTAACTTTAAAGAATTCAAGTCATACACGGGTAATAGCCGCTTCAAGCAGCCAAAAAGCCTGGTGGACAGTCACAACTACATTTAAAAGGGTACATTATGGTGTGCCATCCCACAAAGAGATAACTGTACAGAAAAAAAAAACATCCATACACTCTCCCTGGGAGAGAGAGCACATCTTCACATTCCACCACTTTCAGTGCACTTGCAAGTTCACTTTGAACATGCAGTGGCTTCATAAAGGCAGTCAGGCATTCTAGATGCTTGGAGCAGCTAATACTTGTAAAAAAATATTAAGACCTTCAAACTTCAAGACAGCCTTGGACTACTTTGGAACTCTGTTTAAGTATCTGAAGACAAGACTGCAAAAGGTCAGGTAAGTGAGAAATCTGATGTACAACTTTTTTCTGATCCACACATTTGCCTAAGAGGTGTAGTTTACTCCAAAAGATGGAGCAATCAAATTCCTTGAGCATCCCTATATACAGTGCAATACTATACCAAATATATACTCAGAAATAAGCCTCATTCCTTTTTATGGGGTTTACTTCCAGATAAATGCACACAGATTTATAGCTCTAGTCTGTAATGGGGCTTACTTCTGAATTATAATGCCTACAGCTGGGCTGATCATTGCCACTTCAAGAACTGCCACTATCTCCATTCCCATTTGTAGCCATCAGCCTCCATGAAAAGGCCCTTTTACAAAGGTTCTGTGAAGGAGAAACCAATGGTGGGTGACAGTACCACATAACAGAATGACCCCAAGCCCCCATAGCCCTGGGATAGCATATCTAATCTAGGGTAGCTATTGCCTCAGTACATTGATTAACAGGATCAAGCCATTAGCTTGTCCCAACAGTTGTCAGTCACATGGTATGTTTGTTGCTATAACACACACATTCAGTTTCAGTAGTTCTAAGAATATGTCAAATGCCTGCTTATGTCAACATAAATCCACACAACTTCTTCAACATACACAAAATATGATAAATGTCAGGCGATTGTCTACAAATCATATCAAAAAACAAATCTGTCAAAGTGAACTGCCTACAGGCATAAGTTACATCCTTTATCAAATGTATGGGCTTGTTTGCCAACACCAGTCACTTGCAATCTGTGCACACACTCACAAACATGGTGGCATACTAATAATTCTTTGAATTACAATTGATATATAGTCTTATGTAAGTATCCAAGATGTTCAGGTTTATCTTGAGTTGTTGCACAAGGTTTAATCCATAGCTCCTCTCTATGCACCTTCTCACAACAACAGCTCCTTTGCTGTAAAAAAAACAAAGCTAAAAGATGCAGTTTGAGCCAACATCGAGATATTACAACATATCTATTTTCAGCAAAAGCAAGCTGAAAACTAGGTAATTATGATTGTTGGTACAACTGCTGCATTTCAAGATGCAGAGAGTTGTTTTGCTTTTTAACATAACAGTCTCAGAAACTGGTGAACAGATGTAAGTGTGCACTCACTTCCATGTTTTAAACAGCACTGCAGCAAATGAGTAATGGGATAGCAAGGGGAAAAAGCCCACCAGTCATGGACATGGCACTTTTTATTTTAAGATTACAATTGATCCTCACAGGTTAAGAGAGCCATCCAAGTCTAGAGGGAGCCAAATCAACACAGCAGCAGTTACCTGTGGATGCTTAGGCCCTGCGATCCTTATGCATGGCTCTATCCAATCTAACAATCCACATGGCTGCCACACTCCAGCTGTTCTTGCCAAAAGAAAGCTTAAAAGCAGAGCCAAGGAAAGAAAGACAGAGATGCCCAAGTAGGTGTTTTCAGCCCCCTGCCCCTTACCTTCTTTATTAAGCCTCATCACCTCCCTGCTTTTTCCACCCTCTTTTCCAGTCTCTTCTAGCTCTACACCTGCAGAAGAGAAGCAAAGTCAGAGAAAACCAAGGCAGCGATTGCATGTGCACGTCTGTACTGATGAAAGCATGAAGGCAGTTAAGGAGTATTCTGGTTAGCCAGCCGCAGCAGCAGCAAAAAATAAAATGCAACCATCACTGCATCTGCCAGGGAACAGCATACCCAGACAGACTTCCCCCAGGCAACAGCATCCTCCATGCCTCCCCACCCCACACCCAGTCCTCATGCAACAGCATCCTCTCATGGTCCTAGTCTCATTTACGAAATTATCATGTCTCATTCTCCATCCAGTCTCGCCCCTACCCCAATAACACGGCATCCTTCTGCCCCTCCCCCCTGACAGCCAGTCAGCCTTTCTCCCCTCATGCAGCTGGCCCAGTCAGAGGTGTCTAGAACTGTTGCAAGCAGCCCCAGCTGGACACGGCTCAACCCACACACAGGGAGGGCGATGAGTAGATCAGTTTGTCTCCATGCAACTGGAGAGGGGGCTGAGGAAGGGAGCAAGCCCCAATGCAATGGGTTGGGGGGGCGTGAATAGAGGCAGAGCATGCAAGCTGCCTCTCCCCCCCACCCGCCCCCCTCGGATGCATCGCATGTTTAGGCAAAAGGGAGCAGCGTCCCTCTTGGCCGGTCCTTGTGTCTAGCGGGTGCCCTTACTGTGCAGGGGGGCGGCGCAGTGCGTGTGCGGAAGGGCGGCCTCCCGGACCCAGGCGGCCCAGGGCTGGCCCAGGAACGCCTCGGGACTGGGCACGGGCCGCTCCAGGGCCGCCATGGCGCCGCCGCCGCCGCTCCTCCTCCTGCTGTTGCTGCTGCTCTCCTCCTCCTTCGCCGCCGTCTTCTCCTCGCCGCTCCTGTTCTTGCCGCCGCCGCTCCTCTTGCCTTCTTGCTGCTTTTCCCGTTTCCTTCGGCACCAACGAGCGAGGAGCCAGCGAGCGAGACACGGGATTCGAGAACGCCGCACGTCATCCTCGGGACGTTCCGCCGCCCACACGGGGGTAGTGTCAGCCCCTGCTCCCTATCAGATCGGGCTCCCCGGCTCCCGATGCGCAGGCGCGCTGGGGAGAGGCGAAGCCGGTGCCCTTAAACGTTCGCTTCCCTTAAGAAGGGAAAGGGGGACCGCGGGGAGGGCGTGAATTGAACTAAGCAGAGGAGGAGAGGAGAGGAGACAAAAACGCGAGAGGGAGAAAGAGCCGCCAGGCTTGCTCTGTGGCAGGGGCCGACGGCCAGGTGAGAAGGAGCGGGAGCCGACGTGGGCTGGGATACCCCGCCGCAGGTGGCTCGTGGCGCTGTGCTGAGAGACAAAGCTGATGACAGGCGCGCTCGGCGGCGCAAAGTCTGTATTTTTCGGTGACTGGTTGGTGCGCGCAGGGGTTATGTACGGATGGCACTCCTCCCTTTGCCTCAGCTTCTGGTCCATAGAAACATCCAGCGCTCGCTCGCTCGGTCTCGTGCACACACATATATACACAACACGCACACTCTTTGGTGTCTGTCCATAATATATGTGGAAAAAGAGACGCGAGGAATGCGCCATTCCACTTCACACCACCTAGTAGGTGGGGAAAACAAGGAGACACCTGTGAAAACAGCGCGCGCGGAGGAGGGGAGGGTGGAGAAGGAAAGTTTTCCTCAGGCAGCGTGTCATCCCACATTGCAAATCACTGCGGTTGTAGCTAGTGCCGGGATGTGTGCAGGTGGACAAAATGGAGAAGGCTGGCGGGCAGAGGTTCCTTCTTTCGAAAGAGTGCCGCTCCGGAAGGGCTACAGCGGAGAGATCAGAGCTGCCCCGATTTAGAGCAGCCTCCCCCACCCTGCCGTCGTCCAGATGTGTTGGACTACAAATCCCAGCATCCCCCAGCCACCTGGAGGTTGTGGTTCGTTACATCTGGAGGACACCAGATTGGGGAAGACTGATGTAAGAATTTTCCCACTGGTACGCAGGGTTGTCATGCTGGGGCGAAGGAGAACCGGGGCGCTTTGCTCCATGTTCCTTCAAGGCAAGGAGATATCTGCCTCCGTGAACCTTGGGCTCACTTTACTTGTGGGTCCTTGTAAGAGGCGGCAGCAGGGTTCCTAATATCACATCTGTCCCAGGGCCCATAAAGCATTCCTGTCGGTATGCTTTTAAAAATGAAAATGTTGACCGAGTAAGGGCCAGGGTGGTTATAATTGCCCACTCCAATTATCAACATACCCAACAGGCAGCATGAGTAGGATGCCAAGAGGAGCTTCCTATTTTGATCTGGAGCAGAGAGGGCAGACAAGCAGTGACAAGAGGTAACAGTAGTAGCAGCAATAACAGGTTTTACAAAGATAGGCAGAGTAGGTGGTATCTTTCACCAAATGGGGAGAGGAATACACATGTGACGGCCAGGGTGTTACATTGCTGTACTGCCCTCAAAGATCTCATCTAAATTGAGAACTGGCCTTTCATTTCCAAGTCCTATAGTTTTTCTTCTCCCTTACATCACAGTCACCATGTTGGTCCAAACATTACAAGGATTTCCAGTGGTACACAAAGCCATGTTATATTTTCATTACCTTCTTTTCACAGCTAACATCAAGTTTAGACATTTTTCTCCCAAAGCAAATACGCACACACTATATAGAAATATCCTTTTTAAGTGAAACTTGGAGATGGAAGTTAGAGGCAGGATCCCAGGCCACCAACCTACTGTTGCTTCATGGTAAAGCTGAGGAAGGGAATGATGCTCAGGATGAGTATCTTTCATCTTCCTTTCCATTTTGCATGCTGTCACATAAAAATAAATAAATAAATAAATAAATTCCAAATCAACTTACAAAAATTAGGAAAAGTGCTAATATGAAGCACAATTTTTCAAAAAAAACAATCCATATTTAGAACATTAAAATGCACACATTTAAATAAATATTCAGACCAGCCAGATAAAAATTAAAAAACTTATAACTCTGTGCGAAAGAACTTCATCCCTCCTTAGTCAAAATCAACTTAGAACAGCAACTTTTAAGGGCTGACTTGAAAATTAAAAAGGGGCCAGCTCTATAGCTTGAGGAAAGGGAATTCTACAAATGACGGGCCCTATTCTGTACACACACCAATAAGCAGGACCTCTCCAGCTGAAAGTCAGGCATGCTCAGACTATTTCAGACTTTATAGGCCCAAACCAGCATTTTGAATCGCACCTGGAAAGGAATAGGTAGCCACTGTAGTTGGTGTGAATGCAGCGTACTTTAACTAGTTTGTCATTTTCTGAAGGTATCAAAATATCACACTTTCATATGTGTGCTTTCCCACCCCATATGAGTTATGTAGAAGTTATCCATTAAATGTCATCAGTTCAAAATGTAATAAAGCTTTCTTTAGTGTAAACAGCCTGCTCATCTCATGGCAATACCCAAAATAGTCTAATAGAATATAATTTATTTCAATAGGATTTTCAGTTGATTGTTTAAGGACTGCACAGAGGTCAGTCAATTTTTGTTGGTTCTTGTGCTAGAGATAAGAAATGTTTGGCGAGAGTGGTGGATTTTGATCTATCAGTGGCAGAAGAAAAAATTGTGTACTCATGAGTTGGCAACATTATTGGCATGATTATAGTCTAACCTTTGGTACATTTTTCCAATTGCCATAATAGCTGACCAAGCTGCAACCATTTACGTACATGGCAAAACTACTAAACCAGCAGATAAAATGCTTCACGGTTGGCAGCCCTGAGCACTGAAAAAGAAATGTGGTGCCCTTACTTCATTTTCACCTCTGTTATTTACAAATTCAACCAAACACACACACACACACACACACACAGAATGCTCAGTGAATATATAAAAGAATAAAAACACCACCTACAGAATGATGAAAAGATATATAATATGTAAAGACTTTTTTAGTCTGCATTCCTCAGCCCTGTTTGATCCATAAGACGCTGACCTTTACAGATGACAGCAATGAAATGGCCATTTGGTAGCCATGTGTAAGATGTATGGTTTTGTGTGCTTCTTCCTTGCCAGAAGAGGGCCATGAGTTGCTCTGAGATAACTCTCTTGCCTGTGCCCTTTCATTTTACCTGTGTATGTATTCACAGTCATAATAAAGGGCACAAGCAACAAAATTATAGAATAGCCATCTCCACAGCTACTCTAAGTTTTTCCTCCCCTTCTCTTAGGAGAGTAGGCTGTAACATCAGGAAGAGAGACAGTAGTCAAATAATCAGTTTTAAAGTTGTAGAAGAATTAAAAGACCCAGTAGGAAGTTTCATTGTTTTGAAGATAAGGCTCCTGAATGGGAAGACAAATACTTTGGCAATGATATATGCGCCATATGATGCAGAAGAAAAATTTTATGAAAAGTTTTCTTCAATTGATACTGGATTTCCAAGAAGGAGAAGTTTTGATTATTGGTGATATGAATGGAGTTATAGACCCTAACAAAGATAAGTGTAAAAAAGTAAAATAGAGCAAACTTCCTAGAAATGTTTTTAATTATATGGAAATGTTACATTTTGAACATGCATAGAGATTTAAAGATCCTAGAGCTAGAGAGTATAATTGTTTCTGATAAACACCAGACATACTCAAGGACTGAGATATGTTGAATATCTAAAAACTTAATTATGAATCTAGAGGCTGTAAAGATCCAACCCAAGATGCTTTCTGACCACAACCCATTGGAGATAATTTGGCAGGAAGAACAAGCTGGAGGAAGAAGATGGAGATTTTATGAAAACTTTTTGTTAAAAGAAGATATCTTGAAAAAGAAGAAAGAACTGGAAGAATTTTTTAGAAGAATAATACAAGTGATGTCTCTATAGCTACAATATGGGAAGCCAGTAAAGCTTATATAAGAGGACACTTTTTAGCAATAATGCCTAAAAAAGAGAGAGAGAAATCAGAACAAAGATAAAAACTCAGGGAACAAATTCAAATACTAGAGGATTACCATAAAAATTATAAGACAAATCAATCTTAACCGAACTTAGACAATTAAAAACTCAACTAGACATGATAAAGACAGAGATACAAAAGAAATTGAAATTTTTAAACCAAAACCCTTTGAACATGCAAATAAACCTGGAAGTTATTTAGCATATTGTCTTAAGAAATGGAAAGAAGAGTGAAAAAAGACAATGGAATAGCATATGTTGAAAAGGAAATCCATGACCAATTTACTAGGTTTTTTTCAAATTTATATTTAAAAAATACTGAGTAGTATATAAATACAGTAGTATATAAATGGAGTAGTATATAAAAAGTAGTATATAAAAGAAACATGTCTTGAGAAATTCACCCTGAGGAGAGGAATATACTGATAGTACTATTCAAGAACTATCACAAGTTATTAGAAAATGTATAAAAGATAAAACACCTTGTCCTGATGGATTTACTGTTATGTACTACAAGTACTTATAGGAAAAATTAATATTACTATTTCAACATGTAATGAATGAAATTAAAGAAGAGAAACTAGTACCACCTACATGGCAGGAAGTTCATAATACTGATATTGTGGGAAGGTAATGAGCCCATAGTACCACATTCTTACTGACCTATTCCATGATTAAATGTGGATTACAAACTTTTTACTTCAATAATGGCAGAGAGACTAAGAAAATGTATAGAAAAACAGATTCATACAGACAATACTGGATTTGTCCCAAAAAGGTTTATGAAAGATAACATTAATTTTGTGATTGATGTAATTGAATTGATCAAGAAGAAGGCGAAGATGATGACAAAGCAGCAGTGGCAGCGGCAGCAAGCTGCATGTGTCTTTTTAGATTCAGGGAAAGCTTTTGATAATGTGTCTTGGCCCTCTTAATGAAAACTCTCCAATACTTAGACTGTTGCTCAAGCTTTATGAATTGGATTCGAACAATTTATAATAAACAACATGCTAAGATTTTAATTAATGGCATATTAACTGAGAATTTTCAAATGGAGAAGGGAACACTCCAAAGATTCCCTTTATCATCTCTTTATTCTTGTACTGGAACTTTTAGCAAAAAAGATAAGACCAAAAATTAAAGGTTTAAAAGCAGATGGAGAAGAATATAAAATAAAATGCTATGCTGTTGATAGTCTTGACTATTCTAAACCCACATCAGTCTATTCAGCATACTGTAAATTGAAAAATTTGGACTTTATTAGGTTATAAAATTAATAAGAAAAAATATACTAAAATTTGCAACAAAATGGGGAGAGGAAACTATAAGAAAGATTTCAGGATGCAAAATAACTTCAAACCTGATTAAATATTTAGGGATAAATATAACGGGGCATAATGATACAATATGGCAACAACTAAAAGATGAAGGAAAAAATATACAATTGTTTATTACCAATTGGTTTAAGATTGAAAGGAGAAATACAATCAGGGAAAGGCATTGTAAGAGATTTGACAGATTTTGAAAAGTTGATTACACAACAAAATTTATTAGACTTTACAAACAGTTACTACAGCATGACACTGAAAATCAAGAAGACAAGAAATGTATGACAATTTGGAAGCAAAACCTGGGAGAAGAAATATCACCTTGTCAATGGGAAGCTTTATGGAAAAAAGACATTAAATTCACAGATGTTTTATTGGTGGTATATTACTCCAAAAGATACAGAAAAAAATAGATAAGAACTATAATGGAAAATGTTGAAAATGTAACAGGGTGGATGGGACTTTCTACCATATGTGGTGGACTTGTGAAACAAAAGAGTTTGGAAACCGATACAAAAAAGCTTTAACTAAGTTTCCTATGAGTCCTAAGAATACGCTTTGAGTATAATGCCAGAGACTTTTTAATATATGACAACTGCAGCAAGAATTACAATTGCCTGTAAATGGAAAAGACCAGAATCCTCAGCAATTGCAGATTGGAAAAATAAGTTGGCAAAGTATGCAATTATGGCAAAACTAACTAATTATGTAAAAAGAAGACCGATTGAAGAATTTAATGACAAATGGAAATTCTATAATAGTACAATTAATAGTATGTAAAAGAAAGCTCTTTAAAAAGTAGTTGATGATTTATTTGAAGCAATTGGAAAATGTGTTGGTATACAGAATAATAATCCCTTTTTTCTGAACTTCCATAGAGTACTAAATGATAGAAAGATATATTTTCGTTCTCTTTGAAGTTTGTGGGCTTGAATGTATTGGTTATACTTCAAAATCTCTTAGCAATTTTATTTTACTACATATCTGCACACCCATAACCACACCTTTCTCTTTTCTGTATTCCGTTCATGTCAAGAAAACAACAAAAACATTTAAAAAGAGAGATTGAATAGTTGATTGACAAAATTCACCTGCTTATTGTGGCATAAAGTACTATAAATTGAACAGATGCATGAAGCACATCTACTTCATGAGGCTAGTATGAATTGGGTGAAATCTATTAATACTTACACTGCCTGATAACCAGTAAGATTCGCATCTTTGTTTTCAGTGAATGGCTCATGTCACCTGTATCCCACAGCTGTGGCAACTGAAAGTTCATAATTTAAGCCCATGGTTAGAGTTGCTATTGGGCCTCAGTCAGCACTGTGTACCTCTGTGGGCAAGTTTTACAAGGACATTTGATGACCTCTATGACATCAAATCACCTCATCTAATGGCAGACTGAGGATTAGAGTCAAACAGCCTAAATCAGGTGTGACTGAAAGAATACTACAGACGCATACAAACATTAAAGCAAATCAACCAATGTCCCCTAAAGAGGTAGCAGAGGCCAGGGACAAAAGAAGAGATAGCAAAAGTAAAGAAGGAGATACCGACACTCCACTGATATTTAATATATAAGCTTCCAAGAGATAATAACCTGGAAAAGTTCATTACAACTTTGAAATAGTTTGATTTGTCTGGTATTGTTTCCATTCATTATATCACAAATGAATGTTATGAAACATTGGGTTGGAGCAAGACTTCACCATGCTTAAAAAAGGTAAAGGTAATGGTTGCCCCTTGACATTAAGTCCAGTCATGCCTGACTCTAGGGGGCGGTGCTCATCTCCGTTTCCTAGCCGAGGGAGCCAGCGTTTGTCTGCAGACAGTCTCCGTGGTCATGTGGCCGGCATGACTAAACACCGAAGTGCATGGAATGCTGTTACCTGCCCACCAAAGTGGTACCTTTTTATCTGCTTGTATTTGCATGCTTTCAAACTGCAAGGTTGACAGGAGCTGGGACGGAGCAACTCACCCCGTTATGCAGATTCGAACTGGCAACCTTTTGATCTACCAGCCCAGCAGCACAGCGGTTTAAACCACTGCGCCACCTGCAGTCCCCTCACCATGCTTAGAGTAGACCTAATTAAATGGAACATATTAGTCATTCAGTAGGTCTTCCCTAAGCATGACTGGTTCTGGATCCAATCCAATACTTTAAAAAAACAAACAATGGAAAACCTCTGCAGAAAAAATGCGGCGGACAATTTTCCTCCATACATTGCCACATATCATGTTCAATATCTAAAGATGCATTTCTTTTGTCCCTGTGTAGCTCTGGCTCAAAGAAGTTTTTAAAACCTTGCAAAACCTACAGAGCCTGTTCACCAGGGGCAAAGTGATGTGAGTATGCACACCACAGGCAGCAAAGCCCTTTTCAGTTCCCCTTTAGTTCATTGTCTCAGCCTAAACCTCATGTATGAAAATGCTGTTATTCTCTGTCTGTATCAGTTGAGCCTTCCAATATCTGTATTTGCCTTATTAATATGTATAGTGATTTCAGCAACTGTAAAACAAATCTTTTGTCAAAAGTTATCATGTTCCCTGAGTGCAATCAGTTAAGTATTTCAGTCACATAGAAACATTTCAGTTTTTGTTGAAGCAGAGGTCAGCTGGAGCTTGACAGAGACACTCTGCCTTTCTTCCCCTAGCAGTGCGAAACTTAATCGCTGCCATATTAAAATGAGTTAACACCGTGTGAAGTCCCTGCTCAGACTGTGCACTACAGCTGTAGCATTCTAATAAGAATGAGCTGTTTAGTGATTTTAGTTTTGCCTTCAGGCATGGCAGACTGGAGAGAGTTTACCTTCTCAAAATTGGATGTTGCTTTCTGCCTGTAGCTTTTTCATGGATTCAGTAAGAATTGAAGCAAAGGAACAAAGTGCAAACATTCAACCATTCCTGACACCTGTCTTGCTCCACAAGGGATTTCAGGGAACACTAGCAAGTCTGAACCCTCTTCCAGTATAATGTCATGATAGAATGAATGAATGAATGATTCACATATACAGATATTCAAAGGCGGACACACACAAGTGCACACACATTGAAATCAGTACAAGACATATACAACAATTAGCATTATTTGTCTGCTTTTTCTGAATCTAACGGAGGATGACAATTGGAAATTGTCAAAGCCATATTCCATCCTGGAAAGGAATGGATTTTGGCAGGTAATACATACTAAGAACCAGGTAAAGGCCCAGTCCCATTAAAATAACAGAAGAGGGAGAAATTTTGTAAATTCCGGAAAAATACTTTTGAAGCATGAACACTCAGTGCCATGATAAGAAGTGCAGGAGAAAGAGGGCATGCCTACATCAGACTACATCATGTAGCAGTTGTTATTATTTTATTTATTAAATTTCTACCATTAGCCAGGATGACTTTCTGGGTGGTTTACCAAATATAATAGGAACAGCATAAACAATAAAACAATAAAATTAAGTTAGACATACATACTATAGCAATACAATAACAGCCATAAAACACAAGAAAACCCCACCATAAAACCTCACGGCAAGCATAATTCAATCAAAGCAAAGGTACAATAGCACTAAGATAGAAATAAATACCATATAAAATCTCTTTAACATTACTTTAACTTTTAAAATATTGGGTAAATAAAAAGGTCTTCTCCTGGCACCAAAAGGAGTAGAGAGAGGGCACCAGGTGAACCTCTTTGGGGAACTGGTTCCAGAGTTGGGGAGCCACTATCGAAAAGGCTCTTCTCCACATAGCCACCCTCTTCATTTCCTTCAGAGGGGACGCTCTGAGAAGGACCTCAGATGACAGTTATGGTCTGGGTAGGCACATATGGAAAGAGGCATGCCTTTAGATAACCCAGCCTCAAGCTGTTGAGGGCTTTAAACATTAATATTAACATTTTGAATTGGGCCTGGATTTCAATTGGTAACCAGTGAAGCTGATAGAGGACTAGCATTATATGTTCATATCAGCCTCATCAGCAGCCTCACTGCTCTATTCTGAAACAATTGAAGTTTCTGGACCATCTTCACAGGCAGCCCTACGCAGATAATAAAATATTCCAGATAAGGGGTTACTAGAGCATGGATAACTGTTGCTAGATTCTGTCTTTCCAGATAGAGTTGCAGTTGGTAAATCAGCTTAAGCTGATAAAAGGTGCTCTAAGCCACCAAATCCACTTGAAGTTCCAGTGATAATTCAGGGTTCAGGAGCATCCCCAAACTACGAACCTTATTCTTTAGGGGGAATGCAACCCTGCCCAGGACAGCGTAATGTCACCCATCTGGACAGAAGATTCCCCCCACCAGCAGCAGTTTTGTCTTAGCTGGATTAAGTTTCAATTTATTGGCCTTCATCCAATCCATTTTGAAGTCCAGACCCTGATTCAGAATGGCCACCGCCTCACCTGGGTTAGATGAAAAAGAGAGGTGGAGCTGAGTATCATCAGCATGCTGATGACATCTTAGCCCACAGCTCTGGATAAACTCCCCCAGTGGTTTCATGTAGATGTAAAATAGCACTGGGGATAAAATAGAGTCCTGTAAAATAGAGCAATAATCCCCCAGCACCTCCTTCTGGAATCAGCCAGTCAAGTAGGAATGGAACCACTGCAAAATAGTGCTTCCAACTCCCAACCCAGCCAGCCTATCCAGAGGGATACCATGGTTGATAATATTGAAAGCCACTGAGAGGTCCAAGAAGACCAACAGGGTTGCCCTCCCTCTGTCTCTTTCCCAGCAAATGTCATCCCACCAGGCATCCAAGAGTCTCCATTCCAAACCCAGGCCTGAAGCCCCATCATAATGAATCAAGATGGTCCATTTCATCCAAGAGTGTGCGAAGCTGTTCAGTCACCACCTGCTCAAACACCTTGCCTAGGAAGAAAATGTTGGCCACCAGCCAACAGTAATTAACAACTTCTGGGTCCAGCTTAGATTTTTTTTTTTCAGGAGTCATCTGATTAAAGTCTCTTTTAATGAGGCTGGGATCACTCCCTCTCTTAAAGAGGGAGAGCCAGTGTGGTGTAGTGGTTAAGAGCATAGGACTGGGACTCAGATGATCTGGATTCTAGTCCCCACTCAGCCATGGAGCCAACTGGGTGACTTTGGGTCAGTACAGACTCTCAGCCCAACCTACCTCACAGGGTTGTTGTTGTGGGAATAAGATGGAGGAGGAGAATGATGTAAGCTGCCTTGAGCCCTTTGTAGGAAAAAAGGCAGAATATAAATAAATAAATAAATAAATAAATAAATAAATAAATAGGCATTGCAGCTTCCTGGACCCAGATACACATCCCCTCCTTTTTTGAGCCAAGATGGGCAAGGATCAAGCATATAGGTGATAGGCCAAACTTGAGTAAGCACCTTGTTCACATCCTCAGGCCTCAATAACTGAAACTCATCCAAAAAAATTGAACCAGAGAGAGCGCTAGATACCTATGTTAATGGAACTGTGTTAAATGTGGAGGCTAATTCATGATGAATTCAAGTGACTTTGCCCTCAAAGTACTGTGAAAATTAATCACAGTGAGCTACCAAAGGTTCCACTTTCACTGGCTCAGTTTGTAAGAGGCAACAAACCACTCAGAATAGTTCTGCTGGATGGCATGGAAAGGGCACGGTGCTAGCAGAAAAGAATAACCACCAGGCCTGAGGGTAGGCTGGTATGGCTACCAAGAATCAACTAATAGCAGTCAAATATCTAACCCCTCTTCTCCTTTGCTGGCTTGCTTTTCACCCAGCACCATACCTCCTCCTACCCATGACTACCATAATGGGGACACTCCATCACTTCCCAAAGTCTCCAGATAACATAATTAAAATAGTGCTACTATACCAGTGTGGGTATTGTGGAATGGACTGCCTTTCACACTACCAGGCCAAAGGTCCACACCAATGCCAAACAGGCACTGAACAGGTGATGCCCTTAGAGGGTGGGCCGCTAAATTAGCCCAGCTGGAAGTCCTGGCTCCATGCTGCTGTGTAAGCCCAGCATGAAAACACAAGCTTGAAATCCCTACTTCAGACCTCAGCTTAGCCATGAGCTTCATAGGCATAACACTATTTCTGTGTGTTAGCCTCTGGTCTGTACTACAGAGTTCAGGGGATAATTATATTGACTGATATTTATAGTGCTTTTGCAAGACTTGCTGAGCTACTGCAAACATTTTAAAATTAATTTTTAATTTGAACATCACCAAAACAAACAAAACTATATAAATACAAGCAAAAATACATTTTTCTTATGGAAAATGAATAATTTACTATAGGTATGTATACATATGTGATAATACAGTTACGCATAAGTTGCAGGAAAGACAGACCAAATGTTTATATATTTATCTATCCACAGGTGGTGTCTAAATACCACCCATTCAAATATTAATGGGTGTATAAAAATCCATTATAGGAGGTGTGTGTTTAACTTTCCAGAGTTGTAACATTCATCTTTTAGCTGCCAGAAGAGCCTAGAAAATTTACTTATATTGTCCTCGTGATAAGCTCCCATATAGCAGGTAAGTAATGTCTTACAGGAGTAAATATTAAAGAGCATTCTAATACTAAGTTTATCCATACTATAACCTCTACCTAAAATGAAACAACCACGGGGGATTTCTAAAACATATGAGAAAGTGAAGTATTAGTGGTATTGCACCTCCAACTGTTTGCTGACTTAAACAAACCCTTATCAATAATGCATTCTGGAGCCAGTAGACATTAAACTTTTTTTGGATGAATTTGCTGTAACCTAAGATCTTCAGACCCAGAACCAAAAACTATCTTCCACTGTTTAGGCAGGACAGGAAAATCCAGAATTGTGGCATGGCTTGTTGTTACATGTGAACACAACAAGGGTGATTAAGCATGGTATGGATGGGTCTCCTGCTCTGTTTCTTACCCTTTGCTCTGCTGCTATCTTGTACCTGACATTCCTTGGGACTGTCCACAATCCCCTCTGTCCCCTATCCCTCTGCCACAGCTGCAGGACAAAAACATCTCCAGGCAGATGTGCGCACACACTCCCCTGGCTAATTCTTCCCAGGAGTACATGCTGCCTCTGTCCTTGGCATGGGCGCCCATGCCGATGCTCTCTGTGTGCCTGGCTCCAGCAAGGAGGTAGCCCTCTCCAGCAAGTATGAGTCCTGTGCCTGGGGGCAGGGGGTGGATGCATCTGCAGGAAGGGAGGGGCAGGGAGGAGCGATGGGTGTGGGTGACCATGCGTGCACATTGGCATGAAGCATGGCAGCACGGGGGAATGCTGCTCCAGAGCACCAGTGCTATTCTGGTCAGTAAGCAGTTGCTTCTGAGCAGCAAAAACAAAAAGGCCATGAGGCCATGCCCAGGGGAGTGTGAGAGGGAGAGCCAGGCAATGCAGGCAGGAGTAATGGATGCTAGAATTGATTTTCAGCTGCAGGGGTGGACAGGATACCAGCCACTATTAGAAGGAAAGATGGAGAAACATAGAAACCACACATGCATGAAAATCACACAACTGTCTGAACATAGGAGCCAAGGTAAGAAACTACTCCGAGATAACCATGCAGCATGGTTTAACATTGTGTGTGAATGCAATCTCCGTGTATTACCACAGACAATAAGTATTTAGAAACATGGTTCATAAGCATACTTCCATCAGGACTAGCAGCCATTCTCTTCCATGAATTTGTCCAATTCCCTTTTAAAACCATCAATATTGGTGGCCATCACTACATTTTTAGAAGTGAATTCCATAGTTTAACTATATGCTCTGCAAAGAAGGAATTCCTGTTATCTGACCATTGATCAGTATCATGAGATCCGTCCAGGTTCTAGTATTATGGGAGAGTGAGAAGAATGTCTCCCTCTCCACTTTCTCCACAACATGCATAATTCTGTACATTTCTGTCATGCCTCTTGTTACCTTTTTTCTAAACAGTCTCAACCATTGTAACCTTTACTCATAGGGGAACTGCTTCAGTCCCTTGATCATGTTACTCATGCTTTGCTGCACTTTTCCTAACACTATAGTATACTTTTTTATGTGCAACAACCAGAACTACATGCTTTATTCTAAGTGCAGTCGCACCATAGATTCGTATACGGACATATGACGTTGGCAAGTTTATTTTTTATTTTTAATGCCTTTCCTAATTATACTTAACATGGAGTTTGCATATTCACGGCACTTTTCATTGTGCTGTCCACTGCAACCCTATGATCCCTTACTTGGTCAGCTGTTGCCAGCTCAAATCCCATCAGCATATATTTGAAGTTGGCAAGGTGGGGTGGGGGTTGCCCCAGTTCACTTTGCATTCACTTATACGAAACACACTTGCCAGTTTTATGTCCATTCTTCCAGTTGGAAGAGATCCTTTTGCAGTTACAATCTTTCTTGGTTTGAACCACCCTTGCCATGTTTGCATGCATGATAAAACACACCATTGCACACCATGGCTTGAATATTCAATAGGGTAGCTGGCATATACCACACCCCACTGTGGCTAAATTAAGATTTGCAGTAATTGTGTGAACTGGCCTGGGAAAGAGGGTAATTAGCCAACACAATGGGGCAAGTGTCCTCTTTTGCAGAGGACTTTCCCCTACTTGAAAACATCCTGTACTTGAAGGGCTACCTTGTCCAAGTTCAGTTTAAAGACAAAGACCTAAACGAAGGGACAGAAGGGGTCCTGAAAGTGAAAATGGAGTGGGGCTGGCACCTGGACTGCAGACCAAACAGGGAGGCACACAGACACAAGTCACCCAGTCACAGTCTTCCCCACTGTGCAATTGTATTTCTATTTAAATTATTTCTGTTTTAAATGCAAATCAATGCCATTTTTGTGGCAATATGTAAGTGGTCACCCTATCCTTGTTTCAGAGAAATTAGGCTAACATTGGGCCAGTTCATACAATTACTGCAATCTTACTTAAGTCACAGTGGGTTGTGGTATATGTCAGTTGCCCTACTGAATATTCAAACCATAGTGAGCATGGCCATGCAAATAGGGCAAGGGTGCTTTAAACAAGGGTTAAACAACCCATAACCCATGGGCAGTTTGAAGATTATGTATGCATTGTTTAACTCTTGCACAAGTCAAGTCACCTTCACTAGGCTCACATGACAAGATAAGTGATGGTACTTGCTTACAACACTTTGAATCTTCATATTATTCAGTGGCTGGCACAGATTGCAACCCACCATGGCTTTAATAAGCCATTAAATAAGCTGCAATGATCATGCAAACCTGGTCAAAATCTGTGTTGAAAGTGAGGATGTAATACTTTATTTTTTTTATCATATAAACTACTTTAAGAAAACCAAAGTTTTGAAAGGGAGCTAAGAAATATAGTAATATATTAATATAATTCAAAGAAGAGGAGTGGAGAGGAAAATTCTATGGCTGAATCTCTACATCTTAACCAGAATTAAGTGATCAGGACATTTTAATTTGTACTAACATCATTTAAAAAAACACAATTTAACAATAGCATTACCTTTATTTTGAACGCAGTATATGAACTGCCTTTGACTTGCTCCCATCACATGGAAATAAAGATTTTCTTTAGAAGAAATTGCTAAGAAGAAGGGCGATGGCACCTTGGAGATGCACTGCCACATGTTTTGTTGTGTTCATCTATTCTTTTCACGGACAAGAACAAGGAAAAGTGGTTGTGTGGACTTGAAGCAGAAACTGTGCACAGCATCAATGAGCCAGAGGGCTTGGACATTTTAATTCCGATTCTTTTTTCTCCCCCTGCAATAGTTATGCAACTCTGATGTTTTAAAGGATAAGGCACTGCGGAAGCAATACTTTGAGTTGGGCTTTCTAAGATCATAAGGCCTTCTGAGCATCCTGTGCGAGGTGAGAGGATCGTCCTGCATCCTCCCATCCCACTTTTTTGTTTGTTTTGGATAGACAGACTTTTTTGCCTGTCTAGCTGTGACTCTGGAAGGATGGGAAGGAAGCTGAAGAGGCTTCAGGCTAACTTGTAGCTTAGGTTCTCCAGTTTCTTCCACTCCCAGCCTACCAAAATACCCACTTCTTCCCTTCTCCAAGGTCAAGTGCACTTCTTTCTGCATTAGTTGCAAGGAAGGAGGGGGCAAAGCTCAGATCGTACCCCCCAAGGTCAGAGTGCTGTTTCTGAACTCAGATTGGGAGGTCCACAATATTCTGTGGCCTTTCAGACACTGCCTAGGGGCTAAAGGATTCATCCATGCGTGAACTTTTAATCACTAAATGGAGGAGGTACAGTTAGCACTCTGAAATTTTGAGATAAGGGTCACAAATGTCAATTTAGGCTGCAATCATACACATCAAGGTTTCAACTTGCAAATCTCCAGAGGTTTTCAGCTTACAACTCCCATCAGTCCCAGACACTCTAACCAATAACAGGTTGGAGTTGCAGGCCAAATAACTGGAGGGAGAAGGTTACAGATGCCCAATATATTTACATTCCTGGGAGTAAGTTCCATTAAGATCATTAGGACTTTGTTCCACGTAGACATTCATAGAATTGCTCTGTAATTTATCATTTGATCAAGAAGCAAGCACATTTGTCAACTGCACCATTAAGAAAGCATTAATATTTTGTTTTTCAGTAGACCTGAATAAACTCCTCCCCTCGCAGATTTCAATAGATTAAATTTACAAAAGCCTTTTAAGATCCATACTATAGGGCTGGATCTGAAGAACCAAAATGAAAGAAAAACAGCTCTTGGTGCTGTTTTGCAAATACGTTAGTGTTCATAAAGGGTTACAAGAGGCAAATTTTATAGCAGTTCTTATGCTTCTGCTTATGCAAGAAGTCACACACACTGTTGCACAAGCGTAACCACATCCATGAATTTAGTTTCACTTCACTCACACAATAGTTTTTTTTTTTAATACAACATGTATAACAGCTTCCAATTCCTTTTATGAGTACTGTAGAAATCACATCTGGATCCAATCCAATAATTGAAGGCTGGAATCTATGATGTCCATAGAGTAGATGACACCATCTGGTCCAATCCACTGCTTAGCACAGGAATCTTGCAACTATTGTATCCTAAACAGATGGCCATGAACATTCTACTCATATAGTTTAAGGACTGCAGCCTTTGAGCCTGTTTGTAAGATCTTAGTTACATTTTTTGCTTCCTGACTTACACTTCAATGAACAGTGCAAAATATCCACTGTATGGGGCTTACCTTGATTTAGAGCTCATCTGGATTCAGAGTCTCTTTCTAAAGGCCACAGTTCAGTCAAGTAATAATAAAGCAGAGTGATTATGGTCAGGTGTGGATACCTTCCCTGCCTACTAGGTAAGCACAGCCAGCCCTCACATGTCTCAGAACATGGGACAAGGTCAGAGGTCATGCTTTTCAGGCTGATCCAAGCCATAGCATCTCTCTTTCTTAAAAGATTAAGTCCTTCACTTAATTTGCACAAGGTATATTTGTCCTAGGTGAACTTTTTCTCCACATGAATTACTTGAGGCCATGAGCTGTGAAAGCTCAATATGAGCTCTTCAGATGAATTAGAAAGAGAAATCTTACCAACCTAAAACTGGTGTAATAATTGGATATTGACAAAATTAAGTGGCAACCAACCGATCCAATAAACATTTTAAATTTTATTTTAAATTAGTTTGAGGGTGTAAACCTGTAGCTTGATGGAACCTTAAAAATACATTTTGTGGGGGGGAATGAACTGTACATTAACTCGTATAAAGAAAACAGAAGCAGTTGCCAGTTTGTGATACATAAATCAAATACACATCTTTTGATAAAGTTAGTGCGTGCATTTCACATCCAAACATACTGTATGTGGTATGTCTGTGGTGGTTTTTTTTTAAGAATACTGTTTGTTAAATGCATTCTGAAAATAGATACATTGCTTTTTGTCACATTTGAATTTATTCATTGGTTAAAATTGTACTGCTGCAATAACTTTGGGACATTATATTGAATAGAATCAGTGTACTTATTGTACATTTTACTCAAAAGTAAATCCTATTGTATAAGAAGGGAACATTCAAGTAAATGTGCATTGAATTGCAAGCTCACTTCTTTTACAATTTAAAATCCAGTTGCAATCCTTATTAGTCTTGGGCAAAAACAACAAAGGACTTGCTAAAATATGTTTAGGTTAACAGTGCACAATTATTTTAATTAACTGGCAGACCTCTTCTTCTTTTCTCCCTTAATATGTTATACTCTTAAGGGTGCAATTCTCAGTCTTTAAAATTAACCAAAACCCTGCCATTACTTTTTCTTGGACATGTACTTTGCACCGTTAATGGTCTGTTGCTGAATAACAAAACTAGTGTTTTTCACCAAAAAAAAAAAAAAAAAACCTGCTACATTTTGCTTAGGAAAGGAAGTGTGGAAAGACTATTCCATTCAAAGATCCTTCAAAGGCCTTTCTTTCAGGTGGCAGCAGTAATGTCACATATGTATTGCTAATGTGTTCTATAATTGTTGCATGAAATATTTCACAACTAGTTCCTATGCATAAGAATTGAGAAATCCTTGGAGCACTAGATGGCGATATTCCCTTGCTCCAAGGATCACAGAGTTGGGTGTAGGAAAGACATATATCTGCAGGCTTATGTGATACATCCACTGCCTAACAACCTATGCATTGCATATATACCAGTTTTGTCTCACAGCCATGCTAAGTCCAGTTATTGGTTTCCAGCAGTTTCCTTTCTGGGGTTATTAGAAAAATGAAAAAGAACATATATGAAAAATATAACAAATGGCATGTACTAAACTTGTTTACTCAAAGGTGTACAGGTGTAAATACTAACCTGGTTCACACATAATGCCAACTCATGATTTATTTAACCCATGGTTTCTTGCCCTACCCAGGGTTTGTATGGCAGGTAATTGAACAAACTGTGGCTAGCTTTCTCCATCTCTACATTATTTCTTCTTTGTTTGCTTCCACCCTGCAATCAGAATTTCCCTGCAGCACTGCAGAACTAGGATTTAGAGTGGTCATATTTATGTTTTTTTATTAACTACTCTTGCCGTCTGTATCTGCAGTCTGGCAAAAACCAAACAAAAACGTACATTAACAACCCATGGTTTAAACAACTCAGAGTTCACAGCACAACAACAAACCATAAATATTCTTTCTTGGTTTTTATGATTGTAACAATTTTTAGTTCAGATGACTTTACACAACACAACAACCTGGAATTCAACAACCCATACCATGGATTATAATTATTTACAAACTGGGCCACTGAGAAATACATAGACATTTAGAAATATCTAGGTTTTTTACAGCAGAACAAGCACGATTTTGCACAGTGTATTGCTCATTGCTAGTTCAAGCTTTTCTCTAGAGAAGAGAGTCCTTGTACAATTCAATTAGTCACCCCCTTTAAAAAAGAAAAAAGTACCATTCACTTCATGATGCATTATTAGTACTGTCAACTCAAGTATACCACAAATGGGCATTTCAAATTACACCCACAAATGGGTGTAAAAACTGTATTGTCACCACAAAAATCAATATGAAGAAGGAAGTCTGGGAAAAGGTTTTGTTAACAGGCCTGAACAGAAATTACAGAAATCATGGAATTGTGAGTACCAAGAAATAAAGGAAGTGAAGCATGTCTGAAATGTGATAGGCCTACAGTAAAATCCACCTGTTTATAAATGACGATTCTTTGTTTATCAAGTCTAGTGCACAAATCTTGACACTGATACATCACAGTTCTCTGATATTTCCTAGTTTATCTGTCTTCCTTCCTCTTTCAATCTAATTTGGTTCCTTCTTACCATTTGTTTCTATTTAGTAAAACAAAATAAGCATTTATTTATATAAGCATTTGCTTTGAACTTTTTTGTTCCATGAGTGTTTCATAATGCTGACACTGACAGTATTGCCTTGTTCCACCCAGAGGTTCAAATTATCATTACAAATAATGTACCTTACATTTAAATGCCTTCATGTGAACTGGAACTGAACTGGCTGGTTACATGTGGTGAACGTGTTACTGAATCTTGATTCATCTGAACTGGAACTACATTTACCAGAATGTCAGTTGCAAATGAACTAGAACTGAATCAAAAAGATGAATGATCCTCTGCTTCTTTTATTATTATCAATTTGCTCAAAACACATGGATTTCATTTTTATTCCAATCACATTTCTTTTCTTATATACATTTTTGTATTTTGTGCATTTTTGTATTTGTTTTGTATCTTGGACTATTTATTTTGCTGCCCTAGAATCAGCTGCCATTTCCATTCCAGAATGTTCTGAGACTGTGCAATGCTCATGGCCTTCTGGGAAAAT
Organism: Varanus komodoensis; assembly: GCF_004798865.1. Classification (NCBI taxonomy): domain Eukaryota; kingdom Metazoa; phylum Chordata; class Lepidosauria; order Squamata; family Varanidae; genus Varanus; species Varanus komodoensis. The sequence goes on along the minus strand of NW_025335409.1, from coordinate 14,145,180 downwards.
AAATTGGCAGTTGCCAGAAGCAGCTGCCAAAACCTGTTCTGTGGCCACTGCTTTCTTCAGAACCCCAACCCCAAATGGCATAGCAAAAATCTTACTTAGTCATAACATTTTTATTCATGTTGCTCACTTTAGGACGAATAGAGGGCAACAAAAATGATCCAGGGTTTGAAAGCACTGCCCTATGAGGAGAGACTGAGAGAAATGGGCATGTTCAGCCCTGAGAAGGGAAGACTGAGGGAGGACATGATATTCCTCTGTAAGTACCTCAAAGGCTGTCACAAAGAGGGAAGTCGAGATCTCTTCTTGCTGATGCCAGAGCATAGGACAGGGATAATCAGTTCAAGTTGCAAGAACCCAGATTCAGGCTGGACATCAGGAAAAGCTTCCTCACTGTCAGAGCAATACAACAGTGGAATCAGCTGCCTAGAGAGGTGGTGGGCTCTCCCACACTAGAGACATTCAGAAAGAAACTGGACAGCCATCTGAGTGGGATGGTGTAACTTGGTATCCTGCAACAGCAGGGGGTTGGACCCAATGGTCTTCATGCCCCCTTCCAACTCTACTATTCCATGATTCTACATGGGCATTTGGTTTAATTTCTTATTTCAAAATGAATGCACATCCCCTAATACACACACCTAAGGAACTGTAACTTCTTGAAATCTTTGAACAGAGTTCAGATTCATTTCCAAAGGATATCTCACTGAACCCTAAGTAGGATGGTGTTTTGGTCCTTCTACCTGCTTTTCCTCATTCCTGCCTATGCACAAGGAATTCTCAGAAAACTGGTTCTTGAGAGAGCACATCACACAGGGAAGCCCAAATCTCTCTCTCCTTCTCTCTTTCATGAATATTACAAGGACTCTCTTCTCTAGAGATAAGCCTAGACTAGCAACTAGCTATTAACTGTTCAAAATCTAGCTTGCTCTGCTGTAAAACAGCTTTAAAAGAGAGAACCATTGGACTAATAATGCAGAATATAAGTTTAATAAATAATATAATAAAATATATCTGTGCAATATGCAGAGAAACAGATTTATATAAATATCATCCAGCATGATTTTAGCTTTATTAGTTTCCTTAATGTAGCGGGGTTGCAGCCTAGGCAAGTCCCCACTACTTCTCCAGACTGTGGCACGTTTGAGTTATGTCCTTATTCTCTCAAAAAACCTTCCTTTCCACACAACTGTACAATTTGTTTATACTTTCACAGATTGCAGAGTAGTGCAAACACTTATACTGAAAGCCTGGGAAGGATTTTGCTTTCTTGGTCTCAGAAAATTTGCATATCCATGATAACAAGGTCTCATGGAAGCTTGTTTGCAGGAATGCAAAATTACATTTCCTAACAGTCCTGTGCAGAGGACTCCCCTTTTAGCAGGCAGGGAATCTCTTCTTTGCCAAAGGCCACTGTTTGTCTGGCAGGAATGAAGAGATGACATATTCTGGCATTTCTCTGCTGTAATCGCAAAGTAGTTTGTTTCAGCTAAAAATTATTCTTGTAGTAGTACAGTGCAGTTCTGTTTAGCACGGCTACAGATGGGCACAGGACTTACTTCATTTATTAATCATTTCATGGGGAATATAACTTTGTTGAGAAGCTTGCACATCCCTTTGTGTACATAGAAACCCCACAGTTTCTGTAACAGCATTTAAGCAACTCTGTTTCCTTTGGGCCATTTGCTACTTCAAATAGACATTTGTGTATATTTGCTGATCCCATTGGCTCAGGAGGTTGAACAATTATACCGCAGTGGGCAAACTAGTCAGTAAATAAACTGTAAGTACTCAAGTCTGCCAAATGCATTTTGTTCCGTTCGTATGTCAAGAGAAAACCAAATCTAATTACTCATTGTATACATTTCCTCTCAGGGCCTCTATCGGGCCTAGACGTCAGGGACAATTCCACACCCAGATTTCTGATGTCTAATTTTGCTGCCTTCCTTTTCACTTACTATTGTGGAAACATTTCACACATCCTTTACAGCAGGGGTCTCAAGCTCAACTTACCTGGGGGCCGCTGGAAGTAGAGTCTGGGTGAAGCTGGGCCGCACCAAGTATTCTACCACCGCGGGGGTGGTGGACCGCTCATCCCGCGGCTGGCCCGGGCGCCGCTGGCGCTTTGAAGGCCGCAGGGCCCCTCCCCCGTGCCCCGCCCGTCCCGGCAATTGGCCCGCGAGTTTGAGACGCCTGCTTTACAGGAACCGGAGGATCACCACTCCCTGAGTTACCTGGTGTCTGTCAAGATCATTTGAACTGCCAAGTTCCATGAAGAATGTAATATAATGGACACCTCTTGAACAGAAAAGATACATCCCTCAAATGGAGTTTACTCATTGGCAAAGCCGCCTTTACATGTATGGCAATTTAAAAGTGGCAGGATTCCATGATGGAACATTTAAAAATGGAAGCCAAGTACTATAATCATGTTCCTGTTTGGTGCTCACCAAGACAGTTGATCTTTCAGGTCTAGATGCATCCAGGGCTTCTTCTAGACTTCCATGGATGAGTTCCTGTTCAAGAAGAGGGCAAAGATGGAGGAATCTGTCAGTGTTGCATTTTTTTAGGTCTTCATTTTTCCAAACTCATTCCATTTCAAACTTCAGGAATTTCTCCAGCCTTAAGTTTCATTCACCAAAACACTTTTTAAAAAGATTTCATTAAAATTCATAAGCACTTTGATGCATGTTTCTCCTATTATAGTTCATGTATTTTGTAGACATTTTTGTGTAATACAAATTATTTACCAGCATTTCTCCTAATACAATGCATTTTAACATTATTTCTCCTAGTGTACTGCCCCTACAGAAGTTGCTTCAGCCCCCTGATCGTTTTAGTTGTCCTTTCCTGCAATTTTTCAACTCTAAAATATGCCTTCGTAGGTGTGGTGATCCACATTGTACACATTATTTTAGGTGCAGTTGCATAATGCTTTGTTTAAAAGCACTGTGAAATTGGCAGTTTTATTTTCAATACCTTTCCTACTTATCCCTAACTTAGAATTTGCCTTTTTCATAGCAGCTGCACACTGGGTCAACAGTTTCATCAAGCTGTCCACCGCAACCCCAAGATCCCTTTCTTGGTCAGTCACCTCCAGCTCTATACTAATTCTAAACTCCATGCAGAAAAACTGAATGGTTGGGCCAGACTTTTGTCTTCTGTGCAAAATCATTTGCATAATTCATGGTGAGAACCATAAATCCAAAAGGCATAATATAAAGTATAATTCATTTTGTTTTATTTGATTTTAAAACAACAGCATTGCATAAATTCTGTTTTGCAGACTTCCAACACTCCGATACTAACATGAAATCTATGTAATATTTTTGGCCGTCAGCTCATGGTGATTCAGAAAAACTAGAAGCTTTTAGTAAAAACCTTTTAGTAGAAGTATATATTATATTCCCCTTAGAAGCTCCTAAGAAGCAGTCTGTTTAGCTGCTTGTGGCTAGTTACTGTCTTGTGAATTCCCTTCTTCTATATGCTGTTTAAAGTCAAAAGTAGCTAAAATAATCAAACTCCGGGTACCTGCATGTTTCTTTTAAAAAAAAAAAAATTCTCCCCTATTCCTATTATATGAGGTTCACTTACTTTGTGAAGGATTGTTATCAGTGGACCATTCACAACAGGATAAACAGAATGATGTTTTAGAAACTCCCCTAGCTACAGCAGAACCTTTGTTTGATCTGTCATTTCTATTGCATGATAAGGAAAAAATGATCAATGGGACTGAAGTAGGCTGAGGAAAAAGATAGCATGGTTTGTTTGATCATGGCCACATTCTAAGAAAGACACAGAAAATGCTGTTCCTTTGCCTCCTTGTTTTGGTAGGAGACATACCTGGTAAGAAAATGGTTTTATTCCTATATTTTATCTGAAGCCCTGCATTAATAACTGCTCTCAGAATAGTTTCAGTTTTCTGGTAATCAATAGACTTGCCTTTCCTGAGCCTTGTATCCACCAGAACTTTTTATTTTGAAGTAATAGAGTATATTCAAGATCTCTTAACCATGACTAATTTCTAACTGATCCTGAATATGCACTGGTGCTTAAGAACATAAAATAACTGCCTTGTTCAGTCAGGTCAAGGTCATTGTAATCCAGCATTCTGTCCAGAAATCCTGGTAAGAAGTCAGTGTTAGGTGGTCCACAATGTATTTGTCAATGGACCATCAAGGACTGCATAATAAGCAATCTACCAGCTATCCACTTGATCAAATCAATTTATGTGTTATTGTTTGTATGTTTTTATAAGTTTAAAACCAATGAAAAATATTTTTTTAAATAAAGGAAAAGAACCACAAGCTACTTTCTGCTCACCCTTGATCTGACAGGTACTTTATGTGGTTCTGCTTTGGGCTTGTAATGCACAGATATGAGGAATAAACAGCCAGATAGCACAAGCTATGACTACAGGATATGAGCTGTGGGTAATGGGCAGCCCATGATGTTGTCTGTTGAAAATATGAGTCACGGAACACTCCACATTTTTCTTTTGAAAAAGAAAGCTAACAAAAGCCTGTGTCAAAAAACTTGGGAGCTGGCTGACATAGTTGTGCTCACTGCTTTAATATTTGAGCTGGGAAGAGGGCTATTGATATTTTTTGTTTGTTAGTTTGTTACTAATGTTGTGCTAGAGGTTTACTGAAAAATTCCTTAAGAGTATCAACATTTTAAGTTGAAAGTACATAGTCCAGCTAAACTACCTGCTGCTTCGTGAAAGCTTATGGGGCATCCAGGTGAATTCTTATTCCTACTGAACCGAAATATCAAAAGCAGAATAATAGCAGCAGAGGGGAAGAGGGAGCTAATGTGGCAACAAAATATGCGTTCCCCCAAAGTCCCATGAACACCATTGCTACCCACCAATCACAATGCCACTGCTAAGATCTCTCTGCATTAGCCATGCATGGAAACCTCCAGTGCAGATATATAGCAAAGGGCAAGAACACCATGACTACATATATTAACCCATTTTATACCCCCCTCGTGCACATGGCAAATCTGTACAGGAAGAAAAAGCACAAAGTACCTGCTCCAGCACAGCCATAGGCAGCAACTGATTGCCTGCACCAGAGTTTAACCAGATGGATTTTTCCATGCTAGGAAAAAAAGACAGAAAAAGTGGTAAGAAAGTGTGGGAGGGTTTTGAGTACCAGAGAACCTCTTCTTCAACCCTGTAAAATTCCTCGATCAAGGCAGATTGATCGGAGGACAAATCTTATGAGGCAGCAGTGGAGACAATTTTCTTGCCTGGCTTCCTGACTCATGGGCTCTCCAAGTTTCCAGCAGTGATCTATCCATAAACTATGGCCAAAAGATAAGCATAAATGTGAAACCAGATTGCTTAATGGTTGACATAACCATTCTGCATTCACTCCACTCATGCCTGGACTTGCTAAACAGTTTAACTGTAACATAATGGTTTCACTGATGCCCTTTTGCCCATACTAGGATTCTTCTCTCTAACCCTTATACAGCAGCAGCCATTTGGTCTCAGCTTATGAAAAAACAAAAAACCCTCTCATACTAATTGCTTCTTTGTCTTGCTAAGGCAATATTTAAGAGCCCTAAACATCACAGAAACACAGAAACAGAGCGAGTCAGAAGGGACCTCCTGGGTCATCTAGTCTGACCCCCAACTCCAAATTGCTCCGCTCATGACATGCCTACCATGTGCATAAAGAGTGGGGAAGCAGAGTTTTTCTATTTATTGGCAAGACACTGACAATACGGAAGTATATTTGGCTGATCAATTTGCAACCTGAAATAGTACCTGTTAATGTATATATTTTAATTCTCCATAATCTGCAGAGGGAAGAACACTGAGTTTCTCTGGCTTACCTGGTACAGCCAATGTTACGGAAATGTCTTCAGCTGGTACTGTGGTATATACTTTCAGGATCAATTTAACACCAAATTTATTACCAAATATCACAGTGGCACCAGGATATCCTTTGATAATAAATTCAAACCCACTCACAAAAGCATTCCAGATCAACTCCGAAGCTTCACATGTGTACAAGGCAAGTCTTACTTGAGACATAAAAACTGTGGCTTGTCAAGATGGATGCTGCTAGAAAATACTGTTAATATCTGGAAGTTGTTCCTGCTTGGTTCTTCACACAAAATAGGCTGTAGTTGCAACTGGATAACTTTGAGTGGATAATTCCCACGGGATGTTCTTTTTTCACCTCTCAGGAAAACATATACTCTAAAATTAAGCTCTGATGATGTCCAAAATGTGCACAACTTGGTAAAAGGAAACTTTTTTTAAAATGCATTCATTCATCTTCATAACTGATATGTTAATAAATTGGGCTGCATCAATTTAGATGCCTGTGGGTCCCAGTGAAATTAGTGTCAACAATTAGTTTTGAGGGCAAGAGCAATGTAATAGTACCAGGCAAATTCTGCCTGATTCAAATCTTCACTCAGTCATGGAGTTCAGTTGAATTTGTACCTCTTCCTATCATTCAGCCTAACATACCTCACATGGCTGTTGTGAGAATAAAATGGGGCAGGGAGAGAACACTGGATACCACACTGAGTTTCTGGGGGAAAAGGTGGGATACAAAATTCAGAGCTGTGGTAATTAACATGTCTGATGGATTTCAGTGGAAACTGGATGCAACCAACTTCCTCTAGATTCAACTCAATGTTTGATAGTAACCAATTCTTTTTTAAATTTCAGGTTGTTACCACTGGGAGCCCCATGCTAGATTATGAAACCATGCCCCACAGATTTGAATTGCAGATCCTTGTTTTTGATTCAGCTGGGGCAAGAGACTTACAAATCCTGACTGTTCAAGTGCTTGATGTAAATGAACCTCCCATGTTTCAAGGCAATGCAGCAACTCAGAGTAAGAAGTTGGCTTGGAATGGAATGAGTATTGAGCAGAGTTGCAATATTAAAGAGGGGGGAAAACCTTATCACACAGCAAACCCCAGTATTTGATCTGTGTGCAGCTCCTGGTCAGAAGGCAAGCTCATAGCAGTGCATGCAGAAAGACAAAAGCTACCCTTCTCTGAAACTATGCAATTCAGCTCTGCATTAGTAGCTATTAGCCTTTTTCCACATGGTCACTGGATACGCTGAATTTATTCATCTTATTTATGATGTTTCCATACCACACAATCACCAAATTTCTCTTGGTAGTTTCAGTAATCAACCAAACATGCATATCATGATGTCAGAAACACAATAAAACCAGCAACAACTTAAATCAAAATTAAATCAATGACAGGCAACAAATCTTGCACACCATAGGAAGGGTTGTGGCTCATGCAACATTATTTGTATCTGATAGTTTAACCTAGTAAAGTCTTTTAGAGTCTATTTTGATGATGGGCAATATAAGAGCACCTTTATAGTGTTAGGCATGTCTACTTAGAAGTAAGCCCCACTGATTTCAACAGGACTTACTCACAGGTAAGTGGATATAGAATTGCAGTCCTACTGATTTACTAAATGGAGTGTAGGCTCCCTGAGTGAATATCAGTGCTCTGCATCACACTTACTGGCTCCCTGGTACAAAAGTTTCCCTCAACATGAGAGGGCTGGGAGGGGTCACATGAAGTCCAGGGCAAAACAATACTCCAGGACTCACTGCATCCAGAGAGCCAGTGTAGTGTAGAGGTTAAGAGCACAGGACTTGACCTCAGGCAAACTGGTTTCTAGTCCCTACTCAGTCATGGAGCCCGCTGGGTGACTTTGGACAAGATACAAACTCTCAGCCCAACCTACCTCAAAGGGTTGTTGTTGTGGGGATAAAATTGAGAGCAGGAGGAAGAGAATGATGTAAGCCACTCTGAGTTCTCTGAAAGAAAGAAGGTAGGATATAAATCTAATTAAAATCTGTGATCCTCTTCACTGCAGCAATACTTGAACATAAGTACTGCAGGTTGGGATGATACACACACTTGCCAAGGAGTAATATGTATGTGTGCATGTGTGTGGGGAGCAGTGGAACAGGGAGGGTCAGAGTGGAAGGGATGTGATTTTATCAGCCCCATAATGTCAACTGAGAAAATTAATTAAGTTGCCTTTGGCATCCCTGCTGTCAGTCCACAGGCTGTGTGAACTTTCCTGAGGGCAGAGCCAATTCCATTTGGTGGGGAAGGGAGGAAGGGCATTCCTGGTATGGGCAAGCTCCTGGTATGGGCAAGAACTAACTCCAAAGTTGGAGGATCTTAACCTGATAGATGCCTCTTGCTAACAACCTTGATATTACTCCCTCTGTATCACAAAGCCAGTCCTGACTGACCAGGTTTAACATAAAGGTTTGGGAAGCCTCTGCTTATGATCTGGTGGGAAGGGAAGAGGTTGGAAAGAGGTAACAGTTCACAGCAATATGCTTCCTTAAATTAATGCACACCATATTTCTATCTGCACAGCTGTCACAATCTATATTTTGGAAAACACACCAGCTGGACCTATTTACACACTTACTGTAACTGATCCTGAAAAAACAACACCTGGAACAATCAGTGTAAGTTTGGTTTAACAAATGCTTTAGCAGCTACAAAATCTATTTAAAACTTTATCGACAGAATTCAGTAATCAGAAATGCTCTTTAAAACCCACCCAAACAGAGTATATATGTGGTGAAACATCTGACACCAGTGGGCTAATCTGGTATAATGGCAACATGCTTGGAGAACAAAACTGATAGCACTAGAATGTTCACATTTTTGGGGGGTGGGGGGGTTGTTGGAATTAAAATCTCCACACAGACCTTGTGAACAGAGGAACTGTGTTGAATAAAAACAACTTTATTTTAAACAATCTTGTTTATTCTCCAAACAACTCTCAATCTTGTGATATTAGGTTCTGGCCGTATATTTAGGATATTTTGTTCCTGATTATACTGCCCATACAGGTGAGGTGCAGGGACAAGCACTAAAGCTTGTGTACAGCTGTGAATTCAAGCAGGAAAGAAAATGCTCTTTATGTAGCAGTTGAATCTCAAATCTGTAACAAAACTGGAAATAAATTTAGTGAATTAATTGCCAATTAATGGCCCTGTGTAGGGAAAAAAAAAGATAACTATGATATCATTCTGGTATCATATTTTCCATTATTTCCAATACTGAAGTCCTTCAAACTTTTAACATGAGAAAAAAACTGCACAAAAGCAAAAACCCCACAAAATAGTTGGTGGTTTGTGTGAAGGGATGTGGACTACCTATGAAGCACCAGGTGGCTGAACTGGGCCTTGGGATGAGATTGCCCATCACTAGTTACTCCTGGGGCTATAACTAGTGCTGAAACACAAACTGCATTAACCACTTGTGTTGTCCTTAAACACACTGTACTAACAAACACTTTCATCATAATCCAAGTTTTATCATTTGTTCCAGTTTTCATTGACTCCTGCTTCAGTGTTCCATATTTCTGAAACTGGAACCATTTCTTCTGAGAAGGCATTTGATTATGAGAAAGATCCACATAAGTAAGTGCCTATTTATGGTGAGTTCCATATATCAGGAAGCACAGAGCTGATACTTTAAATTATTTGTTGTCAGTGGGGTATTACGTATAAACTTCAAAATAATAATTAAGTTGTGTCTTGGTTTTACAGCTATATATTAAACGTTGTTGCAAGAGACCACAGTGGTCTGAATACTAGTAGGACTGTGATAGTCAGCATCATAAACACCAATGATGAACCACCTTACTTTACCATGTAAGTAAGCAATTCTAGTTGCGTCAAAACACTTCTTTCTAAAGCAAGGGTGGCTAGACTTGCTTAATGAAAGAGCCACATATGGTAAATGTCAGACTTCCACTTCTTACACTTTGATGATGCCATCCTCCTTCACAAGACTTCGCAGGCACTTCTGAACGAATTGAAGTGCTTTGTAATGGTAATGGTAACCGAAGAGGCTTGACTCGTTCTCCGCAGGACTCTTGCGCGTGCTGCCTGGGCCGTGGTTTGAGGCTCCGAGTAGAAGTGAGATGATTGAAGCGTGGCTGTGATTGGTTATCACAGCAGGAGAGTCGCACGTCTTTCCCTGGAGGGCTTTTGCGCTCACCGGCTCAGTTGCTAGTCGAGCCTTGATTGGCTGAGGCTCAGAGTTGAGGTCACGTGATTGAAGCACCACAATTGGTTATCACAGCAGGAGACTCGCGCCTCATCCCCTGCTTTTGTTCCCATCTGTTCTGCTGCTCAGAAAAGAAGTTGTGTCGGGATTTCTCGGCCCCTCTTTTCACATGCCGGCTTGGCTGCTCAGATTAGAAGTTGTGTCAGGCTTTTCTGGCCCCTCTGCAAGCCTCCAAATAGACTTGAAGAGCTGTGTGCAGCTCACGAGTCTTGGTTTGGCCACCCCTGATCTAAAGTGTATAACTGAGCACATTTTGGAGTATAACCATGAATTTTGGAAGATGTCAACATTAATTGGTTTACAGACCTTTGACCCAAGATTTGGCAAGTGATTTCAAATTATTGAATGAGAGTCAAGCCATGAGTAATACAAACATTGGTTGGTTGATTTTTTTTTTTTTTTAGAGCTCCAATTTTTATGAGGAAAGTCCCAGTGGGGGAAGTGGATGGCTACCTCTGCTACCCCACACTATTTTAAGGGGAGGGCTATAGTAAGACTCCATGCAAAGTTTTTGACTTGGGTCAAATGACATGACAGCCCATTGTAGATAACTAGTCCATCCAGTGTGGTCTGGATTCAGTGGGAGGATATACTGGAGAGAACACACTTCCTGTGGTGTGGGTGTGTCAGCTTGGATAACAGAAGCCCTATGGAAGATGCAAAACACTCAGTTCCTTATTCATGTTTAAATGCTATATTGGCAATGATTGTTGTAGAAGCAGCATACATGACAAGAACATGCACAGCTCTGGACTAGCCAAAAAGACATCTCATATGAGACAGTCTCCTAGTGGTGTAGGTGAGTTGTTTAGGATGTTCAGTACTTTTTCTAAAGTTTAGCAGAAATTCTGAAGTCAATGGAAGCTTTTGATATTATAGGATGTTGGGCTGAAGAGAACGCTGGTGCCTCTCAAAATGTACAGTCTCCCAGTTAAAGAAGCTGTTCAAGCATACGAAGTTGTGGCTTTGTTTTCTACTATAGGAAGGAAAATGTGTTCAAGATTCGAGAGGAAAGTGCACCAGGTTATGTTGTTACTAATCTAATGGCTATGGATCCAGATGGTGAAGACTTTAATAATAGCCTTCGCTTCAGCATCAGTAATCCTGCAGGGATTCCTAATTTTGCCATAAATCCAGGTAAGGAGTTCATGCTACAGAAGCATTTTGAATGGTAAGACACACTGCAGCGTATGGAAAAGAATATGAGGAATTGCCAAAGGAACTTTGCTTGTTTAACATAGACAGAAGGTGACTGAGAGGGCAGGATTAGATTTAAAGAGCCTAAATTATGGGAAGGTAGATTTTGGTTGCATGCTAGGAGAAATAACAGTGAGAACAGTTTCACAATGGAACCAGTTTCGTGCAGAGGTGATAGTGGACTCTCCTTCATAGGAGGTCTTCAGGTTGATTCTGGATTCCTGTGTTAGAGGATGCTCTAGCTGTGCATTTCAGGCATCAAGCCATGGGTTGGATTATTTGGTCTGCAAGATCCCTTGAGTACCATGAGCTAATAATTTTGTTTGTTTGCTCTGCCTTAGCTACAGTTTGGTCTCATTTGAGTGAGTTGTAGTAGACCTCCTCTCCTTCATCATGGCTGTGGGAAAGAGTTTGGAAACTTTCACGTTAATTTTTGACCAGAATTTGTCATCACATCCAAACTGTGGCTAATCTTAACTAAGCTTTCTTGAAACAAGCCAACTTTATCTTAAGGGCTCCAAAGCTGGCTTGTTTCCACAAAACATAGGGGGAGTCCTTCCTGTAGTGGGGAGTGTCCCTGGAGATCAACCACAGTGCAGGCAATCTCCAGGGACTTGCCTGCCATAATACCTGCCTCTAAAGGATGCTTTAGAACAAAGCATTTGAGCCAGCCACTTTTTACAGCTGACATGGATCCTCAGAGAAAGAAGGCCCTTGGGGTGAGCAGGAAGGCAGGTGGGTGCTCTGCCTTTAGTGGGAGAACAGCAGCCCTTGAGTCGCTAGGCTAGGCAGCAGCTTCAGAGAGCCCAGTCTGGAGAGCCCTCATGCTGATGAAGTTTTAGATGGAGAATGCAGTGTCCATGTGTATGAATCCTGACCTGGCATGACAGCCATCTTTTATTTAAGCAAATAACATTTTATTGGATGTTTAAGGAACCTTTCTTAATAGGAGCTAATTGTTAGAAGGTGGTTCCTCTCAAGATGGTTTGGGAAACCTCTCTGGAAAGTTCAGCATGGAGGAAAGTTCTCTCTCTCTCACACACACACACACACACCCCAGCAGGTGTGTGTGTGGGCGCGGGGGATATGTCAATCTGTGCTAAAATAGAAGCTGGTTGAGACATGGACAGGAATAAAGGATTGGGCTCAGATACAGGGTTCTTGTAGCCCAAAGGCATTTTGTGGTTCACGTTTCTCTCTCTGTAGGTATGATATGGGACAATGGATCTGCTGCCTACTGGGAATTGTATACAGTTTGTCTCTGTCTACACTCTGCTTTTATATTTACAAATAGATTAAATATTATAAATATTTAATAAATATTTATTATAAACACTAATGCCTTAAGTTTCCAGTGATCTAAGGAAACCATATTCACTTAGTGTTATCCTAGGGGGGATATCTCAGTTGAAGGAAATGGGAAGCATATAACAGTATATTACATTTTTAATGGTGTAGAAGGAGTTGATATTCAGAGACAAAGATATGTATGATCTGAATTAAGATTAAATTCTGAAGGCAATCACAGAAAATATATGTGTATGCAACTGTTTTTTTCTTAGTTACTGGTGCAATTATAGTGACTAGCAGGATAGATCGTGACAATGGTCGACTCAGGGAACATCCCAACATTACTTTGGAAGTTCGTGTTGTTGATAGCCCAAGTGGTACACAAAGTGCTACAACAGAAATTGTTATAACCATTGAAGACATTAATGACAACCCACCAGAATGCAAGTCATATAGTTTCAGGTATTAATATTTTTTATTCTAACAAATTCCTCAAAGTTTAGAAAACATAAGTTCATTTATTATATTTCTATGCTGCCCCATAGCCTAAGTTCTTTGAGTGGTTTGCAAAGATGAAAATTCTGAAAGTGCAATATATTAACAAAAGAAGCTCCTCTGTCTCCTTGGACTGCCATCCTATTCAGTTTCCAAGCCTTCATTATGCCTCAGAATATGCTTCCTTTGTAATGGCAGCTGCTCATCTCCTGTCACAGGGACCAATTTTAGAGTTCCCATAACCAGACTGACTTTCTGCTTTCCCCTTAGAAGTTGCACTGCTTGTCAACATTTTATGGCAAGGCTCCACCACAACAGACTATTGTAAATATTCTGTGACATCACAGCAGTTTCAACAAAGGGTAGAGTGGCCTCAACAACTGATGGCCAAAAATTATCCTATTATATGTGTAAAATTATTTTGGCCACAAGCAGGGTGAGGCACAGTGAGGCAGTTGCCTCAGGAAACAGTCATTGGGAACCATCAGTGGCAGTCTTTCCTCACTCCTTCCTGAGTCCCTAGCTGCCCCACTTTGGTAGAGTTAAAGGACCAAACTGCATAAATTAAATTACACAATCGGTCCTCACCCCCTAAACTAGACTTGAGTTCAAATCACTGGGAACAGGCAGGATATAAATAAATATAATAATTATGATGTAATAATAGTTTGTTGCCTCAGGATGTCTCATTGCCAGTGCTGAAGTAGGATATGACCATTAGTCCACTTGAAATAGGGAAGGAATACTGTCTTGTCCTTTACCTCAGGCAGCAGCCCTGGCCACAAGCCAAAGAGCTACACATCCTACAGAGGTGATTTCCCACCATTAATATCTCTCCCTTTACTTACCACATGCTTCTTTTCTTTGATTTGCTTCCAAAGCAGTTTGCAGTTGTACCTCTTCCTTGTTTGTGTCCATTATTTCTGAACCTAGCAGAATGGCTACTTTCTCCCCTCCATTCACCTATGCAGTTTCTGGGATGGGATATGGTTCTTTGGGGAAATCCATGTGACTTGAATCATCTGGAAAGGCTCTTTTTGGACACAACTTTCTGAGCTTTCCATTGTTGCATGCACCATAGCTGCAATAACAGTGTCCACTCAGACGATTCCCATGTTTGGTACTATAGCAAAGAACTGGAAATGAGATATAATGTGGGAGTCTTTCATAGGATTGTGGACACATTTTATCGTGTAAACATTGCCCCTGGGTGTCTCCTCAATTTCTGTAGCAGATTACTCTAGAACAAAATATCTTGCTTGGTCACCAAATGGGATTAAATGTGCTTCATCAGTGACTCACTCCTGTTCCTATGTAACCATGCACTGTGAAGAAATACCTTATGAAGATAACACATATGAAGTTTTATAAATATGGAAAGGTCCTAAAATTGTAATTGTAAAATGCTAAAAAGCCTGAAACAGACTTCATAGCTATTTCCCCCTTTTAAACAGCTTTGAATTTCTTGAAACAATGTCTAACGGCTCAGCCTTTATTGATCTGAAAGATTTCTGTTTTGATATTGATGCCAAGTCACCAAACAACCTGTTTAACTTCACTGGACTGTCTGGAGTTGGAAGTAGTAAATTTCATCAGGACTCCCCTGGCTCAGGAAGAATCAAGGTCAGCTAATTTATTCTCACTATACATAGGGAAGGAACAGGTCCTCTTTGAGACTGCGAGAGACCCAGGCAGAGTAAAGGAATGCCAAGCAGGGTTGCAAAATTTGTTATATTTTAAATATAACAATTTAAGAAATTCATACTTTTTAACACAAAAAGATATGATATAATTTGTCATATATGTTTCTTTTTCATTTAACAAGTGCTTTTCTAGTTTCTTCAGTGCAAATTCACCAATTATGGTGGAAAAAATGGCTTTCTTGCAATGTCACAATTTATGTAGTAATTCTTGACATGCTTCCACACATGTAATCTTAAGACCTATTGTGAATGTGATACTGAGGCTAAATAGCTCTTCTGGTTCCTCTGTAAAAGGTTCTGGAAGGAAAACACTTTCTCAAATATAATAAAGCTTTTGTTTTACATTATAACCAGTCAGGGAAAAAATCCACGCCACAACCATATTAAAGTTGCCGTAACAGTTGGCTAAATGCTGACAAGGTATTATCCTTAGTCAGGAAAAATTTAACACTGAATATTAAGTTCCTCAGATTTCAACAAGTCTTTGGCACAAGAAATATTCTCTAGGGTAATGTTATTAGGATAGTGTTATTGTCAAGAAGCAAATTGAAGCAACTAATTCAATTAGTGCATGTCTGTACTTCTGTAACATTTCTTAAGAGTTTGATGTTCACTGGTTGTTATGTCTAAATAATATTCTTTCCAGCTTTCCTTCATAGATATGGGTTCCTTCCTCACAGAGTGTAATCAGCTTTTTTCATAATTCAGTATATAAAAAGCCCCCAAAATGTTAGTGACACTGAGCATGTATACAATTCAAGAGCCATACTTTTTCATATATTTCATATATACATTTTGAAATACATGTATAAAATATACTTGTATTGATATACTGCTTAGCCAGCTCTATATGGTTCTTTAAAGAACTTTATTGATTGATTTATTTATTATTTCACACCTTTATAGACCATCACAAAAGCCACATGTCTCTCTGGACCATTTGCAGCAATTAAAAGTATTCAAACAAAACATAAAAATCTAACATTAACAAATTCAATAAATAAAACCTCCATTCCAATAAATGAAATACCCATTCCACATCAGGAGGAGCACCAACTGTGCTAATGGCATAAAACAACTCAAATTCAAATAACAATTAAAATTGTAAAATTCATTGATCAAAATACCAACCTAAAATGTGAATTAAAAATTAAATCAATCAACAGTTATAATACTCTGAAAATTAAGAAGTCTTTGCCTAGCACTGAAATGTGTACAAAGAAGGTGCCTGGCACACATATCTGGCGAGCCAGTAACATATAAAATAGCCGTCAATAAACTTACAACTATATGATAAGTCTAACAGTGCTTTATAAAATCAACAGAGCAAGACCAAACATAAACTACAGTAAAAAAAAAAAAATACACACTTACATTATTTGCTTTTCATGGATTTAACAGCGCTTTTAATAAATCTGTTGCGTTCAAAGTTGGGAGAAGGTCTACCAGGAAGCCTGCCTAGAGAGGATATTCCAAAGGCAGGAAGACCAGTGAAAAGGCTCATCTAACTCCATGGGTGGGTTTGCACAACACAAAAAGCCATGGTGAAATCTTACCCTTGTGGGTCTGTTGAGTCATTTGAA
>NW_025335409.1:13916805-14128705 GCF_004798865.1 Varanus komodoensis | reverse complement strand
AGGTGCGTCTTATGGTCAGGTGCGTCTTATAGAGCGAAAAATACGGTACATTAAATTTGTGAATGTGACAAAGCACATGCTCATGAACACATGCATTATATAAATGCACTTTTTTGGGGAAACATATTGGCTACAGTTTGTTATTAGTCAGTGTCAAAATTAGGTTTGCCTCTGTATCCCATGGAGGAATTGCTTGGAAGACTTCCCACATCTTTTTGCTGTTTGGTCTGTTAGTTGCTGTTCCGAGTTTTAGTTTGCTGCTTTGGCTTTTTTTTTTCTTTTTGGCTTAGTCCATGTGAAAACAATTCACATTTCTTGGCTCAGTTGCTACAAAGTGTATAGTTTCACAAAGACATTCTCTTAATAACTCTCCATTCCTTTCATTATGTGCTTTAGCAGTATCTTCCTATCAAATAATTTGTATAGGCTTCCCTTGGAATATACCTTTGTCTAAAATGGAATTTTTGGTCCCAAAAGCCAAATGTCAGTCAGTTACCATTGATACCACAGTGTTTTGTAGGGTATCAAACAGTAATAACTTTCATAATTAGCCCAACTTGTATGATTCTTGTTTCTACCTTAGTCCACTGAAAATATATGCCCAAACTAGTGGATGAAAGTAGGATAACGGGATGGATGTAAGATATTTTTTTTTAATTTGGAAATTATGGTTCCATTGGGCAAATGTGAGAATGTGATTCTTGTGAACAAATCATATAGCTAAATAGTTAGTTTAGAACATCTTGACCTTATTCATAGGGTAATGATAGGATTATGTTGTTCCAGTCATTGAATTCTTGTTAGTCCTGAATGCATTTTCTGTAAATTTGAGTAATACAATTCAGCTCTGGGGTCTGAAACAAAGACCCTCTTTCCCCCACATTTTATTTATTTACTTAAAGCATGTTTATACCCTTCCTTTAGTCAAATGACGCTCAGGATGGTTTATATCACATTAAAATAGTTTAAAATATAGCATACAACACAAAAATAAACTAAACAGAAGTTTGTATAAAAGAACATGTAGGAAGAGCTAAGTACGACTTACCATCGACCCATTCCAAGTCTTCTCTGGAATTACTTACCCCTCGCCCCCCCAAAAAGGGTCCTTGTCATATTGTTGAAATATCCTAGTATAAAGTACTAGTAAATGATTTGGTAGTGAGAGAGCATTGAAAAGACTAGATGATGAGACTAAACTTTTTAGTGTCAATCTTTTAAAAGATTGTGAGGCGCTACAAAAGGATCTCTCCAAGCTGGGAGAATGAACATCAAAATGGCAAATGCAGTTCAATATGAGTAAGTGTTCTTTTATTGTTTATATTTTGTTGTGAACTACCCAGGGTGGTACAGAAATGAAATAAATAGATAATGCACATTGGGGCAAAAAATTCCAGCTTCAGGTATACACTGATGGGATCTGATGGGATCTGAGTGGCTAAGCAAGAAAGAGATGGGGTAGTGGTGGACAGTTTGCTGAAAATGTTGGCTCAGTGCTCAGCTGCTGTGATGAAGACAGACTTCATGATAGGCATAATTAAGAACGGAATAGGAAATAGAACTGCCAAGATCTTACTTTCCTTATACAAATCTTTGGTGCAGCCACACTTGGAATATTGTGTTCAGTTCTGGTCACCTTACCTGGAGAAAGATTTGCCAACTGGGTGACTTTGAGCCAGTCACAGACTCTTAGCCCAACCTACCTCACAAGGTTTTTGTTGTGGGGATAAGATGGAGGAGGAGAATGATGTAAGCTGCCTTAAGCCCTTTGTAGGAAAAAGGCAGAATATAAATTGAAAAAAAATGTGTGAGGGAGACATGATAGAGATGTTTAAAATAATGCAGGGTGTAGAGAAGGTTAAAAGGCAGGCATTTTTATCCCCCTTCCATAATGCTTGAACCTGGGGTCATCCCATGAAGGTGAGAGTTTTAGGACAGATAAAAGGAAGTACTTCTTCACACAGCATGTAGTTAAACTGTGGAATTTGCTGCCTTGGGAAGTGGTAATGTCCACCAATCTGGATAGCTTTAAAAAGGGGTTGGACAGATTCATGAGAGAGAAGACTACCAGCAGCTATCTGCTGTCTCCTTTCCTAGAGGTGGCCTGCCTGCATACATCTCAGCAATGAAGAAGTTGCTGAGGAGTTTGGGCAGGAGGAGGTCCTGCACTCATCCTGCTTGAGAATTCCTGTGGGCACCTGGTTTTCCACTGTGTGTATGGAGTGCTGGACTAGATAGATCTTTGGTCTGATCCAGCATGGCTTTTCTTACATTCTTAAAATGAATGCATTTGATCTGCTGTACTTGAAGACTGTTTTTATTGTTTTGTTTCCACAACAACAGCAGAAGGGGAAAAGTAATTGCCTATCTTATCTATGTATTTAATTTCTATACTGCCTAATAGCTGAAGCTCTTACCTAAAATCATCTTGAAGATTTGCTGTTCCAAATGATCTATTTCCAGTGCTGACGGAGGAAAGGGATGCAGATAGTGAGAGTTTCAAAAGCGGAAGTGAGCCTAAGCTTTCATTTTTCTCACTATGAATTTGAATTAAGATTGCACAGCTTAAGGCAAACCTAACCAGTGGGGAAAATAAAACTGGCAAGGTAGCTTGTTTTGAGTAATGAAATCATAGAGAAGTTAAAGATATATTTGTGACTGAGATGAACAAGCAGTGCCCGCTAACGTACCATGGGGAGAGAGATGTTAGTGCAACATCTACCATATCCTACACACACTCTGTCTCCAACAGGAGGGGAGAGACACATTGCTCTGGGATATGCAAAATGTTGCAGCTGCAACAGCCCCACTTTACTTCTAACACACCCAGGGAGCCTTATGGCTAATGGGGAGGGTAAAAATCTAATAAATCTATGTCAAAATTACCAGTGCCCACCAATCACAGGCAGTGTGGTGATAATGCAGAGATGGCCCTTTGTCTACTCCTATTGACTGGGCAATAACACCTTCCCCCATTTATGTTAGGGTTACGGTTCTCCTTATACCACACATCATTCACTGGCGCTATTTTTGACCAGAACATGGTAGGGTAGGGTAGGGTAAGGGAAAGGGAAGGAGGGCTATTTAATACAGTACTCAGACAACTTAGTGAAGACCCTTAGGGGAAGCATGCACAGCCTCCCTCTGGTGAGGGGTCATGCAGCACTGAGGGAGGCAGTGTCTTTTTCCAAGCAGGGGAAGGGAAGGACTGGGATAAGCAACAGCTGCACGTGGGCATCTGCAGCATCCTCTGGTTGCTTACTGCATAGGGCACAGGTTTGAGAAGCTGGAGATAAGAGGTATGGCGGGAAGGACCCACTTGCCTTTTGCATGCCTGGGCAGCAAGGATCATGTCAAAGGCTAAAGAGAAGGGAGTACCTTGAGGACACCACAGAGTTCCCTATTCACTTGGCCACAGAGGCAGGTAAGAATGAGATGCATCATGAGGCATTTGTCTCTACTAGTCCTAATACTCTGGCATAGATACTGAGAGTACATGTCTGTGGGAGGTGTCCTAGCTTGGTGGAACAGCTTAGGTTTTACATGCAGGAGGTTTCAGTTTTGGATCCCTGCAAAAGGTGGGGATGCCCATGCTCAGGCATAGCACAGTCATTCAGGAGGAACCCTGCAGGGGATAATATTCTGGCTTAAGCCAACCAGCCTCTTTGGCCCGCTGCTTCTTTCCCTTTCATCTACTCCTGGCGCTCTGTCTCATACAGCATGGCAGCAGCATTCACCTTCTCAGCCTGACCTTCTCTAAATTCAGGGAGTTTGAAAGCACAGAGAGTGGAGGAGCTCATACCCCTTGGCCTTTTCCCATCCTATCTGAAGTCTGTTCCAGTTAGCATGCGGGGTAAGGGCCCCTCTGTGCAGTTTCCTTGCAACAAAGGAACAACACGTGTGTCCAGACTCTTAGCCTTTACTGAATAGCATCTAGGACAGAGGAAATTCTGAATGCACAAGGCACACATGGGTTTGTCATTCGGCCACCCTTGCAGGGCACCTTAGCCTTGGACAGTTTCTGGGCAGCTCAGCAAGCGCTGTGTCCCTCCTGGCTCCAGCTCCATGTTGGGGACACCATCACCTTTTGCAAAACTGGCATAGACCACCCTGATAGTATTAGGTGGGGGCGTGGCAGAAAACTATTTAAAATGCGTGAATAAACTACCCGTTCCATAATTAACTGTCACTGAGCTGGCAAGTGTGTGAGAGCTGCTTTGTGCAAAGTATTATTATTATTATTATTATTATTATTATTATTATTATTATTATTATTATAACATTTCTATGCCGCCCCTTGCCATGCTTCCCACTACCAGAGTCCTCCCTTCTGTGTGTATGGGGGGGAGGGGGCAAGGTTGTGCAGCCCCATGCCATGCACCTTAATATCTTGAGTTAAGGCCTCCTTGGAGTGGGGCTTACCTAGGTGAGGAGGTGCTGATTTGCAGCGTATACTTCACTCTGTCTTGGTGATATGGGCAGAATGTGAGGCAGGGCTGGGAGGAGTTGTTCTTTTGTTTTCCTCCTCTGAGTTGAATGAGAAGAATCTTCCTTACATGAAGTCTCTGAGTAGTGTAAAGTCTGGAAGATTATAAGATTTGCAGTGGGTCTGCTCTTCATGCCAGATCATCATGCCATGATCTGATATATCTCAGGTACCACCAGAAGTGGTAGTTTCCACATATCCTATAGCCTTTCAGTTGGTGGAAATGACGTACAGGATTGCACACTAAAGGAGGGATTCTTATAGGAAAATAAAAATGCAACAAGGCCTTCTTGGAGGTAGGTGGGAGTATATTTTCGTCTGAGTCCTTCATGTTAAGAAAGAAAATGATGCTAGGCTATATAATGGACAAACTGAGTACTCAACATTCCTTAATACAGGGTGGTGAAATAAACCCCTCACATGATTGACTCATCTGTTTTGGCTCTCTTTTTAAGGTTTTTAAAAAAGGAATGAGGAAGGGATTCCTGTTGACTTTTGGAGGTAACAGTTCAGAAAAACCACAATTATAAGTACTCTCCTGTGGACATCCCAAAGTGTGAGTGAAAATGTAGGAGCTTTTGCTTCTCTCTAATTCAAAATAATTCCTTTTTTAATGATACTTCGCAGTCAAAAATCTGGCATATTGAGCACTACCTCTCTTTACAATGTGGTATTTTTCTCCCGTTTTAAAAATGCTTTTGATGTTTTTAAACTGTAGAATATGTTGGGTGGCAGGGAGGGGAAGTTCACAAAAGAGTTTATTGGAATTCTTGACAAAATCTCAGTTAAATGTACAATCTTCTAAAAAAAATACTACGTCCAAGATGATATTCTTATATATCCAAGTCTTGGTGTTCTCAGCACTATTCTGTTACCTCTCACACAGTATTTCCCTTCCTGATCTGGTGAACCAACAGTGCTGGAAAAAAGGCAATGTGGCCCTGTTGATCGTCTTGGACCTCTCTGGTCCTTTAAGATCTGTGAGTTACCTTGACCACTCCCTCTTCTAATGTTTCCTAGCAGTGCATGTTCTTACAGTGCAGAATGTGCCGTTCTTGTTCACTAATGGTTTTGTTTTCCATGTAAGCTGTAATTACTGGGAAATTATCTGCATTCTTTAGCATCTCTAGCACTCTAATATTTAATTAGCTCAAGCAGCAGGGAGCCAGCATGCCATTTTGATTTATCAGACATTCATTTGTTGCCACCCATGTCAATCCCTTAGAGCCTGTTTTGCCATCAAGATTATTGTTTGAAGTTTATTGATCCTAGGTATCCTGAGACGATGATCCCTGTCTACTAGAACTAGGTATTCCACTGTGTTCTGGTCAGACAATTTTCCTTCACTCTACATAATTAATAATAGCACTATGAAACTCTGAAATTCATCCAGAAGAGATTAAAGAATCCTGCTATTGTATTAGTAGCTGAAGTCTCGGATTTGAAATCATGAGCAGAATGGTTTCCTATATCTTTTTCTGGAATGGAAAAGATACCCGTATCCATAGGAAACACATGGAACAGTTCCTTGCCATTGGTAACTATGAAATGTAATGTGAAAATCAGCTAAATATTGGATTTTGTAGTCCTTTTGATCTGAGGAATAACTACCATTGTCATAGGAATTGCTGTCAAACATTACATTTACTTTTTATGTAAAATGAGAGCCTCTGGAAACAACATATTGAACACTACATAGAATCATTACATCTATAAATAAGCATTATTTCTGCATGTTCTTTTTGTTCAAGAACTGTCAGGACTACTTGCACACAAAAAGTACAGTATGTCACTGCAGTTTGGTTGCTACTGTAGTACCTTACACATGCTGGCATGGAAGGTATTGGTCTAATGAAGAACATGGGTATTTCCTGAAAAACCACCAGTATTTGAAATATTGGGTGGATGTTTCTGATCTACTGGAATTTTTAAAGGTTTTGTTAATGTCTTTATTATAGCTATATATCCTTTTGGATACATCTGGAGTAGTGATCGTCTGCCCATAATAAACAGGGAAAAATCTGTAGTAATCTTAAGTCTCTAGCTGAAAAGAGATGATTGTTTGTCCATTGTAGAAATAACCTTGGTCTCTACCAGGACCTGCTTCTCCTGTCTCTGCTATCTTTAATTCCTGTTTGTCATACACCCTATTCATTATCTTCATTCTTGGTAGCCTGACTGCTCTTAAGAATAGTAAGGCAGTTGGACCAAGTTACTTGGAGACCAAGCTAGGAAGAGGAGATAAACTTTCCTGTGCAGTAGAAGGTTGTAAGAAGATGATGGGACTTGTAATAACAACAACTTGTATCACCCTATTTCAGTTGTATTGCATGTTCCTGCTGGTCAGATGCCTGCAGTACAAAGTGAAAAATTATAGTTGTTTATATTGCAGTATTCCAAGGCAGCATGACATGAATAATGTTCGAAATCCACAGCTGGGCAATATATTAAGACCAGAATTTCATAAAGATGTTCAAGCTTTTGAATTTCCCAGAACTCTTTCTCACCTAGCCTGATGAAGAATTTTGGAGAACCTGGTAACTTGCACAATTTTGAGAAATGTTGGTTGGTCCTAATTAAGATATTGTGCATCTGTGGATCTGGAAGATTTTTTTCTCCCGTGGACCAGTTAGCCTATCTTTTTTATATATTTATTATGATTCATGTGGCCACCCATGTGCTGATAG
The DNA here is from genome assembly GCF_004798865.1 of Varanus komodoensis. Classification (NCBI taxonomy): domain Eukaryota; kingdom Metazoa; phylum Chordata; class Lepidosauria; order Squamata; family Varanidae; genus Varanus; species Varanus komodoensis. The sequence goes on along the minus strand of NW_025335409.1, from coordinate 14,121,532 downwards.
AACCTTTGTTCCCATCCATCTAGTACTTTTCAGGCTATTGAGCAACCAGCATCTGCTTTTTTTTCTGGGGAGAGTTCTAAAAATTGTTCTTGCTTCACATAACCTTTATGTGAAGCACATCTGTCTTTTTAATAAGTGAATAATATTGTCAGTTTTTTAGCGGGCTACTTACACATCTGCATGTGATGCTCCCAAATACAGTCATGTTTATGCAAGCTTAGTGCTGTGAAAATAGTTTTAAGACTTTACCTCGTAAGCCACCTTGTGAATAACCAGAAGACTCAAAGGAATGGTGTACAACTGAAAAACAGTGAAGTTGTTTCAGGTGTATTTGCTCTAAGCATTTTGCTTGTGAGTGGAATGTAACAAAGTATCTGTTGTTATCCTTTTTCATATTGTATTTATCACAAATTAGTTGACCAAATTTCAGGAGCAAAGCAATCATGAAATTATGTTTCAGGAGAAAGAATTTGATGGTATTTCTTAAATTAGACATCATGGAAGTGGAATTTTGTATCCATCAGCCTTAGAAGTGATATAAAGCTCTACCACCATGTTAAGCATGTTTGGCTATAAAATAACCAATCTCTTGAACCAGATGTTGTCTAGGGATTGTGAGAGTTGTAGAATAACTTATCTGGAAAGTGCTAGGTTGAGGGAAGACTAATGTAGAAGGTTGTCTCTAATAAGCGTGTCTTCTTCTGTGAATTATTTCTTGATTAATTCAGGTATTCTGCTATGCTGATTATTCCTGTTCCTCCTCATCAGACTAGAATTTTGGTGAGAAAAATTGGGACACTCTGCCAGGAACTTCTGTGTATGGAGACAAGGGAACATCCTTTTTTGTTTTGGTTTGTCATTGATTCTTGTCTCTTAAAAAGTCTCTTCTACTAAGGTTTCATCAGGAGCCAACCTATATTTGGGTATAACTCTGGGAAAGGCTTCTCTGTCATTCTGAAATATTTGAAGAAATTAGATGGTGGAAATGGCAGCAGCTTTTCTTACATTTCTATTCATACGTTGGAAACCACAATAGATAGAGATCAAGTGTGGTATTTCTTGGACTGCATTAATACAGATAAGATGCCCCATCCCCAGCTTATATAAAATGATAGGCATTAAATTTCAAAAAGTTCTATTTCTAAGAGAGCAATCCTATGCCAGGGTAGACTGAAAGAAGTCCTCAAATTCCCAGCATTTTCTAGCCAATCATCATACTCTATTCTGTCTAGACTTGCATAGGTTTTCACTGCAATAGTTTTTTTCCTAAGTGTATTTTGGAAAAAATACAGTATGGTAGTATTTTAACTTTTGGAAAAGAAAATATTTTTTGAAAGGACAACTTCTAATACTTGTATATATATATTTTTTAACTTTCCCACAGATATGCACTTATTTGGCCATTATCCTGCTCATGATGATTTCTATCTAGTAGTGTGCAATATCTGCAATCAGGTAGTCAAGCCACAGGTTTTCCAGTCACACTGCGGTAAGTGAAAACTTTTGTTCCTGGATTACGGCTTGGTGTACGTGTCCCATAAGAAATGGTGCGTCAGCAGTGATTTATTCTTTTTCAGTTGAATGTCTCATCATCTTAAATCCATTCAGATTACTTTAGCTGCTATGATTAGCCTCCTGAACACATGTGAAGCACCTCCAGGTGATTTTAAAGAAAGGGTGGTAGAGGGTTGTCTGTCTGTATGTAAGTTCCCTTCTTGAGCTATCCCAAAGACTGAAAATCTAAACGGCACCTTCCTTCTTATTAGTGAGGGTTGGATAATTTCACTTACCCTGCTTATCAGGGTGAAAGGCGAGCCAAGCTGTGGGAAGGGAGAACAGCCCAATCCAGCATCCTAAGGCAGAGGCCAGCTGTCAGCATCTGGGCAGCTTCAGGGCTCCTCTGATGGTCAAGTGCCAGAATAACAGTCCTGGTAGTTTCTGTACTAGTCCCAGACTCTACTGCAGCTGCTAGGGCCTTGGTGAGCACCACCTGGGAGCCCTGAGGGAAGAGCTGTTTAATAACTGGCTCCTCTCTCCAGAAGCTCCCTCAGCAATACCAGTATGTGGAGCCCATCCTTGTGCTTGCATCTTATTGTTCCTTCTCCTGGTGCTTGCTCCTGTTCCTGGTTCCTGCACCTGGTCCAAGGTACTCACTCCTGCTCACATTGACTTACCAGTTCCTGACCTCTGGCCTGGTCTGACTACATTCTTGCTTACTGGACTACACCTTGTATTGGTTCTCTGTTCACTCCTGGCTTTGACCTTGGCTTGCTTTGGACTACAACTTGGACTTGGTTCGGACTGGAGAATGAACTCTGGCCTTGTGTCATCTTGACTGAGTTGCCTGGGTCCTGGTGCTTCTGTCTAGCTTTCTGCCACCCACACCAGGGACTGTTACATGTGTCTCCATCTCCTTCCTTCAGCTCAGAGCTGGTAATGGTATTAAGAAGCACATGGGTGTCCTCCTGTTCTGAACTTGGAGTACTGATGAAGTGCAAAGCAACTTAACATGCCTCTACTTGCCCCCCGAATCTTCAAGTTGAAATGGGTGGCAGAGAATTGGCTCTGTGCCTCTTAGGTGCTTGGAGCACCCTTCAGTCACAGAAGACAGAGTGAATCTTGGCCATCTTCCCCATTTTGGATCTGTTAGGGAATGTGGACTTGTTTTTTGCTCTCCCTCCCCAGCTCCCAAGTTAAGAGATGGAAAGAGGAGCAGAGAGTCAGTGTGGTGTAGAGGCTGGAATGTAGGACTGGGTTCTAGGGACACCTGGATTCTAGTCTCCACTCAGCCATGAATTTCATTGGGTGTCATTGGGCCATTCACTAACTCTGAGCTTAACTTACCTTGCATGGTTGCTGTGAAGATCAAATGGAAAGGAGGAAGAGGGTCATGTAAGCCACCTTGGATTTCTTGCAAGAGGAAAAAAGGAGAATAATAACAACAACAACAACAACAACAATAATAATATTTAATATTATTTAATTATTTTTATCATTGTTGTTTTCCCCCAACATCATTCTGGATCAAGGATACCACTGTGCCCCTGGAGGAAGTGGAGGCCATGGTGACCACAAATGTTTGCTTGGCCAATAAGCCAAGCCAAAATTTGTCAGACCCTGCTGCCATTAGGAGACATGTATATAGTTCACTGGGATGTTAAGCATGGTGCAACCCCCCAGGTAAATTAATCTTGCACCCCGTTTTTCTGCTGTTCTGTCCTGAATGGCAGCCATGCTTGTATTACTTTTTCAGTGGGGAGAAGTTACAGTTGGTTACATGTTCATGTCATGGTTCTGGTATATCAGATGTCCATATGTGGAGGTAATGCTTTCATAGGGACTATCTGCATTTCATTAAATGCACATAGGCCCAAGCCATGTGATTTTATGCTACATACAAACTATGAATCTTATCAGGTGCAATGGGTATGAAAAATAATTTTCCTCCAGCTGGTCACCTGGAATGAAGCCCATGTGAAATGAGCTACAATCTACCTTGAATCCACCTTGAGTAGCATCACTGTAGGGCTGCCTCTATCCTATGCTTTCTGCAAGGGTCAGTGACTACTTCCTGTGCTGGCCAGCCCCCACTTCTTCATAAGAGGGAATGAATGCAGGAACGTAATGAGACAGCCAGTCCACACAGTAAGGTTTGAATTCAGCTGTCTTCCCAAAGAAAGCTGTTAGCTGTTTACAGCAATTGCTTAGACAACATATTTCTGCAATTTTGTACAAAGATCCAAACCAAGTTTATGGCAAGCTGTTATCTGGCTACACTCTTACTTATCAGTCAGTTCCCTTTCAAATCAGTGGGGTTTATGGCTACATCAATTACTTTGATGTGTCCTTGGTGACAAGTGTACTTATTTAAAAATAAACTTTTGCTATTTGTCAATTGGTAAAACTTTGCTGAGTCCTTTCTTGCTTGCTTTCTCTTGCTTTCATTTAAGCAGCATGAAAGGGTAGCCTGATGTAAGTTGCCCCAGCAAAGCAAAGTAGTCTAAATACTGGAGTTTATATGTCTGTAATAATATGTAGGTGAGCTACTTAACAATACATCTCATCTTAAAGTACTGGCTGTAAACACCAAGCTTGGGTGGATTGGATCTGTAGGTACACCCTGTTATTTTTCCTGCAGCAAGTCTCATCTGCTAAATTGAGGCATTGCCTATATGTTTGAAGGCGAAGCTTTGCTGTAGGATCCATTTAAGTGTGTGAATGCCATCTGTACTTTTTGGGCTGGGCTTGTCTGTCCTTCAGTTACAGATTATCAGATTTCTCCTTCCATAGTCCCTTCATTCCCATTATGGCAATTTCTAATTTTACTAATGAATATTTTTCATTTTTCTACTGTTTCTTCTAGTTTGTTATGAGTCCTTAGAGGTGGACAATCTGACGCCTTGCAAATGTTTTGGACTACTTCTATAATCTCTGTCCATTGGCCATGCTGGGGGGGCTGATGAGAGTTATAATAGAAAACATCTGGAGGGCACCAAATTGACTATCCCTGGATCTGGCAAGGAATTTTAATGTATACATCTTGTGAGCTTCTCCTTGTATTCCTTGAGTCCTTCAATGTAACAGAGTGAGCTGCTGTTGTTTTTAGGAGTTGACAAGACAGTAAAGGTAGTTACCTCTGAAGTACAGGTGTTCGTTTTTGCTGTATGCTTGGAAAAGGATCACTCTGATGCAGCATTTCTCTCAGTCCTGTGTACAACAAGAAATTTAAGAAAAATTTAGAGCAAAATATACCTCCACAACAAGAAGTAGTTGCCCATGTTGTGGGTGAACCGTGAAAAGTGATCTTTTAAAAGCAATTTGTCTGTGAGGCGAATAAGAGATCTCATTAGACTGCTACATGTCCCAGAGAAAAGCATGTCTGGCTTTTGTTTGAAAGGATTGTGAAAGTGTGCATAGTTCAGGACTCTAGTTCTTGTGTTGCCAAGAGGAAAGAGTTCAATAATGCAAATAGTCCAGAGTCAATGAATAAAGTGGCAATCCTTTTTTAGGGGCCATGAAGAGATGATCAGGCTCAGGCAAGATCTATTTGGGCAACTGCATTTCATTTTAAAAGTAGTTTGTCTCTTTTGGAACTTCTGCACTTGAAACGGTCAGTGAAACTCTTGTGGTATGCATAGGGCTGACTCTAGATTAATGCATGCTTAAGGGGACTGGGAGAAGCTGACTTTCCCACCCACTCCTTTCAGCAGTCCTCTGAAAAGTCTCCAAGTTTTACAGGACCTGCTAAATGAGCTTGGCTATGGTGCAGGGGTGAAACTTGCATCTCAAGAAAGCAAACTTGGGGTTGGTGTGCTGGCTAAATTGAAATAAATTTAAGATGAGTTGTCTGAATATGGTGATATGAAATGCTACTTTGAATACAGAAATGTGAGTTTCCTTTTCCAAGATTTAGTCCTAGTATCAAAACCATGGACCATAAAGTAAGGCATATTATAAATAAATAAAACTATTACAGTGTATATAGGAAACTGGTTTCTTTAGGGAATATCTTAGTTGGGTACATTTAGACAGTCTGTTTGGGCCAAAGAGGTACACCATCATATCTAGTCAAGTGGAAGTTATCCCTATTTAGGTGACCTCCTTCAGCTAGTCAGTTATAATGCACGTTTATTTGGAAACAAGTTCCATTGCAGTTTACTCCCAGTAAATGTGCTTAATTTCAGCCGAAGTAAATGGGAGTAGATCTTTAGTTTAGGAAGTTCATGTTCAGTGTTGATTATATTTTTGTACCATTACTCTGGACAAACCTTTTGCACAGCTCCCCACTGCTTTGGCCTACTTCTTCTATGGCAAATTAAGCTTAGTAGTTCTCCCCTTCAAGATTTTTTTGATGCAACTCTGCTCCTAACCTTCCACTGATGTTCTTGGTAAGAACAAGCCATGTATCTGTGCAAGTTCTCATCCAGAGAGCAGCTTTCATGGCTGGTTTTCCAAATACTTGTGATTCACTTTGTGGCCTCACTGTGGGATTAAACATCGTATGTGCATATTGCTTTTAACATGTGATCCCAGCAAGTATGCAATTGCTGCATTTAAACATGCAGGGAAGCCTTGGCCAGTAACAACTTTCTAGAATGTGATGTATAATATTCTGTATAAAGATGAAGACACACTCAGAGTTTTTCTACACATGTATAGTATAGTTAATTACTACATGCATGCGCCTTCTGTTTGAGAATTTTGCAATGTCTAAAGCATCCCATGCTTCTTTCTGGGGTGGCCCTCTGTTGCCCTGACAACCACGAAAGGCTTATGCTTCTGTCCTGGAAATATTCTCTCCTTTTAATAAAGTACAGAGGACTAAACCAATATGTGCTATCTGGGAGGGATTCTTCTTTTTCTGGTTTCTTTGGCACCATCTTCCTAATAGCAGATTGCTCAGTGAGGCTAACTCTTAGTTGTGTTACAAAAAATATCTTCTGCTTTTGTGTAAAGGAATAATACATAGCTATCATCTTAGGTATGTTGCTGCTGCTGTTTCATATGATGGTTAAAAGCTACTACATTGGGAGCCTCTTTATTTAGCAGAAGCAATACCATTAAAAATTGTTATCTCTAAAAAGAGTAACTCTGAAACATTGCATTGTTCATTTCTTGGTAATGGTCTTGTATATTTGCCTTGCATGTAATGTTTGTAGAATAAGGAGAGGATCCACTCCCTTGGTGCATCTAGTTCTTCCGGTGCATGCTGGTTTGCATTTGGAGTTCCTTACAGCATTTCTGTTTGATTTCCTGCTTCCAATAGAAACCAACTCCAATAGCAGCAGCTTGCTGCCCGAAGAAGTCAGGCGAGCTCTAGGTAACCTTTGTGGTATAGCATTTAAGGCTGCCCTTTCTTCGAAACTCTGAGTTAACTAATGCACAGTGAATTGACTGTCTTGTTTTATTTTCTGAAAGCTTTGTATACATTTATACACTTGCTAGGCTTGCATCCTTGGCTGCTTTAAATAGCAACCACCTCTTGCCTGAAAGCTACCATAGATGCGTATGCAGTGATGCTTGCTGGATGTGAGGTTAATCTGGCTGTGCCATCTGTCACCCCAATTCTTGCCAGGGTTGATTCATCCGATCTGTCTGTCTGGCTAGACGAGGGTCCCCTTCTTCTCTCTCATCTCCATGTGCATCCCTCCTGAAGCTGTGCAGCTTGGTGGAAGAGAATGACCATCCCAGGTAGAAGAAGTGCACCTTTCTTCACTCAGAGGTGCATGGTAGCCCACTTCTTACTACTCCTTGGCAAAGCACTGGGCCTTTTTTCCAACTGTGTAATACAGTTGGTCTGGTGTATGACTTCGTGGCCCTTCTGAGAAGAATGTCAATTATCATTTAAAACTGTATCAATCTCTGCTTCATTATTCAGTATATGGGCTGCAAAGTCAAAAGTGGCTCATCAAAGCTGGTTGTGTATCAGCAGGAAAATCTTTACAACTATTAATATACAACAGAGCAAGCTAACTGCTTGGAAAATATTTTGAAGAGTCGCTCTACTTTATGACTTGCTGTCAAGTAAACAGATTTGCGGGGGTATAGACAGTAGAACTAGAATATGTTAGGGCAGTCAGGTAGTGAGGTGCTTCTTCAAACCATAGGCACAGATACAGGCATCTGTTAGGGGCTGAATGTGTGCATTTGTATATTTTAGTATATACAGTCTAGTATATATACTAGAATATTTTATTCTAGTGGTCCATAAATTTTATTTTTGTGTTTTTCAAATGACTATAAGCTCCTGCAGGAGGCTTTGGATTGGGAAGTGTTACACAAATCTTAAAGATTATTTTTATAGGAGAAAAACATAATATATAAAACTCATTCTCCCCCTGTGGTCAGGAGAACATTCACATGTGGATGGGAAGGCAGGGCTGGGAGCTAGTCACCTATCTGTAGCCTTTGCTATCTAAGGCAGGGGGCTCTGTAGGGAATGTGGCCTAGGTCCCATCAGTCACATATCTGTCAACTGTGGACTTCCTCCCCATTCACCTGTCTTCTTTCTGAAGTGAATCAGGTACCAAGACTAGTTATGGCACAGAGGTACTCTTCTGCATGAGACATGTTGTCTCATGTTAGCGGCTATGGGGTTCAAGAAGCTCCTCACAGTTACCTTGGCTCCTGGCGGCATTTGTACTGCTTCTGAGAGGTTTGACAAGTTGATAAGCTGCTGTAGTTCTAGGTAAGCCCCATCTTGGAAGTGGAAACAATGCCTTCAGACGTTTAAGGTGGTATAAGGATACGTTGCCTTTTAAAAACACGTAATGCTGATTCCTGTAGCTGCTTCTGTAGCTGTGTGTAGCTGTATGTACATTCAGGGCATGCAGACACTATACTGCACAGTCTAGTTTTTGCAGCACAATGGAGAGGTATCACAGTAGTTGTAAATGCCCCCATTATTTTTCCCGGTCTAGGAAATATTGGTGGAACAGAGGCAGCTCTCTCCCCTTGACATGCTAGCAACAGACCCCATTCTAGGATAGATGTAGGAATTGCTCTATTTCCCATTCTTTCATGGAAACATTGAAGCAGAGCGAGTCAGACGGTACCTTCCGGGCTATCAAGTCTGACCTCCCACCCCCAGCTCCAGCTGGCTCCGTTCATGATATGCCAGTGAGGTGTAGTGGTTAAGAGCATGAGACTGGGACTCAAACGATCTGGGTTCTAGTCCCTGCTCAGCCATGGAGCCAACTGGGCGACTTTGGGCCAGTCACAGGCTCTCAGCCCAACCTACTTCACAGGGTTGTTGCTGTGGGGATAAGATGGAGGAGGAGATGTAAGCTGCCTTGAGCCCTTTGTAGGAAAAAGGCAGGATATAAATCAAAAACTAAATAAATTAAAAAAGTAAATATGCCTACCATGAACCATGTTTTTCCAAGGGCAATGTTAAGGACTATGGTCCTTCATTACCCAACATCACTGCAATCCTTTTTATTGCGCAGGGCATCTGGCTCCTTCAGATATACAGATCCATCCATCATAAAAGATCAACTCCTTCCCACTCCCCCAAGTTTTCCTTCCATTCCCTGAGGCACCCTTTTTAAGTCTCCCTATATTGCCTCTATGGGCTCAAACGTTTAATTGAAGGAAGAACAGGAATGGTATAAAGGGGATCTTTCTTGATTCACCAGGACAGATCTGCCTCTCCTGAAATTTGTCAGTTGTTTGTTTGTTTTGACTATAGCCTTGTATTGCTTTTGAGCCTTTTGAAGCTCTTGCGGGATCCACCAAATACTCAGAGCCAAAGGGCTAGAACTACCCTTCTCTATTGCTCCTTTTATGGGACCCCTTGTTCCATTCCTATGTACTTCAAATTTGTGATAAAAATGAATGTGGAACCTTCAGAGGAAAAAGTCTGGTTATACTCTATATGAGGGCATTTTGTCTAACCTTAAGGTCCCTAAAGCAAATTCTCTTAGGCTCTCTTGTCCATTTGTTCCAAGCAGTTGGAACAATCAGAGAGCAGAAAGTGCCTTGCATTGAGATGTTGAGCCTTCTGGATTAAACCTTTGGGCTTCTTCACTTCCTGGGCTGTTGCAGTTCCCAAATCAGGCAACAGTAGATTCAAGAAAATCTCCTCTATCAGCCTATCTTAGCAGATACCTCCTTAGATGCCAAGCAATAGATAGTTGTTTTGTGACCTCCAGTGCTGTAGCAAGATGTAGCATGTAGCCTTGTCGTTGACATGGTGACCTTCCTTTCCAACATTAGTGTTTCTGTTCTGTTAAAGAGGCCTTGGAGTTTCACTGAAGGCTGTTGTAGTTGAGATAAAGGATAAAAAAGGTTCTTTGTCTGCCCCCCACAAGAAGGTTGATGACAAGCTTTCTACTTCCATTTTGTTCTGCTTGTCTCCATCCTATTCTTCCCAGAATAGATGTGATGCTAAACCTAAGCAGCAGTCCTGTAAGCCAAAGGGTGTTCCAGCTAACATCAGTATCCAAGCAAACAGTTCTTCTTTTCTCTTATATCTTGACTAATTGCTGGGAACAAAGGCATTATCTTCTTCCAGTGGGTGGTAGGCTTCAGGCCATTCTGGATACCTTGAAGGTCATTATCTGAGACAAGTGGGTGATTCAGACTGTTTAAGATGCTCTTCTGTGGAATACTCTCCTACCTCCCCTGATCTTTACAGGCTTTCTCCTGTCTTCAGCAACCAAGAGAAATGCAACAGAGTTTCCGGAGTATTCTTCATCTCCTGGGGATGCAGGTAGTAGAACCGTTTCCAGGCAAGAGAATGTTACTGTGCATCTTCGTTGTTCCAAGAATGATTCTGGACCCGAAAAGACTAAACAGGTTCATCATAAAGAAGCTTTCCTGGGTAGAGATCATTTGTTGCAAATGATTTGTTGCATTCTTGTAGGTCTGATCAAAATAACTTGAAGAGTATCTAGGAATTGCATTTGGTGCAAATTGTGGCACATAGGCTAACTGGTGCATGGACCATATAACACCTGCCTTGCAGGCCCTGTTGTTCTTGTTATGTTCCGTCAAATCATCTCCAACATGGCAACTCTCCAAAATGTCCTGTCTTTAACAGCCCTGCTCAACTCTTACAGACTTAAGGCTATTCCTTCCTTTATTGGAGTTGATTCATTTCATAGTTGGTCTTCCTCTTCATCTTCCTCTCTGACTTTCCCTAGTACGATTATCTTCTCCAGTGAGTCCTGCCTTCTTATGCTGTGTCCAAAGTATTACAGCCTCAGTTTTGCCATTTTTGCTTTTAGGGAAAGGTCTGGTTTGATTTGATCTAGGACCCACTTGTTTGTCTTACTGTTGGTCCAGAGTATTTGCAAAACTCTCTTCCAGCACCATGTTTCCTGAAAATGTTGGTTTTAACTTTAAAACCCTAAGTAGCTTGGGACCAGACAATCTAGAGGAGCACCTGTCTCATTAGGAGCCAGTCTGAGTGTTAAGGTTTGTAGGAAAAGCCCTTTTGAGGGCACTGTTACCCATAGAGGCCTGTTTGTCAGGCACATGTGAAAGGACTGTCTCCTGTGTCACTCTCAAGTTATGGAATGTGCTTCCTCAGGAGATATGATTGATCCCTACTTTCTTGACTTTCAGAAACAGTATGAGGGTATCTGTTTTTCATCTAACATTTAAATAATGTAGTCATGTTAATGTTCGCTTGTTTTACTGCTTGTACTGTTCTTTTAAAAATTGTTTTAAAACAAGTGTATGCAAGAGTAAAGCAAAATAGATTCAATTAAACAAGGCTATCAATAATTATATGGTATCTCCAGAATTAGGGACAGTATGCCTGGGTCCAGCAGTTGCTGGGGAACATGGGGAAGAAGTACTGTTGTACCAGCTGCTTGTGGGAGCCTTGTGGCCAGCTGTTTGGCTACAGCAGCGGTCCTCAAACTTTTTGATCAGGGGGCCAGTTGAAAGCTGCCGGTGCTGGCCGCGGGCCGGAAAGATGGTGCCTGGTCGTGTGCGCAGGCCAGCGAGGGGACAGGTGCAGTGTGTGTGGGTGCGTGCACTGAGGTGGGGGTGGGCCGCACAGTGAAGCATGGGCAGGAGCGCATGGCGAGGGGAGGCAAGGCGTGGGCGCGCAAGGCAGCGGCTTGCTTTCTTGGAGATCGTTTTCTCTGAGCGAGCAAACTGCTGCCTCCCGTGCGTGGGGTGAGGTGGGCGGTGGTGGGCGCACTCGTGGGTGTGTGTGCGGCGGGTCCAAATGGGCATGGCAGGCCAGATTCAGTCCCTGGGCCATAATTTGAGGACCCATGGGCTACAGTATGAATAGAATGCTAGACTAGTGGACCCTTAGTCTGGCCCAGTGTGGCTTATTATGATCATTAGAGCATGCAGCTCAGCCCCGAGTAGCATACTCTGGATGCCGGTGATCTTAGCCATATTATTTCAGTTCCTCTCTTAGTTGCAAGTTTTCCTTTTTCTGAGTGACAGCTTAACCATCTTGAGTTAGGTGACTAGGTAGTTTCCACCTTACAAGTAGTGATTATTCAGCATTGCCTGCTCAGAATATTTCCCTTCCCTTTAGAAATAATTGTCAAATTAGAACAGATTAGATTCCAGAACTAGTTTCCAAGTTTGCAGGCCTGGTCTTGGAGACTGATAGCATGTACCTTTTTTATGTTGCTTCTGTGCGTATCTTCTGATGGATATGCATCCATATGACCAAGAACCCTTGTAAAGAAGTGTTGTTTGCTTAAACATGAATGCTTTTTAATCCTATGCATGCTTAGACAAAATCCTGCAACGTACCAGCATGCCCAGAAAAGTCTAAACAGAAGTACAGTTGTGTCCTTAATTTCCTAAAGCTGACCCTTGTGGTATAGCCTGGTAAGTACTAGAAAGTGTGGATAAGAAGTCTGTTACTATGGTGTAGAGTCTTCCAAAACTTTTATATTGAATGGTCCTCTAAAACAATTTTGGGCAACTTCCAGAGGCCATTTCCCCCCTGAAACCCACCGGAGGTCATACCCTCCCCTGCTAAAGATGGGCATATGCAGCCCACAAGCTGTGTGCTGCCCACCCATTTAAAAAAGTACATGATCCCAGATAGAAGGACCCAGTTCTTCTGTCAGACTTTTTCTGTCCATAGTAATTCAAGGTCCCATAGCCACAACAATTGCCAGTGTGAACATGTAATGTGTTAACAAGACATTATTCTGTCGGCTTTATTCTGCTGAATTTTTGATGGACAAAGGACAAAATTTGGGTTTGGGGAGCAAAACTGGGTTTTCTTCAACAGCACTGACACATCCTTTCTCACCAGGTGGAGGTTATCAGGAACCCTGGGATTGTTCATATGCTAATATGTGAAGATTAGATCCAGTTCTGATCTCCACTTCTGCAGTCTGATTTCTGAGTCTCTGAAGAAGTCAATAGGAGATTTCTTCAGGGCTCCGTTTCATGTCTCTCTCCTTACTTTTAGATGATAATGATGATATCTTTGTTATGGTCAAGAGACTAGACCAAAGTAAAACATTAAAAGACAATGCAGAAATATTGGGAGAATATCAGTAAATATTAGCCATTGGTTAGACAGTATGCATATTTATTCTTGAAAATGAGAGAATGTTGTAACTGTGATTAAAGTGTTCTGGATCCATAAGCACTGAAAATTGGTTTTGGAGGTTTGAAGACTGTTACCATGCAGCTTTTTCATGTAGTCAGAGAAACACCAAAGGTTGGGGCTGCTCATTGGCCAGCACCCGTGATGTCACCCATGATGTCACCAGATGTGACAGCCCTTTACACTTGTTGTGTGTGCTTTTCAATTGTTTATGACTTTTTTGGGGGGAGTGTATGATGAAATATTTAAAAAGTATATGTGCAGCTCTAATTTTAGTGTATACTTTTAGAAAGAAAGAAACATTGCACAGCACTTCAAAGCTCAAAGGTAGTCACAAGGATGTGGGGTACCTTGCAAGTTGTGTTTGCCTGCAAGACAATTTGCAAAACTGGTTTTATACCACAGGCCCCTTGTTGAGCTTTGTGTAAAAATCCATTCTTAGATTCATTTGGTAATTTCAGCCTTGAAACAAGAAGAATGCTATTTTCTCTCTCTATGCTTGAATTATGGGGAGGCAGGTTACTGCATTATTGGCAAGATTAGATGGATATTTTGAATAATTTGAAAAAGATTTATTTGTTTTGAATCACTCTCATTTTTGTCATTGTTAATAGCATTTAAAGTCAAGCATTTGCCATATGTCACCAGTAGGGGGAGTCAGTATCATGTTTGTCCTTCAGCAACCGGCCTTTTCTGGACCTCAAAGGTTACTTCTGCAATAGCACACTGAGATCAAATGTTTTCTTTCTTTCTGGCATGATTCTTGCCATCTCACTTTGACTGTCCATCCCACAGATTAATTAGGTATCTTAGGAAACAATTTTCAGTCCACACTGAATTGCCTTTCTTACTTTACAGTTGCAACTTTTAAGGAATATTGAGTGAAATTGTGAGCAGAACAAATGAGTGCTTCACAGAGCTGTGTTGCTGAGCCTTATTCAGTCTATATTGTGACTCGTTAAAAATAATCAAACTATATCTGCTGGTGAATCTATCTTCATTTTCCAAGAAAACCACATTTCTAATTTGTCATTGTCATCTTCTTTTTCTTCTTCAGTTTAAGGACTTGACTGTTCTAGGAAATCAAAGGATGGCTACAGCTTAGCATTTTGATCTTGTCTGGCAATAAGTGACTGTTGAGTGCTCTTTAATTTGTTTCCCTAGATTAGAGTTTTGTAAAAGTTCTTCTCTTTAAAGTTATTGAGCAGTAGACATTGGCAAGGTGCAGCCAGAGTTGTGTTTGGGATGAACCATGAGAGCTTTTCAGGCTGATGTGATGCTTGTATTTTTGTGGGATGGTATTATTAATTGAAAGAAGCCAAGGAAAGGGCGGTTCCATTGCCTTGGCAAACTCACTGGGGTGGGTGTGATGGTGACATGCGCAGAAGAGGACCTGTGGAAGGAGCTGATACATAATACCTGCCTGCCACTTCCTTCCATATCCTCCTTTTTTCCCCAGCTGTGCTCATTCCAGACTTTTTGAGCCTGGCTGTGAGGAAAAATAATTGGGAGAGGGGGTTGTTGTTGTAGTTAATTCAATTTCTATGCTGCCCCATAGCCAAAGCTCTTTGGGCAGTTTACAACAATCAGGTTAAGGGAGAAAAGGTATAAGGACTGCAATTAAAAATACTCTCCACCATCTATTAATTCTTTCTCATCACCAATTCTCACTCATCCCCGTTGTTACTACTTAGTAAATGCATGCTTTCTCCCCAGATTAGCATATAGTTCTGTCACAGTACTGGTCCCATATCAAATTGATTATGTCCTCTTTCTTTTCATCAAAGAGTTTTAACCACATTTGTATGGCCTCAGGGCAGGTTTGGTTATTCTAGGAATAGCGGGAAAGTAAATTTGGTCAGGAGTTCTTTTGATCTGGAAGAGTATATGGGGCCAATTTCCAACTGCACCCTCTATGAAATAAGCAGATACATACACTGGTTGTATTCCTGTTCTGAATACTTCCCTCTGAATACTCAGATGGCTACGTATAAAAATAATTTCTTTTATCAGTTGTGATTGATTTACTAGTTGTAGCTGCCATTTCTTCAGTTCACATTTTAATGTAATTAATTTCACATTTTCAAATCAATATGTGAACCAAAATACAGTTATGCTTTGAAATTCACAATTAACTGAATTTGCCTAGAGATTCCTCCATTCAAAACAAGCGTGCAACTATTCATGTACTGAGGAACTGTGTGCACAGAAATGGAAATATCCAAAACCACATTATAATAGGAAAATTGATGGCAAAATATGCATATTAGGCAATACTTCACACAAAGTAAGGCAGCCCTGGCATGAATTTTGCACACTTTAATTAGTGTCTGGATTGTCATTCTCTCTATACAGGGCTGCCTTTTAAAATAGCTTGGAAACTAACCAACCCAAAATGCACCAGCCTGACTTTTGTTGGTTATCCAGTGATTGGAACAGAGAATTTGGACTATTGAATGGTATAGACATGCAATAAATACTCTTGTTGATTGTTCATTTTAGATCTCAATTTAAAATGCTGTCCTTAACCCTTAAAACAGGCATGGAAAACTTTTTTTCAGTTGAAGGGCCAAATTCCAATCTAAGAAATGTTTGGAGGGCCACGTTTCGTTTGTTTAGTGTGGTCTAAGGCAAAGTGGGTATGGTTAAAGACAAAATGGGCAGGGCCAAAGTGTAATTTTGCCCATTTAAAGACTGCCCACAAGTAAACATGTCTACTCAGAAGTAAGCAGGAGTGAATCACTGAACAGAACTTTCAAAGAACACCCCAAATATCAATTTTCAGCCGGCCTTTTCAGAAGTAAGAAGCACATCATTTCAGTGGCTTTCTCCCCAACCCCTGTCCTTTCTCTCCAACAGAAAATCTTCCTTATTTCTTTGCTGAGAACTGAGAAAGGGAGGATCTTCCAGTGCTCATTAGGGAATTAGCAAGAAGACACATGCACATGGTAGGCATGTCACAAGCAGAGCCGGCTGGAGCCGGGGGTCAGACTAGATGGCCTGGGAGGTCCCTTCTGATTTACTTTGTTTCTGTATAACCCAGAGCTTTAGAACTATGGAGCATAATTTTATTGCAAAACTAAAAGTAAACCATGAATGTGTACTTGAGCAATTTTCATACAGAGTAAGTGCACAGCCAATACTTGAAGAGCACATTTTGTACCCATTTTTGCAGCTTTTTTAAAAGAGGTTTTTAAAGAGATTTTAAATTTTGAAGACCAGGCAAACTGGATTAAATGCTTGTGTAATTCAGTAATTGTATTACACCACAGTGCCACTTAGTGGTCTTTTAATACAACATATAGAAAGGCTGAGAAGCAGAACCCACAGAAAAAAAGAAAGAAGGAAAGAAAGAAGAGTACACTACTCTATCTTGCAAAGATCTTTGGGATCTTAATGAGGCCTTTTGATGCAGAACTTCAAGGGAGAACTTGCGGCCATGCATTCCTTTGGAGTTCAACTGGAGCAGCAAAGTAGCATACCAGGTGTGGGGGTAGGAGAACTAGAAAGGAAAGTTGGGAAGGTGGGGAGGATGAGTTCAAGCTGAGCTGGAGACTGATCTGTAACTCTTGTTTGAGGATGCTTTCTGAAAAGGGTTCGGTGCAGGTGGGAATGAGGTAGAATGGGATTGTGGTGGGTGGTGGGTGGGTACCAAGGCACATGGTGTGCAAACAGTGCATGGAGGTCTCCATCCTGAGTGCTAATGGGTTTACTACCAGCAGTGGTACTGCTTTTGATGCTTCCTTTGATAGGGCTTCGGACTGAACAATTCAAAGTCCAATTGTTCAGTCCAAAGCCCTATCAAAGGAAGCATCAAAAGAGAGCCAGTGTGGTGTCGTGGTTAAGAGCATGGGACTAGGACTCAGTCTGGGTTTTAGTCCCTGCTCAGCCATGGAGCCAACTGGGTGACTTTGGGCTAGTCACAGACTCTCAGCCCAACCGACCTCACAAGGTGAGGGATAAGATGGAGGAGGAGAAGGATGTAAGCTACCTTGAGCCCTTTGTAGGAAAAAGGCAGGATATAAAATCAGGGGGGGGGGAAAGGGGGGGGGAAGCAGCCGCAATGGCTTTACTGCAGTAGAGGCTAGGTAAAGAGAAGGCTTCTCCAGCATGGTGGCCTCTAGATCTGCTCTACTAAAGTCCCCACCATCCCTGACAATTGGCCATACTGGCTGGGGCTGCTGGGAGTTGTAGTATAAAACATCTTGATGGCCCCAGTTTGGGGAATGCTGGTGTAGAGTAAGGTGTCTCATACATCTTTATAAAATGAAGGCCTCTTTTCAGACAAGGTGTTTGTGGAATACTTCAAACAGCAGTAAGGCTGAGATAAATGTAACAACTCCCAGAGAGCTTTAATTCTTTTGCCCTGCTATTTGCTGTGCAATTCTTCAGTTGCAGGTGCACACACAGAATTCATATGCGGAAAATGCACACACACATACACACACATTCAAGGCAAAATGATGAAAATGGAGGGTGTGCTGTTTTGAACTGTGATATGTGAAATATAAATATCACAGTGTAAACTTTTTTTAAAAACCCAAACATCTTGCTGGGGCAAAGTCTCAAAGCCTCTGTGGTCCTTCTGTCGCAAGTCAGTCTGTAAAGTCCCTGCTGTTCAGTAATTTCAAAGTCAACTGCAAGGGTATTTCAGAAAGCAATGACTATCATACCACATGTTCAGAACTTTTTTTTCTAAAGTGGTGTTATATAGACCCATGGCATTCATCTGAAATGCAAATGGCACGTTTCTTGTGACATACTTAGGTTTTTGTTAAAATGGTTAATCTTGCATAAGAACATTCATCAGTTGTTCTCAACTGACAAAATACTTTATGTAGGAGTCAGGAATTCATAAATGGTAGTAAAGAGCAAATACAGCTGTTTTTTCAGATTGCATTACTAGTTGCTGCTACAGATTATTGCTAAGCTACAAAAGATGGCTTAGAGCATGGGTCCTCAAACTACGGCCTGGGGCCTGGATCCAGCCCGCCACGCTCATTTATCCGGCCCACCATGCCCTTTTGGACTCACTGCATGCATGCCTGTGCGCATGTCTGCTGCTGCCCACATCGCCCTGCACGCAGGAGGCAGCGGTTTGCTCACTCGGAGAAAGCGATCTCCAAGCGAGCAAACCACTGCCTCGTGCGCCCGCGGCTCTTCTCTCCTCTCCTCTCCTCTTCTCTCCTCTCCTCTCCTCTCCTTGATGCATGCATCCGCTTGCGCTTCACCACGCGCCCTGCCCCACTTCAGCCCCTGCACCTGCATGCACCACCCCCACCCCGCCCCCTTGCCAGCCCGCGCGCACCGCTGGTACCACCTTTCCGGCCCCCAGCACCAGCACCTTTCAACTGGCCCCCTGGTCAAAAAGTTTGAGGACCCCTGGGTTAGGGTCTCCTTGCATGCCACAAGGGAGAAGCTTCAGGAGGATCCCCCAGTGCAGTGAGAGGAGCGAAGCCTAAAAAGGAGAAGCTATGGAGGCACAGAACGCCTGTGGAAATATGAGGGTATGTAACCAGCCCTGTTTTCCTTCTTTGAAGCAGCCTTCCCGTCTTCATCCACAAACATAATAATTATGGTCTCATGCAGCTTTCTAACCTAATAGCAACTGTATGTTTTGGAGTAAAGCTGCCAGCATTTCTGACCTTTGATACCTGGCACCTAGTTTCTGGAAGGCACCAGGTTCAAAAAGGCTTATCTAATGTGTAGTGGGTTGGAGCTAGATTTGATAGTCAAGGCTCTAAATTCTGTCTCACCTACAACTTTCAATCTGTCTTACAGATTTGTAGAATGACAATGATCAAGCTGATAACACTGTTTTGAAGCACACTGCGGAAAACACATGCACATGCTAATAACCCTTATGCTTGTAAATGGCAGTGGTGGAAACAGTGATGATATAGATCTAACAGAACCAAGTTGTATCTGTACAGTCTCCTTGGGGTTTAATATGCTTTTCCAAATCTGTGACATTCTTGCTCCCTCCTTGTTTACACGGAATGGATGGACTTCTCTGGATTGTGCCCATATTATAAATGATCTGATGCTTTGGTGGTCAGTGAGCAGAGCACACATTTTACATGCAGAAAGATACAGGCTCCGTTCTGAGGCGCCCAAGTTTAGATACTGGGTGGTGGAGCCAGGAAAGATTTCTCCTTAAGATCTTTAGAACGCACTCCTCACTGGCACATGGTACTACTAAAGCTAAGAAGGTTTGCATTTGGTCAGTGCCTAGGACTGCTGAGGAACCCCATGTAGTTGCCCTGAGCTGCATGAGGCAAGAAAGACAAGATATAAATGTATGAAATAATAAAGAATAAAATAGAGCTGTCTTCCCCAGTTGAGGGCCATCCAGATATTTTAGATTGTAACTCACAGTACTCACTATTGTCTATGCTGGCTGGGACCGATGAGAATCGCACCCAAAATGTATGGAGGGCACCATGCTGGAGGTGGCTGCAGTAGAGGACTATCACTGGGCCAGTGACTTTATTCCATGTAAGAGAATTTGGTGTGGACAATGTAGGTCCTTACCTGTTAGCTGTATGCTGTGCAAGGTATATAAAGTGAAATAAGTCTTGGCATTGCTAGAGAGGAAACAACAGTCAATAGTTGAACAGCAGCCAAGAGAAATGACTTTTTTTAGTTGTATCCATGTAAACAGAGTTGCTGGCTAAGGCATTAAACGGTGTAGTTCACAGACGTCATTTAATTGTGTGCAACTCCAGAGCTGTGTTTTAAAGGATATATTGCTAGAAATGTTAGCAGTCAGATAACTGCTATCTCCAGTTAGTCATCTCCAGTCTGTCATTTTTCTTTAACTGTGTGATATTAATGTGCAAGCTATCTCTCTTGTAAAGAGCCACCTTTTTACATTAAGTTCTGCATTGTTCTTGCTAAAGCAATAGTTCTATGGTGTAACTGGTAGGGTGTGAAACCTGGCACTGGTGTTTCTGTTTGCAGACAGCACAGTAAGTGGCTGCAAGTGCGGATCTGTTTGCTGGAGCAGCCAATCTGCCGGCTCTTGTAGAATACCTAATCATTTTGCTGTCACTCTCTGACAGTGTCTGTAATGTGAATGATTTTGTGTTGTAGTAGTTCAAGTTGTTTACAGTCATCCTAGGCAGACTGAGCCTTGGTACAAGTCCTTTTAGTGTATGTTTCTTCTAGCAAGATGTGTTGTTTATTTTCTGGCTGATTTCTTCCTCTCTACCCTAGAGAGAAATGAAGGATTTTTAGCCATTTTATTTCAGAAGATGAGTGTTGTGAATACAGGGAAGTACAACATGATGGTGATTTCAGCACATCGCTGGAGTTAGTAAGTTTCTTACGAAGTCTTTTATCAGAAATGTTAAACGTTGTTCCATTTCCTTTTCAGCAGTGCAAATACAATCGGGGTGGGTATACTTTGAAGATTGTTTCCATCCAGACTTGAAACTGTTGTTTGTCCAATGCTGTTAATTCTTTTCCCTTTGGTTATTTTCTGCCATTCTTGTAGTATCCTCTACAGGAACTGGTTAGCACTTTTTTGTTTTGTTTTAATTTCATGGACAAGAGTGAGTGCTAGATTTTGTCACAGAGAAAGTGAAAGTGCCTAACAAGGTGTTTACAGCCATTCGTTAGGGAATAACGGCCTGTTGTTCATATTACTTCCAGTGACTTGAGTTCTCTGGCACTTTACAAAGGTTTTTTTTTCCTCTCTCAAAATATGCTTGGCATTTGATTTAACTTCTAAGTATTTTAAACTGGAAGTATGAGTCATATCGATTACTGAGATAGTAACCTACAAAATTGCTGACTCGTAATGAGAATGTCTGTATGATTAAGCCTTCACAATCTATAGAGAATTAATTCTTTGCATGTTAATGAAGTTCAATGAGCAACAAATGTGTCATTCTGTGAGCCTGGTTTTAACTGTAAGTGGATATGCTAACTCCACTGTAAATTAGCATCTATGTTGTTTTGAGCCTCTGTATTTGTTTTAAACTCAAATGCATAACTACCCTTCTGGCTGGGCCTGCTTTTTCTGTTTCGACTGGGGAGCTTGAGCTCTGTCTCCATGAAACTGCCCCAGACAAGGATAAAATACTGGTCTCCATTTGCATCTCCACCGATTCTTTCTACGACCTTCTTTCTGACCGCAGGATTATGTTCCGTTGTCCTGGCCCTGTTGGAAATTTCAGAATCTGGGAAATCCTTGCTGACCTGCATGCTGTTATGTCATACGGCTCCATTTGTGAGAATCTCCCAAGAAAAGGCACTATCGCTCTTGCTTCAGGCCTTTTTGCACTCATTCATGACCATTATTTTACAAAGTTGCTGTTGCTTCCATGCCAGTTGTTTAACTTTTGCATGGCTTCTTCTCTGTGTGATCCCAGGCTATCAGGGACCATGTAGCGAACAGAATGATATCATAACACTAACAGCTAAATATATTTGATGATATGATGAAAATTGGAGGAAGATTAAATCCTTCCATTGCCTTCTCTCTGAATTGGGAAAGAGGATGTGACTTCATTTCTTAGGCAACCAGGCTGTCATTCTGTTTTGTCATGCAGTACTGGTGTTTTGTTGCCCATCTTGGCGCAGGACTCTAGACCTGGTACAACCCCAGTTAATCATTGTTGTGCAAAGTTAATTGTGGCAAAATGTAGTTGGGTATGACAACACATCCTCATTCTCTTAAAGAATTCGTTAATAGGCATGGGCAAGGGTCTACTGGCCTAAGCATTTGGCAAAGGGGGCATAGTCCCTCCTTCCTTAGTCCAGTATTCCCTTTCTTGCAAAAAACAACAACAAACAAACTTGTATAGCCGTTCCCAGAGAAATGTAACCACTGGAAAAATGCATTTTACAGGAATGAAAATGTTCCCCAGACGTTCCAGCCCCCATTTCAGATCAGTATTGATTGGTCCCAGATCTCCTGAAATAGTAATTCCTTTATCCAATACCTGATGGATACCTCCAGTGAGTGATTGAATTCTTGAATGGTGACAAAATAACCTTCAGTGGTCCAGAAAGTTTTTTTAGCAGTACATTTGCTATGCTTGTAACAGTGCCGCAGGGTTACTTCACTTCATGCAGCTACACTGTATTTGTCATCGCTAGGGCTTTAATATCATTTATTAATCTGCGGTAGCAACCTTTTGCTTTGCTGCAGTTTTTGATTTTGTTTATGTAAATAAGTGATTCAGTCAGTGGCTAAAACTCTGGAAAAAAACAGTATTACTACTGTTGACACACCTTTTTATTTTCAGAGTAATAGGGACTTGTCTGATGTTGGCAAAATCAAAACTTTAGTACAGTAAGCTATGAACAACTTTGTATAGTAAATGGGGCATTTTTGTGTATTTAAACAGAAGTTATGGGATATCCAGATTATGCTGGTGAAGTATATGCTTGGCTGAATAAAAAGAAAAATATTCATTCAAGTAATTGTTCTTCTCCCTCCTACCCTTTTGAAAACAATATAAAACTGGCAGGGTCTGATTTTTAAAAACACTGTTTTACTTAATCCTTCTCTAATTTATGTTTCCAATATTTTGTGGTCGGTCGGTCGGTCGGTCGGTCGGTCTGTCTGTCTGTCTGTCTGTCTGTCTGTCTGTCTGTCTGTCTTTCTTTCTTTCTTTCTTTCTTTCTTTCTTTCTTTCTTTCTTTCTTTCTGGATAAGCACTGAGTATTTCTGAGAAGTTGAAATTGTGTTGC
The DNA here is from genome assembly GCF_004798865.1 of Varanus komodoensis. NCBI lineage: Eukaryota > Metazoa > Chordata > Lepidosauria > Squamata > Varanidae > Varanus > Varanus komodoensis. Next base: position 14,098,782 of record NW_025335409.1, on the reverse strand, counting down.
TTTTTCCTAGAGTTCAGTCAGATAATGATATTATCTAATTTTCTACTTTATTGACAGAAAGCTAGTCCACACAGCTTTATTAGTGAGCTCTATAATAATGACGGGGAATTATATGTACAAGAGTTTTACATGTTTTACCCCAGTCAGTGAGCTCATCTTAGACATTTGATATGTGCATGTCCTGGGAAGTTACAGAGAACACATTCTTAAAAGGAGAGTCTTGATGCTGGTGCTGCAAGTACCTTTTCCCTTCTTCCTCTTGCATTAGCTGGATAGAGATTGACCTTTAAGTTCCATTCCACAGACTTCTTCCTTTAATTTGGCTGAATGAGTAGAGAAGAATTAATTTGGTTCCTTTTCTTCTCTTTGTTGTTAATGGCTATGACGGTATTAAATATTTATGTATGGACCTGCATGCTCTCAAAGATTCAGTTATTTAAACTGAAGTCTATTTCCTTCTCTTTGTAAATGCAGAATGTAGCAGTTCCCCTAATGTGGTAATTAATGGTCTCTGATGAGAATTAGTGTGTGTAAACAGTATCTTGCCGATCAAATCAAGAGCAAATGATATATTGAGGGTTTCATTTGTAGTGCTGACATTTGAGGGTTTTGATCGTAGTGCATTATCCTATGAACTGGGAGAGTCATAGGAAATAGGGACAAAAAATTAGGCATGTTTCAAAGATTGTAATTGAGCTGTGAAACAGCTGCTTGTTTTCAACTTGAGAACCTTCTCAAGTATGGGATCACAGGATGAAACTCAGCATAAATGGCTGTGTACTTCTACATTGCCCACAGCAACAATTTCCACTACAGTCATCTCCATAACAGTTCTCTTTTCTTTTGGTGGTAGGGAAAACCCCTGCCATTATTCTCATGTGAATTGCTGCTGTATCTTCATGGGCTGGATTTCTCTGTTCTTAATTTTAAGTCTGCCAGTGAGACTTGGAGGGAAAAAATAATGTGGATAATGATTATGTTTTGGTGATGGAAATGTAGTTTTGTAAGTATGTTTTAAAAGCCCAACCATTCTGTAAAGCAGCTGACCAACATGGGGCAAAGAAGCATTGCATATTACATGTAAAGAGAACTTGTTTCTGCAGTCCATATTTTGGCCAAACATACTAATGGCTTGCTCCTGTAAGCTACCATTCTCTAGGATCAGGCTGAGGGGTTCCAACCTAGCTTCTCCATGTACCTGTGCCAGGTCCATATTCCAGGGCTGGCTCAACAGCAAGCATTGACACAGCTTCACCAGTCTCAGTGGTGTCACAGCTTCACTGCATCTACCTGTATCATTATTTGGCCATCTGTATAACATCTGTATTATATTTGCAGCAAATTAATGTGATATAGAACAAATACTTTGTGCTCATGAGTTCTACATTTCTTGGGTTTCTTTTCTGTTTCCTAGCCTTTAATTTCCCTATTTAGTGTCTTTGGTATTTTTTCCTATTATAGAACGAAGACACGGTTCAATATGTAAACCTTCCCCATCTCCAGCTTCTCCACCCTGCAATTCCAGGGCATCACTAATACAGATGAAACCGAAATCCTGTATCAGCGGCCATAACCCTGTCAACAACAACTCAAAGCCATTCAAAACGCCCAAAGACAATCTAATTACCTCCACTAGCAAACAGCACATGGTCTTTTCTTCAAAAGTATCAAGGGATAAACCCTGGTAAGTTGCTATTCTTGCCAATCATTGATTTTTCCTTGTTTCTCAATATTTCTTGTATTAAATTTCCCCATCTTTTGAATAATGGATCTCTTTGGAGCTTCGAGTAATGGGTAAATATGCTTTTAAAAATAACCTGTCTTACAAAGGAAATTACAAGATGGATATATTGTTTTTATGGTGTACCACAAAATGGTACCTCCTCTGGGGATAGTGGTTTTTACTGTGAAATTTGAAGATTATGGCTAAAGGCTAAGTAATGAATGATCCTGTCTTCAAATGTAATAAAAAGAAGCAAAACTTCTCTTTAACTTTGTACTAGCTTTCAAGTGAGCCTGGCTAGGTTCATTGGATTTGGGGTGATTTACTTCTGAATAGATAGTAAAGATTGCACTGGTAAGCTCTGAACACTTCTGCTGCTTGTCGTAGGAGTAAATTTCCTACAATTCAGGGAAACATTCTTCCAAGAAAGTAAGTGTCTGTGTCTGGACCTGCCCATGCTATTACTCATTGCTGCCTTGAATTTAGTTCAAAAAAAGTGTGTGGTGGGGGGATTACCCAGCCTCCCTATCTCGTTTTGTGCCATTTTATCTTCTCACCTCTTCCTAATTTTAGGAAGAAATAAGGTTGACAGGCTTACTAAAAGGTTGCAGGCTATCTCGAGCAGTTTTCAAATGGAAAGGTCTGATAAAAATATTTTTTAATAAAGACAGAATAAAAATTAATTATTCTTTTGCTTCAAATGATGAAACTGAAGCAGGACTGAAAAACAGTTTTTCCCCCTTATATGCAAACAAATCTGGAGTTCTGCATAATTGAACTCTCACTTATTAAAAATATTTATATCAGCTTTTCTGTGTAGTACAGTCATAGGAGCATCTGTGTCGCTCCTGTGATGGTAGAGACCAAGTTCTCCATTGACAATGGTTCTGTCTGCTCAGCAAAAAGAAGCAGGAATGCTACGATGCAGACTGTAAGGGTTTGATGTACGTTGGTGTATCTGCCCTGCTCACTTCCTGCAGTGTGGGCATATCCTCAAAGAAACAAAATTCATAGGAACGATAGCTATCAAGCAGTGTTAAAGTACAGCTGCATCAGTTTATGGATTAGAACAGTTTCCTTTTAAACCAAGAGTTTATTTATTCCCTTGTGCTGCTCTGTTGATATATCACAGTCCAATATGTGTTTACTTGGAAGTCTGTCCCACTGTATTAAATGGGGTTTTTACTCCCATGTCCATAGATTTGTAACCTAGTGTTCAAGGAAGGACACAGAAAGTGGGATAGGGATAGCCACAGGCATGGACCATGTTACTTATATTTGAAAAAGATGTCGGGGAAGGGCTACTTGTTTATGTCAACTTATTTTTTTTTATTTATACTTTTATTTATATGCCACCTACTACTATAGGCATTGTTCTACATGCATTCAGGCTATAAGATATATGAACTGATTAAAACAATGTTGTAATATTACGCTGTTGAATGGTCTTCAAGCTGATCACAAAGGAATTTTGATGATATAGCATCCTAAGTGTTTTCAAGATGGATATATGTATTCCCATCGTGCAGAATGGAGACAGAAGCTTCATTACTTAGAAGAAAGATAGCCTGTCTATCTTAGGAACTAAGATTGACAGAAATGTTTGTTTATAACTTTTTGATGCAAGCACTTATTTCCATGCAATAATTTACACAAACAACTTGCTTATGAAAAGCATACATCTACTTGAACAGACAGTAGCTCCACAAGGTCTCTCGTGGCTCTTACTGTGGAAAAACCCAGGTTGGCCGGTAGTTTTTACTATTTCATGTTTTCTATATTCAGATGGTTCTTTCTTTATTAATCATATTTATAACCTGGCTTTTTTTCTTCAAGGAATCCAAATTAGCTTACATAATCCTCCACTTCCTCTCTATTTTATTCACTTGGAAAAAATTAATCAGAAATAGTCAAGAAATGGAAAATATTGTTTCCATGCCAGATTGACTTTCTTTTCATTGTAGGCATTTGGAGATGTATCAGTCTTAGTTAATCTTATCCAATGCATAAGAAGCTAGTAATAATGATTACTAGGCATTCAGACAGAGAATAAAAGATGTTGCCAAATCTGTCTCAAAAACCAACTCCCCTTATTCCTGGGATACTTTAAAGAGATGAATCACATACATAGGTGACTATAGGAGTTTTAAAAGTCCATTTTCCAGAGCTAGGTTCTAACATACTGTGGTAAAGCAATCCATGTTAGGTCTGAACAGTTCTTAGCTAAGGATTGAAGACATTCTGTTACACTGCAGTGCAGTTCAAAAGAGTGCTCAAAACTGTATTTGAATCTGAAATCCTAAGCCTGGATCCTTTAAGAGAGGAAAGCTGCCTGTATATTTTAATTGGCTAGTTTCCTGTGATCTTGCATATAGGCAGTTTATTCATGATATAAAAACAGGAGCCTCCATTAACAGGCAGTCCCTGGGTTATGAACAAGTTCCATTTCTGAGAAAATGGGAATTTTCTTTTCAGCCAAATTTGTATGCATGTCGAATCATGTATAGTCAGTCCTCCACAGGGATGAGGGGCACAGGACCCCAGTAAAAATGGAAAAATCACAATTATCTCTAGCCTCCCCCCACCCATCCAAACTCACCAGTGCCTCCTCTTTGCAGCAAGGAAATGCTGGAGAGATTTCCCTCTCCAGATGGGTGCAGCAGGAAGGCATGTTTTGGAGGCCTTCCCTCTCTCCCCTTTCTCTTCCTCTGCCTCCATAGTGGCAACAGTTTTCCATAGTAATTTTTAAAATCCGTAAGCTTTAGGGCAGTTCGTTCATAAATACAGGTTGTTCATAACTCAGACTTTCGTAACTCAGGGACTGCTTGTATATCCTATATTTGTACCGTGTGGACTTGCACACATGCATGCAGAACTTGCCCCACTCCCTTTGCCCTAGCACAAAAGAAAGGCCACTACTTTTAGGCAATGTGGCATTGATACAAGCTACTTAGAGTTCCATAGCAGTGGAGAACACATGCTTACGGGCTGGTCCAGTCAACACAGCATGAGATGGCCCTCCCCATGTGATGACTTTCATGGCACCATTAAAAAGCAATGCATTGACTATAATTTGGTGTGCTCATTTGTTCATTAATTCATTCATACATTTCTATATTTCCCAATAGCCAAAGTGCTCTAGATAGTTTGTAAATTTTAAATTCATTTTAAATTAATTAAAATGCATTATAAATAGTATAAAAACAGTTTATATACAAACATCTGTACAGATAGCACATACATATCCAAACAATTTTATATTTTCAACAATAAGAAAAATCTAGGACCTGATTAAGACTTTATCATATGCCAAGGTTTAATCGTGAACTACCCAGGGAGCTTCAGCTATTGGAAAAGCATAGAACTCATCATCATCATCATCATCAGCTGCTGCTGCTGCTGACAATTGCTTGAGAGATGAGAGATCTTACCTTGGTGGCAAAAAGATAACAATGTTGGTGCCTGGCAGGCCTTGTTGGGGAAATAATTCCTAATCGGGGGCCACCACTGAAAAGGCGAGATACCTAGAGGAGGGCCTTAGATGATGAATGTAGTTTATGATAGGATAATTTTTTGTTTTCTTTTTATATTCATAGCGCCATATTCTGTCTCAGATATCAAAACATTTTGGGTCATCTCTGTTTAATAAGCTAAATTCATTTTAAACATTTATTCAGAGATAATATTTAGGAAAGGTTCTACAAGTTCATACATTCCCCTGATTTTATTATGTAACTTGGCAGGATTCAGGGTTTCTCCAGATGCATAAGATTTTATCCTTTGCTATTTCACATAATATTCTGAAACAAAATGCCTAAAAGTAAATGCAATATATATTGCCTTTATTTCATACTCATGCCAGCTAAAATTGCCCCATCAATCAATCAGCTAAATCGTCAACTTATACATCTACTGATCTAGACCTGTTACAGTTTATAGTCTGACTCAAAAGGTGTCATTTTAATCAAGCTTGCTTCACATTTTGCAGAAGGTTTGACTAAGGAATTGCAAAATCATCAAAGGAATGTAAGTTAAGCCAGCAATGTATTAGCCAAGGCTCTTGGGCCACATTTTCACATACCTTATTTAGTGGGTTGAATGTTCGTATCCTGTAGATTATTAATCTATTGACAGTATTGGCAGGACCAGTGGACATGAGGCCATTTTTATGCTGGTACTTTGAATGCCTACAGAAGGGGGAGGGGTTTTTTACACATGCAAAATAACCTCCCTAGGCCTAGGACATGAATATGGGCATACTAATATATAGCCATGCATATAGGAAACTACTTATATGAAGAATGGACTGCTTATTGGAGCCTGAAGATTAAGTAGATAAGCTGAGGACTGCTTGATCAGAACAAAGTTCTGCATCTTGAAGGGTCTAATGCAGCATCATCTGCCTTGAGTACTATTTTTGGTGAAAATGCAGAATATAAAATGTATTAATTGCTCCTTTTCTGGTACAAAAGTACATACCTGGCCATTGTGGGAAATGGGATGTTAGATTATACCGATTGTTCTGATCAAGTAGGGATCCCTGTTAAATTCTGAACATTTAATATCCTTTTATAGTGTCTCTCTGAATTTAGAAGTTCCATAGAGGTAGATAGACCGCTCTTCTGTGATTATGTTGAATTCCCTTTTAAATCCACCTTAGTCATTGACTATTGTAGATGCAGGCAACCTAGTCCTTTCCAGTTGTTTGTACAGCAACTCCCATAATTCTTGACCACTGTCCATGTTGGCTGGAGCTGATGGGAGGTGTCGTGCAATGCATGGGGGGGGGGCTATTGTCATACCTTGTGGCTGTGAGTGTCACAGGTTAATCAAAGAAGTATGTCCATCTTCTGTTCTGAATTTAATGCCAAGCATTTGTGCTGATAGAGTTCTAATGTTAAGAGGACAGCAATTTCCCCCTTTTCTCACTATCTGTAATATAATAAAACTTTCACATCCCTGCTTATATGTCCTTTTCCTAAATATGTGCCAAGCCACATTCATTTTCCTTACCCTTTTCTCTGTTTTTTTTTTCCAGTTCTATAATGTGGCCTTTTCAGATGGGTCTTTTATCAAAAGTACTCCTCCTCACCTTTCTCCTTCCCATTTCCACAACTGTTGTGTTGTAGAAGTGGTTAGAACAGGTAAAAAAGGAAAAATAGCTGCAACTTGTCTTCATATTCATTTATAATATTTTGGTCAGATAGTGCACTCATCAGATTTTGAAACAATAGAAACTCAGACATAAAATAAAATCATACTACTCAGTATTATTATTGTTTATTAAACTTGTATTCCTCGCTAATAGTCCTGTGGGATTCCTCAGTAAGAGTGTTAAAAAAGTAAATGTTTATCTAAAGCAGCCCAAGGGTTATGTCAGGGTTATTTAACCCTGACATAAGCCATTCTTGCCAGATTCACATGAGATAGAACCTGCCCATTTGAGCTTTAACATTTGAAAGGGCAGCTGGCACACACTCAAAGCCCATCATGGCTTAAGCAAGCTATGGTGGGCTGCAGCAGTTGTGAAAACCAGCCCAGACAGTTTTCACAACTCTCTCCTCCCACCTCCCCCCACTTCTGTTAGATAGTTGCTAATAAGAGTAGCTTCATCTTCTGTGTATATTCATTCCTTTACAATCTAGATGTTCCCTAAGAAGTTGGAGGTGTCTGTCAGTTCAGGCAAACCTGTTACATATAGACTTGTTGGTTTCTTTGAATTTCAAGGAAAAAAATAAGGCCACTGTGTGCACAGCCTTGTGTATATACTTGGGGCTAAACCCATTGAACAAAATGGCTCTCATGGATGATGTGGCTAGTTATATAATGACTGCTAGGTTAGGAGGAAAGGGGAAATGGAAAGATTTGCTTTCTGCCCTGCCCAGCCTTCTTTCACCATTCTTTACCCTTTGTGCTCTTACTCTTCCTATCCCCTAGCCTTGCTGTTTGTCTCCAACTCATCCCTTTGCTTTCTGTTCCTGTATGTTGAATGTCCGATCATCAGGAGATTCAGGAACAGAAAGGAGAGCCTGATGGCCTTAATGCTTTCTTTTAAATTATAAATTTGTTTTTGAAGGGTGAGGCAGTGAAAAACTTTGTGATGCCATGGGATGTGCCCACAGGTGCTGTGCTGGCCAGCTTGCTCAAGGGCATAAGAAGTGCTGTGCTGTCAAAGACCAAAGGCCTTCTTAGTCCAGCATTCTCTTCCCACAGTGGCCCAGCAGTTACCTCTGTTAGGTCCACATGTAGGACAAGGGCATTAGCACCCTTGCTGGATGTGATATACAGCCATCAAGACTAGTAGCCGTTCTTCATTAATTTCTCTAAGTTAGTGATCTCACTACACGGCATCTATGTTATTGTATTGTTGGCCTCCTCCAGCTTTACAGTGACACAGCTAATGGTTAATTCTTGCACTAACAAGGCAGCCCAGTCCTTTGTGTCATAGACGTTCTTGTACCCTATTGTAGTTTTAAATACAGTGTTTAAATATGACTTCTGTAAATGGACAACTTAGACTACCTCTTCTTAAGGGAAAAACTGAATGCATATTATAGTTACAACATGTAGGATAGATGAGGCAATTCCTTTAACTCTGGGTATCAGATTGTATATTCATGGCCCCATGACGGCCATGGGGCTGTCTCAACACGTCATAGGCCCGATCCATGAACGTGGACACACTCTGGACCTGGTTTTCTCAACGGGGCAGGAAGAGGGTGATCTGAGTTTGAGGAATTTAAGTTTGACACCCTTGTCATGGTCAGATCACTTCCTCATAAGGTTTGAGCTCGAGAGCAGCCTTTCCCTCTGCAAGGGTGTGGACCCGATTGTATTGGTCCGCCCCCGGAGCCGGATGGATCCTGATGGATTCCTGGAAGCTCTGGGGGATTTTCCGGTTGACAAGGCTGGTGATCCTGTTGATGCCCTGGTTGAACTGTGGAATGAGGAGATGACCAGGGCTATAGACACGATTGCTCCCAAGCGTCCTCTCCCACCTGGCAGAGCCCGTTCATCTCCTTGGTATATGCCTGAATTACGGGCGATGAAGCAGGTTGGGAGATATCTAGAGCGTAGGTGGAGGAGATCACAGGGTGATTGTGATCGAACACTCTTGAGAGCCCGTTTTCGGGCCTATGCTGTGGCGGGAGGATGGCGAAGAAGAAATTCTTCTCCGTTTCCATTGCCTCCTCACAATGCCGTCTGGCAGAGCTCTTTCAGGTGGTGCAGGGGCTGTTACATCCGGGCCCGAAGAGAGATCTGGTGCCACCCTCGAAGGCCCCCTGTGATGACTTTGCCAAGCATTTTAAGGAGAAAATCACTCAGATTTGCCACGAGCTTGACTCTGCTATTGAATCAGATTTCACTGGGGAGTTGCCTTCGATGCCGTCGAGTCCACAATTAATGGATGAATTTCAGTTGTTGCGGCCTGATGATGTGGACAAAGTGCTTGGACAAGAACGTCCTACCATTTGCTTACTAGACCCATGCCCATCTTGGCTACTTAAGAAAGCCAAGGACGGGATTGGGACCTGGATCCTGCAGGTGGTCAACGCCTCTTTAAGAGATGGCTGGGTACCTGCCCCTTTAAAGGAGGCGGTAGTCCGGCCAGTCCTAAAGAAGGCATCCCTGGATCCAGAGGTGCCCGCCAATTATAGACCTGTGGCCAACATCCCGTTCTTGGGCAAGGTGTTGGAACGGGTGGTGGCAGGACAACTCCAAGCACTCTTGGATGAAACTGATTATCTGGACCCATTTCAGTTCGGCTTCAGACCCAGGTATGGCACTGCCTTGGTCGCCCTGTATGATGACCTGTGCAGGGAGAGAGATGGGGAGTGCGTCCCTGTTAGTTCTCCTGGACCTCTCAGCGGCTTTCGATACTATTGACCATGGTATCCTTCTGAATAGGCTGGCGGGATTGGGAGTTGGAGGCACCGCATGGTGGTGGTTCTGCTCCTACCTCAGTGGCCGATTTCAGAAGGTGGTGCTGGGGGACTATGGCTCTGCGCCATGGCAGCTATGCCATGGAGATCCGCAGGGGTCCATTTTGTCCCCTTTGCTTTTTAACATCTACATGAAACCGCTGGGAGAGGTCATCAGGAGGTGTGGGCTGTGGAATCATCAGTATGCTGATGATACCCAGCTCTACCTCTCATTTTCTACCAATCCAGGTGAGGCAGTGGCTGTGCTGAACTGGTGCCTGGTCGAGGTAATGGACTGGATGAGGGCCAATAAACTGAAGCTCAATCCAGACAAGATGGAGGTCCTGTTGGTGGGCAGCTCGGATCATGGGATGGGGGACTTGGGGCTTGTCCTGAATGGGGTTGCACTCCCTCTGAGGGACAGGGTTCACAGCTTAGGAGTGCTTCTCGACCCGGAGCTGTCTCTAGAAGCCCAGGTGACGGCGGTGGCGAGGAGCACTTTCCTTCAGCTTCGGCTGATCCATCAGCTGCGTCCCTTCCTAGAGAATGACTGCCTGGCGACAGTGACACACACGCTGGTAACTTCCCGATTAGATTTCTGTAACATGCTCTACGTGGGACTTCCCTTGAAGACGGTCTGGATACTTCAATTGGTGCAGAATAGAGCTGCCAGGTTGCTGACGGGGACTGGGCGTTGTTCTCATATAACCCCAGTTCTCCGTCAGCTCCACTGGCTCCCAATTGAAGTCCAGGCCCGATTCAGGGTGTTGGTTATGACCTATAAAGCCCTAAACGGCTTGGGACCTGGATACTTAAAGGAACGCTTGCGTCCATATCTGCCCTCCCGCCCCTTGAGGTCAGCAGCAGATGCCCTTCTCCGGGAACCATCTGTGAATGACATCTGGAGGGTGAGTACCCGGAGGAGGGCTTTCTCGGCAGTGGTGCCCCATTTATGGAATGCGCTCCCCAGAGAGGCCCGCCTGGCGCCGTTGTTATTTGCTTTTCAGTGCCAGACTAAAGACCTTTTTATTTAAAACTTATTTTAATTGTTAATTTATTTATTTAGGGTTTTTTTTTTAAGCTGAGAATGCACTGAGGTTTTATTGAGGTTTTATGGTACTGGGGAGGTCTATTGTATGGGGGTTTTAATGTATGGTTGACTTTTTTTGATGTTGTGAGCCGCCCCGAGGCTTACTGCAATGGGGCGGCATAGAAATGTTTTAAATAAATAAATAAATAAATATTCAACTAATTTGTTTAAATTAAAAGTTATATTATCTTGGAGAGGCTTACTGTAGTTATTCTGGGTTGCAGACAAAGAGTCAGATTTAAGTGTGAAATACTACAGGAAGTGGAAGATACTGCTAACATTTTGTTAATTAGGATTGCTTCTTAAGTGTGTTTTGGGGGCATATGAGGAATCATCATTGAAACAGTGAAGTAGGATTGCAGAAGGCATTTTTGTTTTGTACACAGGAGGCATTCCATCAGAACCATTGAACCATTAAAGCCCCCAAAGAGACAACTGCTTTCAATACTTATTTCAGATAGCTGTGCAAATACCTGTTGCTTGTTGCTTTTGGATTTTAAAATCAGGAGAATGCATTCTGAATAGCTGAAATACAACTAGCCTGTCCAAAGTTGTATATAAGATAATGATAAGGCTGATAAACTAGCCAGTTTTGAAACTCGTAGAACAGGGAAGATTATTTCCATAGAGAGATGATATTCTTTAGGATCTGTTCTAAACCATAGAATTGTGCAGCTTGCTTTTGTAAAGAATAAAATAAGGATATTGTGTCTGGATGGTGATTTTTAACATGATTTTGCTTTGAAAATTTGTTGGAAGTATTAATGAAAACAAAATGAAACAAAACAGAATTGGTGTGCCATAAGGGATGAAGTGTTACATTTGAATCAGGAGAACAGAGTTCAGTTCCCTGCTCTGCCATGAAACACCTTATGTGAATTTTGGGACAGATTTCTCTTTGCTAGCCTATCTTCCTTCACAGGGTGGTGGCAAAGATAGACATGGGATACTCCATGTATGCCACCCTTAGTTCTGAAGGAAGAAGGGTGAAATGCAAAGGGGTGATTGTTATGTGACTAAAGTCTCTGTTGAGGTTTGTTCAAAAAAATATCTGTGCAGCAATTTTCAAATCTCTTTGGTTTTAATGAACGACATCAACTGAAATATTAACCAAACCTAAGCTTGGTACCTTTTCAGTTAGGCAAAGTATTAGCTAATCAGTTCAAATAATGTCTTAAATTCACATTTTCAGCTGTACTTTCTTAAAGTAGGATAGCTCTTACTGTCTAGATTCTGACTATTTTGATTAAATTTGCTGGAGTTTTTCATTTTTGTTTCAGGGTTTGTTTCGTTTCTTTGGTTTAAGGGAGCGAGAGAAGCTTCATGAATCATGCAGTAGCTTTACTTTGCAAGTCTTATGATTGCAGTCATATCTGGCCATTCATACAAAGCATTCTAAATCATGATTTAATCCATCGAGTACATACCAATGGGTACGGAATGGACTTGATTGATAAATATGTTACAGAATTGGACTACGAATGGAGAAATAAACTAAAAGCACTTCCATTAAGTTATCTAAACTGAGCTTCTTTAATTGTACACTGATTAGAATATGGTGAAAATTATTTGAAGCAACAACAGTCATATTTTCAACTGTAAAGTAATGTTCAAATGCCAATAATTGCTATTGTTGTTGTTGTTGCATTGTAGTTATAGTCTTTTTTTCCTCTTGTGAGGAGTACTTGATAATGCTGCATTTTCAAATTTGGAAAAGTTTAGGTGTGATAGTGATGTGGCATGGAAAAATAAATGTAAGCATAAGAAATGGAAACTGATTAATCTATGGGCCTCTATATATTATTTCTAGCTGTGACCACATCATTGTCTCATGTTAGAATTAGGCCAAAAAATGTCTGCCTATGGTTGAGGTGCTGAAATAAAGAAACCACTAATAGAGGAATAATTCAAACCATGAGTTGGTGAGGTATAGTGGTTTTTAAAATGTATAAAATTTTACATGCAACTTCAACCCATTGATGAAGCCATGCAACAGCCAGTCGAGTTGTACAGTGTCTTTAACCTTTAAAAAAGACAAAACTTAAAACTTTATGGAGAACATATAATTTTATATTATTCTGGCCAGTATTTTAGTTTTGAAATATTTAAGAACAGTTGAGACTTTTCTCATTAACCCAGTAATGTGAGGCCTTTTTTGCCTATAGACACATTTCACACATCACTAATGTGAATGTAAAACCTGTGTTGGCTAAATGTGCCTTTGGTTTTAAATCTATGTACATTTGCTTTTTATTTCTTTTAAAATATTTGTACTGTTCTTTTTACAGCCCTACTGACACCCTACAAGACAACTCACTCTGGAATATTTAAAGCACAATTTAATCAAAACAAAAGACATGAAATATCTAATAAGAGTTAAAAGCTCTTTTAAATAAATGGCTTTAATGTGGCACAGAACTCTAGCTCTGTGTCTGGTAGCTCTGTCCCTTTATGGCTGGCCCAGGGATGGTGAACTTCTTTCATCTAAGGACTGCATTCCATTTCAGAGAAGCAGTGTGAGGGAGGGGGCATGTTCTGGCAGTTGGGGCTTGAGATTAAAGGTGCAGGACCCCAAACTCCAGAAATACCAGAGTATTGTAGCTTAAAGCTCTTACAGGCAGCTGCTGAACTATGGGAAAGACATTTAACTTTAAAATATGGGGGGGGGGGAATGCATAAAAGCCAGGAAACTAACAAAACAGTGCTGGGGGGAATGGGGTGGAACTATCTAGGGAACACTGGGGAGCAGGTTGTTGTAGTGTTGCATATGAAAACTGAGTTTGTTTGAAGTGTGTGTGTGTGTGAGAGAGAGAGAGACAGAGAGAGACAGAAGAAAATAAATACAATAAAGCAGTAAGAATATGTAAAACCAAGATAATTTTAAGAAACAGGCTATGTTTCAAGAAACTTAAAAACAAAATAAAGCTATGCAAATTAAAACCAAATACCACAAGCACATGTGCTTATTTTGCATGCTTTTGCTCAACATGTTTAGTGATTAAATATGATGGAAAGTGCCTGGAACTCCCCAGCTCCCTTTAAGTGCTCATTTACACAAACTTCTGAATTTTCTTGTCATTACCTGCTACTTTTAAATCTCTTTAGCACTACAATATCTAGAAATTGAATCTATTTGTATCTGTCACAGCTACTGTATACATGGCACTCTACAGAGAAGAAGGGTTCAGTCAGTTAGGGATTTACATATATGAGATGCTGAATTCTGTGCCCAGTACTCACAGTTCTGTACTTGCATGGGACTGAAGTATACGCATCCCTGTTCTAAACCTTCTTGTATGTAAGTGTATCAAAAATGTTAAAGGGTTGTGAGAGTACTGTAGAACACCATGCCAAAAAGTAAATATTCCTCTCAAAAATCGTATATAACGATGAAAAGTTTTGGATAGGAGTCTTCCTGATTTGTTGACATTTGAAAGAGAAGTATTGCACATGCAAACTATACAATGTTATTACTTAGGTATTCACTTACTTAAGTAAATTTTATTCATTTTCCATGCAATAAACTGTGTTTTAGAGGTAAATGACTGTTGTTTTTTTGCTTTCAAAAAGTACATTAGAAAATTATGACTTAAAACCATATACTTCAGGAACAGCCAAGTTTATTAGATGCTGTAACAATAATGAAAGAGATGCTATCAGAATGTCTCTAGGACTTCTACCTGCAAAACTCTTTCATCTGGGTAATTCAGAAGATGTTGATGTCCTTCTATGATAGAAGCTTTCAGATGAGCAACCCTGATTTGGAGGAGAAAGGCTATAAAAGTTAAAATATTCCAACAAAAGGTATAATACATAAGCACCAAGAAGAAAACATCTCTGCAAAACAAAGTGAGGGATTTTTTTAAAGATCTATTTTCTTAATTCCTATACTTCCATACATTTTTATTTTCAAAATTGGCCAATTAAGGAAATAATTCATTGAAATGTGCATGCACAACATTACTTAGTCATTTTAGGTTAATTCTAGGGTCAGTGCTGAGTGTAATATGACACCAAACATAGAGAAAACATTAAAGAGACTGTATGAAGCATGGAATAGAATAGCATGGTACAGAAAACACAACTTGAAGACTTTTTCTTTGGTGTTTCAGTGTTCCTGTTCCTGTAGTCAGTCTAGAGAAAATTCCTAACCTAGTGAAGGCAGATGGTGCCAATGTTAAAATGAACTCTACAACCACTACCACCATCACCACCTCCTCAGCCTCTTCATCCACCATACCTGCTTCAATTAAATCTGCTTTGACATCTAAATCAGTGCCACCATCACCAGAAAAGATTCTGAACGGCAAAGGAGTTATAGCTCCATCCATAGACAAGAAGCACCAAAATGGCACTAAAAACAGTAACAAGTCTTACAAGAGAGTTTCAGGTAAGTAGCATTGTAGCATGACTTGATGAGATCCCATTGTTCTTCATTAGCAATGTTTGTTGCTGAGCGGTGAGCAGTTTATCATATGCCATAGCTGTTAAAATGCTGATTGTCTTCCTTCCTGCCCCTTGCTCATGTTTAGTCTATTTATGTATAAAATATGTAGTCAATAAAATGTAAGCTCAGCTTGCCTCAGTCTTCATGTTGGTGCATTGGCATTATTGCTTAATTTGGCAAAGAACTAAGGAAACAAATTATCTAAAACCAAAGGGAACAGTTCCCATTTTTTAAAATCTCTTAGCCATATTTTGAACCCTTTTGACTGCTCTCCCATTTATCAGTACTTAAACATATATGGATTAGATTCTGAGGTCTCTGCCTTCAGACAGAAGGGAGCAAGACCTAGGATTTAACTCAGTTTTGAATAAGTGATGTGGGGCACTCATGAATATAAAGCAAGAAGCACTTCTTCTTCTCGTGGCTAAGGTAGGTGCCCATTATGTGTTTCATCAATCAGCATTCCCTTCATGTGAACCCTCATGCCTTAATTGTAACTAAGGGCTCTCTTTATTTTTGTTTTAAATAAGCTGCTCTAAATTACATCACTATGCTCACTGCATTTCAGTTGGCCAACATGCAGTCTAGAAATTGTTAAGCCTTGAAATATTATTAAAGTGAGAACCCCCCACCTTGAAAAATAGACTTTTGGTATACCCTAAAGAAGGTTATTCAGCTGCTAATGAAAGAAGGAATGACTTGGTTCAGCATACTATGAAAAAATACCAGGAGACTTTCTTTTTAAGTATAATTGTTGTTATATTTTATTCATTTTCAAAATGCTTAATATCTGGGCATTGTACAATTTTTAAAATAACCATAATCCCACCTTTGGACATGTATTGTCTGAATAGATTGAAAATGTAAGGCAAGGATAGGAGAAACCAAAAGGATGGAGCATGGAGATGGAGAATTAATCACAGGAGGCTTAGGAAAGGAGATGGTTTTCAACAGGCTTTAAAAAACAAAAATAATAGATAATGTCGGTCAAATTTCCAAGGGGTAGAAGATGGGGCAAGTCTTTCAGAGGTAAGGGCATCCAGAGGAAGACATTGTGCAAGGGACAAAATAAAACAAGTAGGAGAATGGAAAACATGGGCTGGAAAAAGGGGAAAGAAAAGGAAAAATAAATACCGCCCCATAACCCACAGGGTTCTCTTACATTGAAACATATATACAAGCAATAAAATACCCAAGGTAACAATGATACAATAAAAGCAAGCACTAAAAATACTAAGCAGTGAATAACTCTAACAATGATAAAAGTTAAACCCTCCAATACAACAGCAACAATAAACAATATTAAAATATAAATATATAAAATTATCCATCTTATAGTTCTTAAAATACCTGGTCAATAAAAAGGTTTTCACCTGGTGCTGAAACGATAGCAAGGATGGCACCAGGCATACCTCTTTGGGGAGCATATTCCAAAGACAGGTGCTACTACCGAAAAGGCCCTTCTCCCATTTACCGCCCTCTTATTTCTTGTTGGGGGGGGGCATTCCCTGAGAAGAGCCTCTGTAGCTGATCATAATGACTGGGTAGGGACATTTGGGAGCAGATGATCTTTCAGATATCCTGGCCATAGGCTGTTTGGGCTTTAAATGCTAGAACAATCATTTTAAATTGGGCCTGGACTTCAGCTGGCAGCCAGTACAGCCAACAGAGGACTGGTGTGATATGACCTTGTGCTCATTAGTACACTGCCCTAGTCTGAATTAATTAAAAATTTTCAAGGCATCCCCATGTAGAGTGTATTACAGTAGTCCAAACAAGCATAGATAACTGTGACTAAGCTCTACCTGTTCAGATAACGCTGCAGCTGGTGAATCGGCCAAAGTTGATAAATGTGCTCCTGGCCACAGAGTCCATTTTTTACTTCAGTAATAATTCTGGGTCAAGAATCTCCCTCAAACTATGGACCTTGCCCATAGTGCGGTCCTCTCCGGGACAGGTTGATCCACTGGGCAGATGATGCACCCACCAACAGCACCTCTGTCTTGTCTGGATTGAGTCTCAGTTTGTTGGCCCTCATCTAGTCCATTACTGAGCTCAGTCACTGATTCAGAGTGGCCCCTGCCTCACCTTGGTTTGATGAGAAAGAGAGGTATAGCGGAGTTTCATCTGCTTATTGATGACATCTCAGCCCCTACTTCCAGATGACTTCTCCCAGTGGTGTCATGTAAAGTATGTGGGATAGAATTGAAAGCTGTGAAATTTCATGGCACGTCTGCCATGGCACAGAGCAAAAATTCCTCAGCACCACCTTCTGGAAACAGTGAAGCAGTGGAACCGTTGCAGAGCGGTGCCTCCTACTCCCAACCTAGCCAGCCTATCCAGAAGGACACATGGTTGATGGTATCAAAAGCCACTGAAAACTGTAGGAGAATCAACAACAAAATATAGAGTCAAGGGGATGAAGTCACTTGAAAGTAAGAATGAAAGGTTTCTTGTAAAGATGGAAAGGAAAGCAAGATACTGTAACGGGAGGGAGAATGCTTAGAGCAATTCAAGTGAGCAGAGGAATAGAGAGCAGAAGGGAGAGAATTAAGAACAGAAAAACAAAGACCAGGAAATAGGATGTTACTATTTTTTAAGTCTCTAGAGAAAAGAACATGAGTCTATACAGAATCAAGAAAATGAAATGATGAAATGAAGAAACATTCCCAGCAGGAAAAAGCAATGCTGAACAAGTCAATCTTCTTTTCTTTTCTCACATGTGGGGTAGAAATATGCAATATAGACTAGAGCATTATTGCTTCCTGTAATGTGAGAAACTGCAGTTTTGGGGAGGCTGCATGTGTGTGCATGTACATAAATTCTAGCTGATTTACCAAAGAAGGTGAAGAGCTGCTTAAGTGGATTCTTTGTACTCCATAGCTTTGCTCCTCTTCTGTCAGATCCAGTGTGGCTTTATGCATGTTCATAAGCCAAACTGATAGCAGCAAAGCAATAGCAGTTTAAATCTAGAAAATCTAAGATTCATTCTGGACCATATGATGCAAAATATTTTGGACCAAGTTTTTTCTACGAAGGGAATGAATGAAGATTGCCACAATATTAATTAATATCAATTAATTAATATTTGATTAATAGATATTAATCAGTTGGCAGTGTGGTTGAAACCTAAGCAGGAAACATTTTAAAATAGAACAGCGTAGCTTTCCATTGGCATTGATTCAGTACTGACTCTTCTTTCTGCATTTGGAAATATAATGTCACCTGATGAGAAATCAAACAGAAGATGTATAAATATGTATATGTTTTCATTAGCAAATGCAGATTTGTTTATATGTGACATTATCACATTTTAGTAGCTTAATTCAAGGGCAGTGACAAGTGTATTGGCCTAAGACTGCATGTGACAGAGTTGGCTGGCCTCCAGTACTAGGACTCTTCCATGAAAGGGCCTAAAAGCTGCTGCTTCAGAAAGGTTGTCATCTCAAGAAACAATCTGAGCAATGCTCTGCTATAAAATGATACTAAAAGTGTGTCTTGAGATATTTTAAGCATTTGGCACATCTTACTGATACCTAAGAAATATTAGGGAGTAATTGGTCTGGAGGAAAGTGTACAAAACTACTGGTAACTACATTTTAATAGGAGAAATGTTTAATGAGACTGTTTCCCTGTGTAGCATTAGTATAATAGTTACTTTCTGTCCTTCTTCTATAAGAGATTGACTGTATTATATATGTTACAAAATACAATTTTGCAGAGGTAGAATCTTTGTTTAGTCAAAACATGCATATTGGGACCCATGTATTTATGTTTCATAAGTATGATGGTGAGTTTAACAGTGCAACCCACTTTCTCTTACCTCATGATGCAGTTTTGGGCTTTGAGCCCTGGCTAGTTGAAGACCAACGATACACCATCTTCCAAAGTATAATAGTATGCTGGCTTGAACAGGAGTGTCTAAAGGTGCAACCCTATTAAAGTTTTGAGAGCAAAAAGGCCTACAACTCCCAAGTTGGAGCATGTTAGAGGTTGTGAGTCTTTTTGTGGTTTTCAGCCTTACCAGCTCAGATTTGGACAGACCTCTAGGAAGAATTTCACCATTGTGGGGCAGTTTTAACTGAGGACGTATCTTCGTTTGCCCTTTGTTGCTCTTTACATCCACCTCTACTTACAGGTGGTAGAGTGCAGAGGGACTTTGGATTTTTAAAGGTTGTGACTGAACAACCGAGAAGAGGTGATATTCTACATTAAGAGAGAGATGGGTGGTATCCTGTGTGAGGAAAATGAGTAGTATCCTCTTTCTCAGTTTGCAACTGGTTTGCAGTTGCGGCAGTGCTAAAAAGGTACTACAGTGCAAGTCATATATGGAAAGCTGAAGAAGGCCAAGGGAAGGCCCATATTTTGAAAGACAAAAGAAAAAGAACATATGCACTGACATATGTTATCTTATTTACTATGGTGATCTGGTTTATATGTAGTACCAAAAAATGTTTGGGCATTACACAAGAAAACCTTGGGCTTGTACAGTCTGTCCATCTGTCCGTCCATCTGTCTGTCTTGTATGCCACCCCATTAGCCATAGGCGCTCTGGGCAGCTCACAACGATTAAAATAATACAATTGGTGAATTACCCCCATGTGCTCCAGTATTTTTGTACTTGTGTCTGATGTAAAAATAACAAACCTGTCAGCAGAGAAACAGTGTGGCAAATAGAAGGAAATAAAAAATGGAAAAATCTTGTTAATTAGTGCATAACTATGTTCGGTCTAACAACGATGTTCTGCCTTAGCAAGAAGAGAATTCTAGATCTTCGACTCATATAGCAGAGCACACTCTGAATTTGGGTTTTTGTTTTTTTTTTCCAGTTGGGCAGGGCAATCATGATCTGAAGGTGAGGACTTTAAATTGGTCCCCTTGTCATGATCAGATCACTACCTGCTAAGATTTAGACTAATGGTGACTTTTTCCCTCTGCAGAGTGGGGCACCCATTAATATGGTCCACCCCAGAGGCTGATTGATCTGGGTAGCTTCCAGAGGGTTCTGGGGGATTTTCCAGCTGATATGGTGGAGGTCATGTCAAATCCCTGGTATATCTCTAGAATACAGAGATGACCTGGGCAGTTGACATGGTCACTCTTGAGCACCCTCTTTGCAGTAGAGTTGTATGGCTTTTGGTACACCATAGAGCTGAAACTGATGAAACAAATCAGGACACAGCTTAAGTGTAGGTGGAGGAAAACTCCTAGTGAATACAGTCAAGCCCTGGTATGTGCTTATAGTCAAATATATTTGGAGGCAGAGAGAATGTCAAAGAAAGAATATCTGACTACCTCCATAAAATTTTCCATTTGCTGCCCAGTGGAGCTCTCTAGGATTGTCCAGGCCCTATTACTTGTGAGCCCCAAGGACATTTTGGAGCCATCTGAGGGCCACTGCAATATGTTTGCTAGGCACTTCCAGGTCAAAATCTATTGTATCTTCCTGGACTTGGACTCCGGTGTTATAGCAGTGGAATCAGGTGAGATAATCAGAGCACAATCTGGTCTAGTTGTGTTAGATGAGTTCCAGTTAGTACAGCTTGAGGATGTTGACAAGGTGCTTGAAAAGGTTCATGTGACCATGTCTACTGGATTCTTGCCACTCTTAGCTAAGAAAAGCCAGTAGAGAGGGAACTGCTGCTGCCTGGACCAGGGACATGATTAAGGCTTCTCTATGAAAAGGTGTGGTCCTGGCCATCTGAAACAAGTGATGGTGAAACCATTGCTGAAGAAACCCTCCCTGCCACAATTTTAGGCTAGTGGCAAATGTCCTGGACAAGGGTGGTGACCAAACAGCTCCAGGCATTCTTGGATGAGACTGATTATCTGCTTCCACTTCTGATGGGGTTCAGGCATGGTTTTGGCATTGGTCACCCTGTACCATGACAGATAGGGGGAGTGTGACCCTGTTGGTTCTCCTGGATGTCTCAGCAGGTTTCAGTACCATTGACCATGGTATACTTCTGGCGTGATGGTCTGAGTAGGGTGTGAGAGGCACTGACTTGCAGTGGTTCCACTCCTGCTTGGATGGTAGGCGCCAGAAGATGGTGCTTGTGAGATATTGTTCTGCCACTTGGATTCTCCAGGGTTCCTCAATGGTCAATCTTGTCCTTCATGTTATTTAACATCTGCATGAAATTACTGAATGAGGTCATCCAGAGTTGAGGAATATGTTGTCATCAATATGCTGATGACAACACAACTCTACTTCTCCTTTTTATCTTGAGCAGGTAGGGCTGCAGATCTGCTGAACTGGTGCCTGGCCACTAACAAACTGAAGCTCAGTCAAGACAAGACTGATATGCTATTACTGATTGGTTCTTTGGACTGGATGGCAGGTGTTCTATAGGTTGCACTGCCCTTGAAGGAGCAGGTTCATAGCTTGGGGGTGCTTCTTGAGTCATCTTTGTTACCTGAGGCCAAGGTTGCTTCAATGGCTTGGACTTTGGACTGGTGGCCCAGCTGTGTTCTTATCTGAATGGAGAGTATGCATTCAGTGATCTATGCTCTTGTAATTTTTGAGCTATATTACTGTAATGCACTCTATGTAGGGCTGCCCTTGAAGACTGTTTGAAAGCTGAAGCTTGTGCAAAACGCAGCAGCCAGACTCATAACTGGGATCAGATGGTCTGATCACAAAACACCAATTCTGGTCCACTTGCACTGGCTGCCTATGTGCCCAATTCAGGGTGCTGATTTTAACCTATAAAACCCTATCTTGGGACCATGATATTGGACAGAATGCTTCTCCTGACCTTCATCTACCTGAACACTGCAATCAGGTTCTGAGGTCTACCTCAGACTTCTACCTCCAGTGAATGCTTGGATAGTGGCAATAAGAAGGGCCTTTTCAGGAGAGTCCCCCTGTTCTAGAAAAATCTCTGCCAACTTTACTCTCTTTTCAGGGCCAGGTAAAGACTGTTCTCTACTACAGGGCATTCAGGTAGACCACTGAGGCCTGTTAGCTTTAAACAGATATTATATTTTTCTTCAGGTTTTAAAGCTGATTTAAAATTTTGTATTGTAAACTTTTATGATGTATTAATATGTGTTTAACATGATGTATTTTACTGTATTTTAATATGCTGTTATGAACTGCCTAGAGAGCTCCAACTGTTAGTATAGAAATTCAATCAATCAATCAATCATATGCATATGCAATCTGACAAAAGTAGAAATAAATGTAATATGAAATTCTCATCTGAATCCATTCTGGAGTGTCCTGATCAGGTTCCTGGATCTACTATGTAGTTGTAATGATAGTGACACATTTTATTACTGGAATAAAGATGCCATGCTTTTCACCATTCATTCTTTGATCAGAGCTCCGAATTTTCCAACTTTTTGTATAATGAGTGTGTGTCCTGTTTGCTATGTTTCTGGGAAAGTGCATCTGGAGTGGAACATTCTTAAATTCCAAATTACGTTTTACTTGTAAGTTTCCTTGGCACAAATTAGTTGCTGTTTTGTACCAAAGAAACATTTTTCCTATATAATAAACTCTTTGTGAATGCAGTTTGTATCTAATGCTTTCACTGTAAAGCTTTTTCTTTGGGAAAGGGTTTTACCTGTCAGCTTTGCAGTGATTGCTCCTGATCTAATCCATACAATGTAAGTGTAAACAAACATAATGAGTGGTTATTGTCTTCATTCTATGAACATGCTCTTATCATCTCTAGTAGAGCAATTGGAACAGCAAATGTTCCTTTTCCAGACTGCAGGTCTTCTCCAGACTGCAGGAACTTAAGGGGACAAAAAGAGAAAATGCATGTGCCTTCTTTTAGATACACAAATACTTCTGTGCATCCACACCTATAAGAAGAAGCTTGGACTTGACCTCAGAAGCTAGTTTGTTCACTTTTGATAAATAACTTGCATAGATATATCTTCCTTTGGAAATCTCTCATTATATTTCTTATTCATCTTAGTAAACCCTGCACATAGATTCATCCTCATACAAGAATGGTACTGAAAACAGATTTGTATCAGTCATTCCTCTTGATACACTTATATTTTGCTAATATGGCGTAGGTCATTCTGACGGAGCCAGGTATAAAGAATAACTTAATAGCAGACCTTCAAACACCTTTGTTAGTTGAAGAAGTAGAATAGACTGGAAAAGTTGTACCCATGTCAATAGTCAAATAGGAATCCTTTCAGTTTCTCTGGAAGAATACACTCTTTGTACTTTCTTTTGTATCTGTTCCTGCTAATACATGTCTCAGTGTAATTCTGCTAATATGTAGAAGGAAATTGAACATTTTAAGGGAAAAGACAGTATTACTGGATATTTATTTTGACTTGTGATCTTACTTGGTTTTCGATTTCATTCATGTAACTTTAAAAATACTTATATTTTATACATTTTAAACAGAAAGAGAGTTTGACCCAAATAAACATTGTGGAGTTTTGGATCCTGAGACAAAGAAACCCTGCACAAGATCACTCACTTGCAAGGTAGGCTTTTTCCAATTGGAATACAGTGATGCTTTAGCAACTTGAACATTTTACTACTGGACGTTGAAGGTCATAATCATTATTTTTACATTAGCTAAGCATAGCTCCATATTAGATCAAACATGGGATTTTGGCTCAAAAGATATAACAAGGTTGAAATAACCACATGAAATTTACAACATTTTTGCACAAATGTCCAGTTTATTCTCACCTAGACATTTGGGACTTTAAGAAGACAGATGTATCCTTAATCACAATATTCTTTATAGCAGATTTAAAAAGTCCTTCCAAAGTACATTTAAGACAAGTATTACAATGGTTTTATTTAATGACACAAATACATCAGTGCAAGAACTCTGTAAAAAGAAAATATTTATACAGTGCTAAGTATTCAGTTAACCTTAATCCCATTAAGTCTAACACTTCCTGACCATATGACTGGAATCATTGTTATAATTTTTATCTACTATTTTAAAATCTGTTCTTATCAGTTTAATTTATTATTATGGTATATGGATAATTCAGGAGTTGGACATTAAATTGGTATTTGGAATAAGGAAGTGGTCTGCAAGTTTGTTCCATCTCTTTCATACATTATGCCAGTTTGGTATAGTTACTGATTTGGCATTCACTTCCAGGTGTGCATGAAAATTAATGAATACATAAAAACAACAGTGCTACAGAAATAGATAAAAGAGCTTAACTTAAAACTGGGAGTATGATATATCTAAGGCCACCCAATGACTTTATGATTGTGCTGAGACTTGTGCTGGATCCTTTTTCCTTGTAACTATTGTTTCAAGGATAAGCACAGCATGCTTTGAAGCCATAGGTGCTGGGTAGCTGAACTATAGCTAAAGTCAATTATGCTGACAAGGCAGGTGTAAAGGCATTGTAGTACAGATGGACAGCAAAAAGGTCCAAACAAAAATTCTGTTAAATGGAGGAAGCATTCCACTCTCTTTCTCTGAGAATGTAAGTTTTTCCATTGTAGGGGCTCCCAAACTCAGGAGCCTTCATGGCTCCCAAGCGCCCGCAAAATATGACTTACATATTTCTGGTCTGAAATATGACAGTGGACAAGAAATGCATCTTAGCACTCAACTGTCGCCTCTCTTCTTATTATTGTCACAAAGTTGGCTTTGATGTTGCTGTAGCATTTGGCTGATTGGTCTCCATTTCTGGAGAAGTCTGAAAGAGGCTTTATAGACAGTGAATATATTCCATGAAATACTGGGCACTCTCCAGTGTGAAATATATCCAGTTTCCAGTGGTTTCTAGTCAGAGGGCTGGGATGCACACCAACTGCCATGTAGGAGCCTAAATTAGGCAACTGAAATAATTGTCTTCCTTTAAAGGTGATGCTTTAGCTTAGCCAACCCTAAACTGGTGCCCCCTGCTGGCCTTGCTGATTGTGATGACAGGATTTGGTAGTCTAGCACATCTGTATGTCACCAGGTTGGAAAAGTTTGCTGTGGCTGATTACAGAGAAAGTGGTGGGCAGAATATGCTAATCTTTGCCTTCCCATTAAAGAGATACGGAAGAGCCAGGACACATCTAGCAACTACAACACCAAAGCTCCTTTTTTTTGTAAAGAAAACATCAGCAGTAGTTTCTGTTGTTATTTCTCCTCTCCAAAACTCAGCCTTCCCATTTTAAGGCAGGCTATGTTTTGTAATGATAAGAACAACTGTAGGGTTTTGGTCTTTTTTTAAAAAAGAAAAATCTTCCCTGCCAGTTACCAGTGAAATGTGATTAAACATTTATGTCGAAGGAACACAGAATGTTATTTCCATTTCTGGTTTGCAAGAAATTAATTTCATGGCATTTATTCTACTTGAATAAAACATTTCATTTGAAAAGGTCTCTCTTTATTTGAGATCTGGATGTTTGTTATAATAAAAACTGTCAATATCATGGTATTAAATACCTAAAACATATAAATCACTGAGACTTGTGAGCAAAACAATATCTTCCTTTGTATCAGTTACTGTAGATTACCAGTCCTCTCAAATTGTAAATTAAATGTTACAATTAGCATGTTCTAAATGGAATAGATGTAAATATATAGAATATTCTGTGTTTCCATAGAAAATACACTTGTCACTGAACTGCATGTTTTATAGGTCAGGTGAACTAATGTGTATGGAATAACTGTGTTCTTTCATAAGTAGAGATATATTTCAGTGGTTCTTCTGTGTTCCTTCTAGATTAATACTAGATTTTGCTAGACACTGTGTATCCTCTAGATTTTATATGCCCTCCCAAATGCCTTTAATCACCCTATTTTTAGACTCATTCACTTAATCACCGGCGAGCAGTTCCAGGACGTAAAAAACAGTTTGACATCCTTCTTGCTGAACACAAAGCTCGATCTCGGGAAAAAGAAGTGGCAAAAGACAAGGAACATCCACAATCTATAAGGGAAACACATCAGAGCCAACTTGTACCAGTACAAGATGCTTTGTTGGGAGCATCTGTGAACTCTGGGCAAGAACCTAAAGGGACATCACCTGCAAAATCTAGACCGTCCAATTCAGTATTTCCTAGGTGAGTGTCCTGCTTGGCTGTCAGATTCTAGAGTTCCAAGAGTTCTCCAGTATGTCTGCTTTGAGCAACACCAGACAAGGCTTTTACTGCGCAGTTGTCCTGAATTATTCATGGAATCTTACAAGAGGTCCAAACGTTGTTGCGTTCAATTTGTAACTCTCCTGTGTTTCCCCACTGCTGCTTCTGCAGTTTTTCTTAGCTGTAATTTTGAAAGAAAGTTTGGGGAAAATACTGAAGAATAAACAAATTATTACGTTAAAAGTCTGGTTAGAGAAAATGAATAATAAGGAAAAGATAAAGGCGGTATTAGAAGGGGAAAATAACTTGGTTTAATGTGACTCAATTAGAATTTTGGACTAAAGATTGGTTAAAGAAAAAAGGTAGGTGTAGAGATTACACTAAATTTGAAGAGATGATAGCAGAAAAGGAAAAACAAGCTAATATGTGGATGAAAGAGATAGTAAGCAATATTTATAAGCAATTATTAAAAGTATCCAGGGAAACAGACTTAAGAAGCAATATTAGTAATGAAGAGTGGGAAACTATGTGGGATAAAAGAATACTAAAATGTATGTCAGGAAACTGAAGGACATTTTTTATAAACTAGTATGAAACTGGTACCTAACCCCAGTAAATTTGAATAATAAATATTCTAATATATGTTGGAGATGTGGCTGGGGAGTAGGTACATATTTCCATATGTGGTGAAAATGTGATTAATGAAATTTTGTAAAAAATTTTTTTAAAGAAAGTAGTGAAATAATGAGTTTAAATATTGAAGTAAATCCTGGAATCTTCATTTTTTGCATTCTTGTCAATATTTGATCAGGAACAGCAGAGATGGAATATTAAAGATTCAATAACAAACTTACTAACTGCTGTGAAATTATAGCAAAGAATTGGAAAGTAAAATATGATTATTAATAAGTTAACGTGAGATATTACAGTGAAAAAGGGCTTCACAAATAGGAATGATTTTGGTGATACTTGGGGACCACTTATTGAGTATATATTAATACAAGGGAAAGGGTTTGAATCTTAGCAAGATTAATTGCACTTTTGGAAGGGAAACTCTCCCTAATGGTTCTAGTGGTGGTTACACCATTTTTGTTATGGCTTATTATAATTTAATTGTGCTTTTTATTTGTATTGTTTAATGAAAAAAGACTCTGTGTTGTATTGATCATATAATTTTTAAAACCCTTGTAGACCCTCCTCTACGAACAGCATAAATAATAGCACCAGTTCTTCAAACCACAGTGGGTATGCGCAGGAACTGCCTCTGCCTTCCATAGGAGATTTGCCTAGTAGGTTATCCAGTGATGAGGGAGAAGTAGATGGATCTGAAGAATCTGAGAAGTTAGACTGCCACTATTCTGGACACCATCCCCGGCCTCTTGGGGTACGTTTCCTTCTTTCCAGTAATCCTGTTTATTGTTGACATTTGTGACAGGCTATATTATGCAAGAAAACTTGTTAATAAAAGCGTGAACGTTCTGTAAAGGCACACCTCAATAAAAAGATGAAAATGGAAGGGGGAAGGAAACAGATAAATATGCTCACATGCCACCCTAAATAAGCTGTGCAGCATGGATAGTCTGTGGAACAACTATGATGTGGTTGACAGACAGTTGGGATCATTGAGGCTTGTTCGCCTCCTCTGTTCTTCTTTGCCCTCCAGCCAGATCACGGCATGCTTCATGACACAATCCATCTTGTCTTCCTGTCCCAGTTTGGAGCAGTACCCTTATTCATTTGCTATGCTTTTAATTTTGGGAACCTCAAAAAAAGGCAATTGAAGTTCTTTAAAAATGATCCAGAAACTTGCTCAATTGTGCTCATTGTTGTACGGGGGTGGGTTGTTCTTTTGCAACTGCATAGGAACATAATGACTGTCTGATCTAAGATATCTTGGCTGGTCAATTCTGTATTTGTTTGCTCAGGTTTTCTCTGAAAGTAATGGATGACCTTGGACATCCATAAGTGCATTACTTTGCACTTGAGAAAGACCAGCAAAGGCAAAGAATAAAAATAATGAACATGGCTGTGCAATTTTCTGGGGAAAAAAATAAGTAGGGGCAAACCATTGACTGTTGCTCCAAAGGACCGTTTAGGCATCACTAGGGTAGGCTGTCACTGGTGGCAGCACAGACAAGATCACAAAGAGTGGCAGAGTTTTTACTGTACTTGCCAAGTTTCAAACCCTGCAACCCATGAGAGAATTGGTCTCTTGGATCTGGATGAAATTAACTATCTATTGTGGGTCAGAGCATGCCTAGAACGGTAGTGGCGAATCTATGGCATGTGTGCTGCAGCAGCCGCACAGAGCCCTCTCTGTCGGCACGCGAGCCAAGTTGCCCCAGCAGCCAAGCATCAATAATAGTACACATACGGGCCATGCACATGCACGGAAAGGAGTAGTGGTACCAGGCGATGACGTCACAAACCGTGACTCATTAGCTGTGACTCGTCTTGAGCTTTTGCATGGCCACTCAATGCGCTGCCAAGGATATATATATGTTTGACTGGACTGTGAGTTTTAATACATCCGTTTTTATTAACACAAGATTTTAGCTTTGAGTTTTCTTATGAAAAATTGAAATGAAGTATGAGCCAAGGTTTGACAAATTATCAGCATACATACAGCAGCAAAGATCACATTGTGCAGAAGCATGCCAAATGCAAACTTTTACCTTTCAATAAAAAGCTGTTTGTATCATTGAAAGCTCAGTTTTTGTGTTTTTCGTTTAAGACAAAAGATGTTAATGTATGAGTTGTTTTTTCTAAACTAAAACTCAGTATTCAGGTTTGATTGCAGTGTTGGCACTTTGCAATAAATAAGTGGGTTTTGGGTTGCAGTTTGGGTACTTGGTCTCTAAAAGGTTCACCATCACTGGTCTAGAACAACCCATAGGTTGTCAGGTCAGTTTGTTCCTGAAATTAAACCACTCTGCAGAAAACCACTGCCTGGAGTCTCACTGTCAAGAGAGTCTCATTTGGGACTGTTGGTTGTGGTTTCATAAATCAGTCAATCAATCAGACAGTCAGTCAGTCAATCAATGATCTAAGTTTGGATGGTATGACAACCCACTGTAACTAGCTACTCATGATGAGTTGTCTTGTTGTGCAAACCAGGCCATGAAGTTTTGGGACATGTATGGCAATTTTAGATTTCTACTCTCTACCCTTCTTTACCATGGATTATGTTTTCCAATTAGAAATAAGTTATATTAGCATAATTTTAGCACACATCAGAGCTGATGTTGTAATAACTAATTCTGCATTTTCACAGGGTCGGATTTCAGAGATAGGCCTGGTCTACACATCCAGCAGGATGAGGTCGTGTCACTCCAGACTGCAGGTTGTGGGATGCCACTTTTGAATGCTCCACTACATAAAATATTGTGGGGAAGAGTCCAATCTACTCCATTTCCTTTGTACTAGTTTTCTATCTTTAGTGTTTTTTCAGATTTCTTCACTCCTAGACGCCTGCAGCCGTCAGTATATACACTCCATCCTCCACCTCAGAACACTATAACTTTATTGCCAACTTATTCTTCTGCATGTGTAGACCAAGACCTAAAAAAGAGAGCCCAGGGGTTGTGTCTAAATAGAGCAAGAGGTAGAACTTCGCAGATAAAAATGGATTTGTTGCCAGTAGCTGCCAGTATGCTTTATCAGGCAAGGTCCAAACGTTTTCTGTTGAAAGCTCTGAAACTAGTCAGCTGAACGGTAAAGATAATAAAATCCCCTAAAATTAAAGCTGTATAATACTGTAGAATATGCAAATACAAAAATAATTGTGAATTTTCTTTCCCATGCTGCTGTTTGAATAGTTAATAATGGGTGTGCAGTCACGGCAAGAAAAAAACCAGAACAATTTTTGCACCATCACAAAATTAGAAGAGTACAGAGAAAGCATTATATATCATATCATTTCAAAAATGAAACACAATTCTTGGATAAATGGAGAAGTCCAAAGTAATTTGTTACTTCAAATATTTTCACTTGGCTCAAAATAGACATTGAGTCACAGTAGTGATATTTTTTGTTCATTTGCAGTATTTTTATTCCATTCTTTAGTCAAAAAAGGCTTTCACTGCATTGATCGACATTTGCTTTAGATTATATGGACAAATTAACTTTATATTTACAAGGTGGCTGTATCTTGTTTTTCCCTTCAGTTTTGTACATTTGGAAGTCATTTGATGGGAAGAGGGTACTATGTATTTGACAGAAGATGGGATCGTTTTCGACTAGCACTAAATTCCATGGTAGAAAAACACTTAAATTCACAGATGTGGAAGTAAGTAAACAGTTTGTGCTGTATGGGTTTCTCTTCTGTTTTGAACTTTTAATATTTGTATTGCCAGGAGATGTTAATGGAATTATGTTCCATTAAACAAACAAATTAGTATGTATTGAAAATGATGTAAAGATCTTGGTACCAAAGTTTGGTTACTGATGTAAAGTGCTCAAAGCTAGGATTTTCCAGAAGTGAGATGCATATTAATCTGTTGCAGCCAAGCCAAGAAGGGCTTCCCAGCAAGGCTTTTAAGGCATCACTTCATGCTGTTCACAGAAGTTTACAGGGGGTGAGAATGCCATCATCTTTTGTTTCTAGTCTTCCCGTGTTTTCTCACCCCTTCTGCCATCTTCTTCCTTAACAAACAAAATGTTTTAAGAAGAAAAGGACAAGAGTTATTAAGGGGCTAATTCTATGCCCAGTAGATGCCATAGGAAGAAGGAAATATGCTCCAAGGTCAGAAATGGGGGCCATATTTGGAGTGCTTCCCCTGTCATTGCAGCTGGCACAGTTGCTTTCACACTGGCAATGGCTCCAACATCACAAGACCAACCCTGGAGCAAGCACTGGGGGTGGGCACGGTGGGAGGAGTGAAGCTTCACTGGGATATGGTGTATCCTAGCAGTGTCATTGCCAGCCCTCATGAGCAGGTATGAAAGACTTTAGATGGCTGAAAACCTCTTAATTGGAGGGCTGCGGACATCCCCACTGAATTGGATGCTAAATAATTCATTGACAAGAAATTGTTGATCTTATAAAAATATACAATATAAGCTAAAATCAGCCTGTTTACCAAAGGATTGGAAAGAGTATATCAGGTTTTTTTAAGGGAACCAGGAGGTTCTGGGACTATAAGTCTATTTCCATTACAGGTAAGTTAGTGAACAGTATTTATAAGCAAAAATAATCACAGGATGTCATGATGGTCGCTGACTTGGATGACTTTCAAAGGGAATTATTTATTTTTATTTATTTAGGAAGCTTCTATGCCGCCCCATTTGCCAAAGCCTCAGGTCGGCTCACAATAATAAATAAACTCAATATAAAAACAATACAATTTGAGTCGACCTGGCCAATAAATAAATAAATAATATTAACAATTAAAATAACGTTTGAATGAAAAGATCTTCGCCTGGTGCCAAAAAACAAATAACAACAGCGCCAGGCAGACCTCTCTTACAATTAGAAAAGTTTATGGAGAATAGGGCTACCAGTGCCATAGCATATGATGACTGTATCTTGCCTCCACTATCAAAGTATTATGCCTCTTTTTACCTGTTGCTGGGGAATATGAACAGTAGAGTACTCTAATGAAATTCATATCTCATTTGTGGGTTTCTGGTGGGGATTTGTTTGGCCACTTTGTGACCAGAACACTTGAATTGACAGGCCTTTGATCTAAGTCAGCGCAACTCTTCTTAGGTCCTTATATTAATTGTAATGATTTCTACAAAAGAAAGTCTTACCTTGCCAATTTTGTGAAAGTATTAACTAATAGATAAATGGAACTGACTTGGTAGACATGTTATAGATATCCAAACATCTTTTGACCAAATTTCTCACCAAAGTCTCCTGAGTAAACTTAGCAGTTTTCGTATAAAATGATGGGTCCTCTTATGGATTTGTACAGGCTAAAGAACACAAAATAAAGATAAGGAACAAACTACCTTAGGACTGGTGCTATTTAAGTTATTAATCAGCAGTTTGGAATCAAGGGTGGGCATTAAAATGCCCACGGTTGTAGATGACACCATAACTGC
The DNA here is from genome assembly GCF_004798865.1 of Varanus komodoensis. NCBI lineage: Eukaryota > Metazoa > Chordata > Lepidosauria > Squamata > Varanidae > Varanus > Varanus komodoensis. The sequence goes on along the minus strand of NW_025335409.1, from coordinate 14,066,523 downwards.
TCAGTGAAAACCTGAATGGATTGTGTGGAGCTCCAAACAGCCTAAGAAAGAAAAATACTGTGTGAGGAAAGTAACCCAACCTCATAGACTGATAGGAACTAATCAAGGAGACCTGGTGGACCACTCAGTGGAAACAAGGTCAGTGTGCAACAGTGAAAAGAGGAAATGGTATGTTGAGGATACTTAAGAAAGGGATTAATCTAAATTTTCATAATATAATATTAACTTTGCCATATTTATATTTGTTTCTGTAAAGTATATAGATTTCTCTTAAATGCTCAAAGGAAAGTAATTGCATTTAGTAATTGTACTTGCATAGACCCCTTCATGGATCACTGTCTTGCCGTGACGAAGGGGCTTGTGTAGTACAATGAAGCTATGCACTGTGCCTTGCAGGGACACCCAAGATGGCCAGGTCAGGTCATAGCAGAGAGCTCTGACAAAAGGTGATCCACTGGAAAGGGAAATGGCAACCCACTCCAGTATCCTTGCCATGAAAACCCCATGGGCAGAAGCATAGAGATAAAAGATATGACACCAGAAGATGAGCCCCTCAGGTCAGAAGGTGTCCAGTGTGCTACTGCGGAAGAGCAGAGAGCTAGTACTAGTAGTGCCAGAAAGAATTAAGCAACTGGGTCAAAGCCAAAAGGACACTCAGTTGTGGATGTATCTGGTGGTGAAAGGAAGGTCAGACGCTGTAAAGAACAATATTTCATAGGAACCTGGAATGTAAGATCTATGAATCAAGGTAAGCTGGACGTGGTCAAACATGAGATGACAAGACTGAACATTGACATCTTGGGAATCAGCAAACTAAAATGGACAGGAATGGTGAATTTATTTCAGATGACCATCAGGTATACTACTGCGGACAAGAATCCCTCAGAAGAGTAGCCTTCATAGTCAATAAAAGAATAGAAAAAGCAGTACAGTGGTACCTTGGTTCATGAATGGCTCAGTTCACGACCAAATCGGGTCGCAAACAGAAATTTTGGCAAAATTTTGCCCCAGGTCATGAACTCCGCACACCCATCTTCCCTGAATGATCATGCTTGGGCAGGCGGGCAGGGGGTGGAGATGGCCGTGATCGTGCTCGGGGGGAGATGGCCGCAATTGCACCCGACTGCCCTGCACGATTGTGCTTGCGGGGGTGTTGTTAATTTAGTGACTGCCTATGTTTACTCTTTATGTGACTGCTTTCCTTATTTGCTCTGGTAGCCAACAAATTGAAAGCTATCCTGAATGCTCCTTCTGTTTTTGTTAGGATTCATACATAGCTAAACAACACAATAACTACTACTACCACTACTACTGGGCAAGAGAATGAAAGGACCCAGAGAGGTCCGCCTGGTGCCGTCGTTATTTGTTTTTCGGCGCCAGGCAAAGACCTTTTTATTTAAGCAGTATTTTAAATGTTAATATTATTGAATTTTATCTGGCCAGGGCGACTTGTTTTATATTGTATGTTTTATATCGTATATTTGTATTTTATTTTAATGTATATATTTTAAAATGTTATTTTAATTTATTGTTGTAAGCTGCCCCGAGGCTTCGGTGAATGGGGCGGCATAAAAATGTTTTAATAAATAAATATATATATATATATATATATAAATATTGGTGGTAGAGTCACATTTGGAAAAATGTATATTGTTTAGCTTGCCCTGTCAAAAGAAAAAGAACGATGTAGAAACAACAAAATGTGAAGGAACAGGCAGCCCAAATGACTGAGGTCTTTTAACCCCACAAGGAAAAGCTAGAGTGTTCAGAGCTTTTTAAATTAGGAAAAAGAGTAAGGAGAGGCATGGTCTTTTTATCATATTAAGAACAGTGTGGAGAAAGTAGATAAAGAGAAATTTGATTCAGGATTCAATCCTATGCATAATTAGGCAGTGAAAAGTCCTGTGACTCACAGCATTCCCTAGCTAAAGAGTTCACTGGACTTGGCAGACAACAGTCATTCAGGACAGACAAAAAGTACTTCATGGTAAATTAATGTGCATCATTTATAATAAATTAATTTACAGGATTTATTGTCATAAAGTATGATGATGGCTAACGTGGATTTAAAGAGGATTAGATACATTCATGGGAACTAAGTCTATGAAAGGTTACTTAGTCATGATAGCTAGCTGGAACCTTCATGTTGCATATCTCTGAATGCCAGGTACCAGGGACCAAAACTGGGAGTTATCTGTTTCCTTGGTGCTCTGTGAGCTGTCCAGAAGCATCAGTGTAGTCATGGTTGGAAATAGGATGCTGGATGCTTGCTCTGATCAGGAATGTCTCTTACGATGTTACAGATGTTCTTAGGGCTGAGGAGCAGAAAGATTAACACACATTTGCTTAGGAAAGGAATCTGAGGAGGCAGAGTCCTACTAAAGCTATAGCCTGTAAAAATGCCTGCCCACCTTCACACTGATCATAAAATACAGAGCTGCCAGTGAGCCAGGTGGACTAGACTGCTTAAAAATGTAATAAATTCTGGGTAGTTCTGAAGACTGGAATTCTTATTGCCACCTGTAGTCTCCTGTGTGCTGTCCTCACTTTCGTTTAGCTGAGGATTATGTCACACACATTGTTTTCCCGAAGGAACATGACTCACTGGTTCATCAAATACCATAACTATGTATTTTTTTTGTTTATTACACTTGTACACCGCCAAATAGCTAAAATATTCTCTGGGCAGTTAAGAGAATTAAAAGAAAACCATAACAACAAAACACTGTCAGCAACAACAAAAGCAATAAACCAATGAACTGGTAAGTTCTTGCCGATAAGAACTTCATTTAGAACTTCAGAGGCCAGACTGCAAATGATCTACTGCTATGTTTTTACATTAGATACTGACTGACCATTAATACTTAATATTGATATAGTCTCATGATATTCTGGGGAATAAAGATATTTAAAATACAGTGGATTGTGTGATGAGCTTTAATAATTTGCATTATTGCATTGGAGGGATGGCTGAGGGTAGATATGGAGGCACACACAAACCTTATGGTGCCTGTATCTGCAACATACGAGGTAATGGAGAAACCATGAGCCCAGTGTATTTCCATCATATAGAGTTGCTTCATTCACAGTTCATTGATTCAGGTCCAATATATTTGGGGTTTACATAATACCAACACAAATTAGTCCTTTTTAATTACCTGTGTTGAATTTGGTTTCTCAACAGAAGTCTAGTTTCACCTTAATGCAAGACAGAGGGGTTTGGCTGGGGTGTATATGTGACTGGCTGCCTCAACTCAGGTTTCAGCGTTAGGTGTGAGCAGGTCCAGTATTATGGTTTGTAAAATCTGGAAAATTAAAACATCTTAAATGTCATGCATTGGAGCTGGGAGGTTCAAATATTATTTTGGTTTGTGATTTGTTGCTCAGGTTTTGTAATAAAGACCTTCCTTTATTTCTCTTTCCAAGACATACATTATATTTGAAATGAAAGGTCTGAGTGTCGTTTTTCTTTTCGCATTTTAGGAAAATCCCTCCTGCAGTTGATAGCCCTATGCCCTCTCCAGCAGCACATATCACCACACCCTTTCCAGCATCAGTTCTGCAGCCTTTCAGCAATCCCAGTGCTGTGTATATTCCTTCAGCGCCAGTCAGCTCAAGAATTCCTTCTTCCTACATAATGACTTCTGCCATGTTATCAAATGCGACTTTTGTCACTACGTCAGATACCAATTCCATTATGTCCCACACCACAGCTTTCCCCCATGTGGCTGCCAGTCTGAGCATCATAGACTCAACATTTAAGACACCTTCGGCCATGTCACCAGTGCCAGCAGTCATCCCTTCCCCATCCCACAAGCCATCCAAAACGAAAACCAGCAAATCCTCAAAAGTCAGAGATCTGTCGTGCCGCGGTGATGAGTCTTCAAGTAACAAAAAGAAAAAGCCACCATCATCTTCCTCGTTATCTTTGCAGACTTCTTCGTTTTCAGGGTCTCACAAAAAGAACTGTGTCTTGAACCCTAGTTCAACAGTGAACTCTTATCAGGCTACATCTTCCTATAATAGTATGTCTGTGCACAATGCAAACAATGGAACAACCCCACACAGTGCCAAATTGGAGCCCTCAGGACGGACTTCATTATCAAGTAGCTCAACGGACTCAGTGAAACATATGAGCATTGTAGTAAGCAGTATTGACTCCTCTAGTTTGCCTGTACCCTCCCTTGTCCACCATTCAGGGGACCACTCCTTTGCAGCACACAATGCAGTGTCTTCTCTACCCCTTTGTTTTGACAAATCAGAAGGGAAAAAACGTAAAAACTCTAGTTCTAGTAGCAAAGCCTGTAAAATCACTAAAATGCCTGGTATGAATAGTGTTCATAAAAAGAGCACTGCCAACCTTATTTCTACGGTGCCAGATACTCCAAACAGCTCCATCTCTCGGCAGGTAAGTGCTTCCTGTGTTCAGTTTTCTGAGTCAGTCAAATCTGCCTGCAAGATTGCCATAGCAAGCTGAAGTGTTAGGATGCATGGACCTTTAGTAGGCTGCAAGCATGGTAGAAGTGCACTCGCTGCATCCTGTTTCGATATAATGCCCTGCTCCAACCAGCCTTGGCTTGTTGGTACCGGCGTGAGGAATGAGCTTGCACATGCCTTCCTTTCCTCCACCTCTTCTCTCATCCTTCTGGTTACAGAGGAGACTTTGTGTTGGTGTTGCTTTAAAATGCAGTTTTACACAGTGTCTGGTCTTATTTGACTTATTTGTAATATACTCAACAGTGGGTCATGGACCTTTAGAAGGATTAATTGATACTAGCATAATCTATTGCTAAATGCAGAATAAGCATTTTCACAATGCTTCTAAATAGGAATAAACTTCTTATCCATATCTATTCTTATCAGTATATATTGATAAGAAGTTAAATGAAACAAATTCAGTTAGGAGATATTGAAAGTTAAATTATAAGGTGCATCATGACAGATTTTGGAATCATGCCTTGCTGAATACCGTTTTGTCTCTTGCAGATTGGAAAAAACAGTAGTGTAGCTTTGTCTCAATCCAGTCCTTCAAGTACATCAAATCCTGTGCACAACAAACAAGTGAGTTGTGACAGTTGAAATTGTTCTGAAATGATTACCTAATGAATTATTGACAATTGGTGGTTTAATATAGATGCAAAGCAGAGTCTGTCTATTTACATTTACTGTATTAGAGAATATAATAATATGGCTTTGGGGAAAAAACCCAGTTCACCTCTGGTGAGTAAAAATAATTGGGCAAAGCTCTTATTGCACATAAAAATGCCTCTTAACCAACAGGTTAATCAAATAATAATCCTTAAAACCTGGACACATAGATTTGCTAACTCCTGCCTAGTTCATGAAAAGGGCACTTAGACCATAAACCTGTATCCAATAGCATGGTAAAAAATCCCAGTTATCTTATTTAGAATTACTTCTGAGCAGATGTGTAGGATTCTGCTCTTGTCTGCAACCTACCTGGAAGTAAGTTCAGCAGGTAGAATTTACTTCCAAGAGAGCATGCATATTGTGGTATTAAACTTGATTTTTACTTTAAATTTGTGTGAAAAGGTAGCACACAGTTTTTTGCTATGGTAAAACAACCGCATTCCTTCTAACAAAAAGAACTAGAGACAACTATAACAAACAGTGCTCAGGCAAAAAACAGTGTTGTTAATGCTATATGTACTAATGTTGAGAGCACAAAGTATTGTGTTCAAATACATCCATGCTCTTTACAGATGCCCTTTCAGTGTACAGCATTACTGCTGTAGGAAGCTGCAAAAAGGGAAATCCAGGAGGGTGATGTACCCACCATGCTTGCTTCTCTGCAGTAACTTCATTTTCAGGGTCACACTCTTGATCCTGTATGTTATAAATGGAACCCAGATATTATGCTTTTCACATATCTTATTAATCTCTTTAAAATTTTTAAACACATATTGAGCCATACATCTTTAGAAGGAGTTTAAGACTGTGGGCAGTATTCTCTACTGCCACTGTGCTCCTACTACTTCTGTTGCTCCATTGCTGTTAGACCCACCCCTATTGAAACAGGAAGCTAACACATCCAAACTGAATTCTGGAAATGAGCTGAAACACTTGTATCCAGTACAAGATAGGTCAACAAAACTCCCACCAGTGAGTTCCACCAGTAAATTCCAAGTATTTTTGGAATATTCATCCTATTCCAAAAATGAGTGTTTTGGTGCCTTTCCATTTGCTTAAAGAATGTTTTTAGCATCCAGTTATGCTAGATGTGGGCCTGTTGCCACCTGAGTAATGTTGAATACTGTCTTCTAAGGCTCTTTAGCGAAGATGTTTGTTTTAACAATGAAAGTATTTCCTATGCAGTACTGATTCTTTACTTAACCTACCGTGAGGATCAAATGAGTATGTACAATCTATTATCTTTAATAGATGATTGAAAATCTATACCTGAGTATCTTTAGAATTCTCAATTTATCTCAGACATTTGTAGTTTAATTTGTCCAACCGTACATGCAGATATTTTTCCTTAACTTGATAAAATCTCCAGCAATTGGTATAACTGTGTAATTTCCACCCAGTTTATCTGGTGTCAGATGTCGGGGGAAGGCACTTCGTAAGGTTTAGCTTACCAATAACACATACAACACATGATGGGTCAGACCTACAGAGAGAAATCATATATTCAGAACGGCTCTTTTTTTGCTTAAACATTATTCATTATTTTAACATCACATTTTTAAACTGTATACATCAGACTATTTTTCCTATGCTTAGCTGTGGTGACCTGCTGCCTGTGTGAGGGTGTAAGGCCTGGTGTAGTGGGATCCAATGGTACTGGCTGTTTCTTCTTAGAATCAAACAAATCCAGTTTCTTCAGTCCCAAAGTGCTCTCAGGCCCATGGGGACCAATGGAAAAGCAACTCAAGCTTCTTTGCAGCCCACCTGTGTCCTTAGGGTAGCCCAGCTGGGTTGCAGGTTCTACTCAGAGCATTGTATGCAACTAAGGTATCGCCACAGCATAGTGTAACTCCAAAACATGGCACCTCTTGTAAGCTTCCTCCCTTTCATCCCCAAAGCAGACAATTAGGGTTTTGGTGAAAACTGGGTAGGTTAAGGATTTGTAAGGATTAAGGAAAAGTACAGAATGGGAGAAAGGTTGATTAGATTCTGAATACATGCCAAGAGGGAAATTAGTGTCAGTGCACAAGTAATAAGTTCAAAGCAGCAAAGTGGTGGCAAGAACAAACACTGCATAAAATACAAGCTAGCTGGCACAGCCCTGCCTTAAGCTTCCAGCCTGGTTCCTTGAAGGCTATGTCCTTCAAAGTTCTCCAAGTGTCTTCATCAGATCTTCCCTCTTTTATTTGGAGAAAAACCACACCCAGACACCTGTACTGGAGAAACATTGGGAAGTCTCTGTTGGGCCTGTCTCAAGTTCCCTTACTAGCACAGAGAGTTGTTCCTGGGACCTGTACTGGAAGAGAAAAGCTGCCGCCATGCCCCCCCCCCCCCCCCCCATGCTCTTCCTTGCTATTGGAGTATATTTGCTCTGGGCCCTACCTCTTGTCTAGATGAAGATTTCAAAGGAATCTCTTGTTTGTGTGACTGTAGGCACTCCATAGTGGCTCATCCCCACCAGTGCTAGGATTGTTCAGGCATCTGGACTTCTAAAGTAGTCCAGTAAACTTCTAAGTAGTTTACTTCTAAATTAAATTGGCTCAGTGGCTGTTCTTGGCCTACTGAGCTAGGCCACCTGCATTTGAAAAGGGAGACTTCTGTCTCCTGGACCTGGGTAAGATGAAATCAGTGCATTTTGGCTGAGAGGGTACTTCAGGCCAACCATAACTGTAGTACATCTTAAAATGATCTACTAGAAAGTTGTGTTACCCATCCATATATGTAGCATATAGTTTAAGTTTGTCAAAGACTTATTTCTTCCCTGCCCTGTCTTAATTATCAGTCCGTGGATGCATTTATAAGTAGTGAACTTGGTTGGATTTGTTTGGATTTGCTTTGAAACAAACAAGCTTAGGATTGGGCTACATACTGCCAAATCAAAAGTGTTAACACAGCCTGGATATTTTAATGTGGCCGGTGCTTTTATAAAGTCAGAATTTTAATGCAACTGTGTATGCTAGTTGGAACTATTGTACTTGACAGCAACTGTAGATACATTTCTTGGGTACTGCTAAATACAAATGAAACATGTGTGCACTCTTGTGTCTTTGACCTCCTCTAAGACTAACAGGCCCTATCTGATAAATAACCTATTTGGCGGGATCTGATGTTACTAGAATTTATTTAAAACATTTATTTCTCAAAGTAATTAATTCCTTTTTTTAAAAAAGTCTGAATTTGCAGCACTATATACATAGTAAGTTTGCAGTGCAAAAAAAGTGTATTCAGTGGGATTTTTCTCATTGCTTTGAGATGGGCTTTAACTTTATACATTTATTTTAATGTTAGATTTTATTTAGTTGTTATACATTAATTTAATTTTATACTTTCTCTTTCAGAAGACATTAAACCGGACTGGTAGGATAAGGACTCTTCCATAACAAGGCAAAGCAACCAGCCTGTAATCCCTAGGTCTTAGGAGCCCTACTCCAGAGTCTCTTGTTTTACTTGCTGTGTCTTGCAAATAGACTTAACTTAAATTTTTGGTGTTTTTAATTTATATAAAACTGTAATAGTGATTTATTTTCATTTCTAACGTACTTTGGCCTCCAATCTGTGCAATCTGGTTTGAGTTGGATTGATGCCTTTTAATGCTAATATTTGCATTTTCCTCTCTTTGTGTTTTGCAACTGTAACAGGAGTGGACATTCCAAAATAATGAGATTTGTGGTTGAAATATTAACATACCCTTTTTTTATTTCAAATTTACAGTAACTTCTGTATTGTTTATTGTCCTATGGATACAGAAAATTGCCTAGTGCATTTGTCAGCAGTATATGTGTTAACAACTGGGAGAGTACTGTGTGCCCAGAAGTTTCATTGACTTCTATAGGTTGTTTCAGTGTGCAACACCTGTTGTTTCTTATAGTGTTCCTAATCCTCCCAATGCATTGAATGGTTTATGCATCTTTCTCTTACTGAAATTAATAGGAGTGCTATATGAAAATGTCTTCATATGTAGATGGAGGGCCCCAAAGAATCCATACTATTGTTCTCCTTAATGAAACAAACTGTTCTTGAAAAGGCAGGGGTTGGGCATACTGAATTTGCATCAGTAGAATTGCACTGACAATGTTTTACAGGAATTACTGAATAATTCTTTTTATAAAAAATAAATTTTGTAATCAGGAAATCAATATTACTAGGGTACTTCAAAATTATTATGGAGGAGTTAAGTTTTATTTCTACAGTGTTAAAGTGCACTTATATGCTGGTTTATTTACATCCTGGGGAAAAGGAGAAAGAATGCAAATAGGGAGATGGTTATTTTCTTTTTTCTTTCTTTTTTTAAAGGCTTAAGGCAGATTTTAATACTTATGAAATGTTTAACATCTGTAAACAAGGCTAGGCCCTTTTGGGGAAAATAGAAGATATTCTTAAAGTAATTTTATAGTGTTAATTTTATAATAATTTATGTTTTGCTATATTTGGGAGGCAAGATTAGTTTCATAAACAGTATGAAACTCGGGGCACAATCCTATGCATGTTTAGACAGAAAAATGTCTTACAACTCCCAGCATTCCCCAGCCAACATGGCTGATTAGAGAATGCTGGGGATTGAACTTTTATCTAACTAAATGTGCACAGGGTTGCACCCTTAGGAAAGTTTAAGCAATGTTTATATTTGTCTTGTTCTTTATGTTTTATTGTACATTTCTTCAGACTGAAAAATGTGTACATATCTTTGTTATTTTTGCACAATTTTTGTCTTCAGTTGTAGGAACAGAACCTTGTTGGTTTTTTTAAACTAATTTATTTTGTGTTGTATAACACAATTTGTGTTTTCAAATCTCAGTAACAGAACACCCTCTGATTAGAAAACTGCCATTTTCTTCTTTTGGAGGGGAAAACAGTGATAGACAGATTCAGTGGCTGCTTCTGACACTTAAAGCCACTCAGTGACTGAAGGAGCAATTCAGTAGTGTTAAGAATTTCTTAGCTCTCAACTGCATCTTTTTTGTAGGAATCTGGACTGTAGAGAGTATTCTTTGAATGCTGCTTTACATATGTATCTTTTCACTTTCAGTGCTTTGGTTTGATTTGGAGCATTTTGAAAACCTAAGTAGAAAATCACCCCACATAACTTTTGTTGCCCACATTTTTTAAAAAATATACTATTTAATTTTATATGTACTAAAATGTTCTGCTTGAAAAATTAAATGCAGTTTTGAAAATGGATATGAACTGGACCAGCCTATAATGTATTATTATCGTAGCATTAATTCAGCAGTTATTTTTCCCCCCTCCCCCATTTGCCTGAAGACTTTGTGATTCGTTTTCCAGCAATAGAGGCTCAGAAGCTTTGGTTGTTACACATACGCAATGCATAGGCCCGTCAGCCATATTTAAAAAAAAAAAGCGACTTGGATAACTTGTATGCCTTCTTTTGTATCAATGTTAACAATTGTACATAGTGCTGATCAACCTTTGTAGAGAATAGTTTATACAGCATATTCTATTATTGCTGATTCTCAGTGAACTATTGTTTAAAAGAAAAAAAGAAATTTTTCTATTTACACCTTATATTTTGTTATGCTGTTGACCCATGGCACTTTAACAAAACTCTGTGGGTTTTGCATAGCTGGTCAGTCATGGGGAATATTAACTGTTGCACAGAAATAAATTTGCACCTCCTCTATTGTGCTTTCCTACTACAGATTTTAGAATCTTTTTCCAGAAGACTTTTGAAGAAAGCATGTCCAATCATTCTAAAAGAAAATGCCATACGTGTACAGTCTATTTCTTTTCTACAAACCCATATTTTATAACACTAAGTATTTTCATTCTTGGTTCTGCACCTTTTATGTATTAGCAGTATCAGAGAGAACCCATTCCATGCTTGTGATAATTGTAAGTGTCAAAAGTAGGTGTAAATAGTAAACTTTATGGCTTACAGTTTTGAAAAAAGGAACAAACGTGTATCTGACTGATACTGCCATGGTTTAACACCAGGCCTGGAGATATTCTCTAGTGAGCGATTGTATTTTTGTTTTGTTTTTTGGGTTTCTATTTTGGTTCTTGCTTTATTATTATTTTTTGTAACATGGCTTTGTAAATAAAATAATTTATATGTTTGTAAGAAAGACCTGTGCACCGTTTTATTAGCTTTTCAAAAAAGTAACAATTTTATCTACACAGCACTTCATGCAAAACCTTCACTAGTTATATTAGCCTGCTTAGTATTTATGCTAACTACATTTTTATGGGATTAAAATATCACTGATGTAGCAAAAAGCAGTACACATGGATAAATAGGTTTCTATACACATTTCCATTTTTTGCCCTCTACGCAAGAATCTGCTGATAGATGGGAAACATCCTCACTTTATAACTTGTTTTTTTCCAGAGGTTCTGACCTTGATTTAGAGAATCTAGGCCAGGGCTGGTCACAGTGTCCCCTTCCATGCACTGTCTCCAAAAACTTTAAAAAAGGAAAGACAAAAAGGAAAAAGCAGTTAAAAACAAGTAACTCCAACAGTTAAATCAAATGCTATCTCATGACTATAAAGCGCTGAAATAAAAGATGTTGCTTAAATTATCCCTTTTTGCCAATGAATTTCATCTGCAAATGAGGTTTTTATTTATTTATTTATTTATTTATTTTTGTTTGTTTGTTTGTTTGTTTGTTTCCAGTGCAACCTGTGAGGGGCAGTCCTGGGAGCAAAAGTGGCAGTTGCTCAAGTTTACCAGTAGGCTGTTTTCTCACAGCTTTTGAGAGGCCTCCCTAATTCATCTCTTAAGTGGGATGAGAGAAAACCGGTATCTTCCAATGTTGTTTGGTGTAGTGATGTCAAGCCCAAAGAGAATGTTCGCCATTAAATGAAAAAGGCAGTGTAAAATATGCGTTATAGTGGACTAGAATAATAGCCGCACAGTTTGGTGCCTCATGTGGTAAAGGGTGCATAAATGTTATTGCTGTGTTTAACGGCCACATTCCCATCAGTAGTTCAGTCATCAGTCAGAATTTGAACAACTCGGAAAAGGGTCGGGCAGAGCACAAGCCTGCGCGCTCTCACAGTCATCTCCCGCCCCCGAACTTTCACTGATACCTAGGGATTTTCCAGGTTTGCAATCCCGACACCTTTTTTCGGTTCACACGGAGCAGATGCAAGAGGGCCCGCACTGACGCGGGGACCAGCCGCCGCCCTCACAAGGCGCGAGCCCGGCACAGCGACGCTTCCTTTTCGCTTGGGGCAATAACAGGCCTTTGGAATAGGCCCCCACCGCAAAGGGTCTTGCCCGTCGCGACTAAGCCGTCCGCTGCTCTGACTGCAGAAAAAGGCAGGTTTGGCATGCAGGAATGCAGCAGGCAACGACGGCACCCTCTGGCAAGACAAGGGCTCCGAAAAGCACCGAAGCTCGAATACGGAGCGGAGAAGGAAAGGGACGAGGAGAGGCCGCCACTACTCTGCCAGGGAGAGACCGGAGCCCAAGCGAACGAGAACACGCACCGCTCCATTGGCTGCAGAGGTGAACTCAAGAGCTCGCGACTTAATTGGTCGGCCTCCTAATTGGTGAAATCCCTTTGTCACGTGACACTTCCTCGCGAGGCGTGGGTCTTAGAGCGTGTTCTCCTGTCTCCTAGCAACGGCGATGGACCGAGAAGTGGAAGGTCGCGAGTACCTGGCGCAGCACAAAATCCCTGAGCTTCTGTATCACCTGAGCGCGTTGCTGCTGTATCACCGACCAGGTAAGTCTTCCTAGCCGGGAGTATGCGGCCAGACGAACGACACCGCGGGGTGAGCTTTCTTGCCCTGGAGAAGCTCGCTCGGAGGCGGTAGCTCTCTGCCACCACCCTCTGGTGCGAACAGTGCGCGTTCAAAAGGAGCGGGGAGTCGTCCGTGGGAGTTTGCCAGCCCGCTCCTTGCCCAGGCAGCGCTCTCAGGTGGGGCAGCTTTTAAAAGTACAGTGCTGCGCGTAAGGAAATAACGGAGTGGGTGTGGTGGACGTATGGGTTCGCCTCCCATTCGTAGCTTATAGAGAAGGGCATTATCTGGAGATCTTTGTCCATATTGATTAGATACTCAATTTGTGTTCATATTTTTTATGAAGACACCTTGCACTCCTACTTTGTCTACTAAAAAGCAACTGCCACCAGTCTTAGTGAGGCTTACTTCCAGCTCAGAAGCTCCCCAGAGAAGTCCACCTGGCGCCGACGCTATACTCCTTCTGGCGCCAGGTAAGGACCTTTTTATTTAACCATCATTTTAACAATTAAGGGTTTTAGATATTTTAAGTTTTTCTGCATCTGTTTGTTTCACAGTCGCACTTTCTATTTTAGTTTCCTTTTTTTTTCTTAGTTCATATGTTCAATTTTAAATGTTTTAATATTTTAGTTTTATTATTGCATTTTAGAATTTTATATTATGTAAGCTGTCCTGAGTGCTTCCACGGAAGGACGGGATATAAATGCTTGTAATAAATAAATAAATATAGGATTTCAGCTTCCTTGCACTGTCGTCGCTACCTGCAGGCCTCCTGATGAATGCTCTCCAAAATGTCCTTGACAGCCCTGTTTAGCCCTTGTAAATGCAAGGCTGTGGTTTTCTTCAGTCTTCCTCTTCCTCTTCCTCTTCCTCTGCCTTTGACTTTCCCTAGCAACAGCAGCTTCTTCCCCAGCAAGTCTTGCCTTCTCATGATGTGCCTGAAGCAGAACAGCTTCAGTTTCATTGTTGTTGCTTCTAAGGCAAGTTCTGATTTCATTTGATATAAAACACACCTGTTCATTTTTCTACTGGGTCCAGGGTATTCCCATTGCTTTTCTCCAACACCATAGTTTGAGTGCATCAGATTTCTTCTTGTCATCTTTCACCGTCTTGGTTTCAAACCCATACATAGTGATCAGGAATACCATAGTAGGGATGATTTTGAATAATTTCAAAGTTAACATGCTTCCCCTTTCTGCTCCAGAGACAGAAAGTATGGTGTATGACAATATAGTGCCATTACTAATAATAATATAGTTAACTGGCATTTTCCAACTCTAACCCTAAATTATGTTATTAAATGGCTATGATTATACCTGGTCATAAAATGCCCCTTTATATTGTGTTGTAGTTTTATCCTGTTGATAATTATTGTAGCATGGCAAGAGGAGAGAACACTCCTGTCCCCCACTCTGTGTGTGTGTGTGTGTGTGTGTGTGTGTGTGTGTGTGTGTGTGTGTGGAGAGAGAGAGAGAGAGAGAGAGAGAGAGAGAGAGAGAGAGAGAGAGAGAATTCCTCATCTGCCTTCTTCAGTGCTTCTAGATTAGCCTTTTATTGTGCATTTGCCTGGCCGTATACAAAGCATTTTACAGGATATCCAGAAACGTAACCTATGTCATTTCAGTCATCTGCATTTTCCATTTTTCCCATTTCTTATCTCAAACAAAACAAAAACATCAAGAAAGACAGGATAGCTGCAGAATAACTTTTGACTGGTGGTGCTAGGATCCTCTGGTTCTGAAACACCTTCTCTCTCTCTCTCTCTCTGACATTTTAGTCCTTTTGCTATTGTACCAGTTCCTAAGTTGCAAACAAATTAGACTGCACAAATAAGGTAAAAATGGCAGACAAATGTTCTTTGGTGCACTATTTTTGTCATATATTAGTTTTAGAATATTTGTTATTTTACTGTGCACCTAGGACTATGAAAATAATAATTTAGTGCAAATGCTTAATTTTCCATAACAGTGTTATTTATTTATAAAATTTTTATGCCATCCAATCACTAATGTCTCTGGACGGCTAACAGCATAAATAAATTGACGATCCACTCTAATTACTAATTTAACTTTTTCCTCACAAGAGGAAAAAAAGCCGGATATAAATGCAGCAAAATGCTAAGTCCAGCTGCCCCTGAAGAATTAACAAGACCCCTATTTCATCAGTTGGAGGACAAGGTGCAATTTGTGTTCACCTCTGGCTATTCTATAATCTGCTTGATTTTCTGTGTAACTGAAAGGTTTGGGTACTAGTGTTTTCCTCTTCTCTATCCGAAGTTTTCACCTTTGTGTCATTTTTGTATCATTTCTATTGCAAGTCTGAGATTTTTGATGAAAAAAATGTTTAAACTATATAACAATATGGTCAATGTTCTTTTCTCTCAGATAGGCCAAGAGAGTTTTTGATAAAGACCTTGGAAAAAATAAAGTTTGCAAAACTGACCGGTATGGAATATCCCAATCTTATGGATGAATCAAACTTGGATGCTATGTTTGAAATGCTGGATGTTGCAGGCCAAGGCTACATAAGTTTAGCACAGTACAAAGGAGGTTGGTATTCCTTCATGAACTTTTCACTTTTAGACAGCAGTGTTTTAAAGGATGGAAACAACAAAAAACTAGAATGTTTCAAAAACAAAACTTCAAGAATATTCTTGGTTCAGTCTACAGAAAAATTTAATGAGTTAAGCCCCTTTATGTATTTACTATACAATTTCTAAAGCGTATCATTTTTGCCCTTTCTTACCAAGTCAGTACATCCCTGGGTAGCCTTATCAAGCAAGGTGCAACTCACAGTGCTCCAATTAAGCCTGCATTCTCATGAATAGCAGGGAAAAGCCACTGGGGAAAATGTGCACTTAGGGGTAACATCCCTATAATGGTGTGTTGTGGGACTTTCTTAGGATTTCCTGGCTTTTGGGGTAGAACAGCTAGAATTTAACAAAAGTATTTCTCCAATTGGGTAGAACAAGTACAACAGGAAGGAAGGTGAATAAGCCTGTCCATCTCACTGGAAACATTTCTGTCCCCCTCTGGCTGAAAGCACTTTGTTATGCTGAGAAAAGGATACAAGCAATATCTGTACCCAGTGCAGTTTCTACGAGTAGAAAAGCCAACGAGGGTAATTACATAGAGGGTGTTATACCTCAGTTCCTTTCCTTGCAGCTTTCCCTTCCTCACACAATACAAATTCCTCATGACAGGTGTTACAAATGTTGAAAAGGCCTTGTTTGTGAAATTTTGGATATGGGAAGAGCTCTGGTCAGATAATACATTCTATAGACAGCTAAGTTACAATCTCTTTAATATTTTCCACATGCCTCCTTATCTTTGCCACATGGAGAAATAACATGAAATGTGCTGTACTTTATATGTCTTTGAATGCAAGATTGGACTAATCTGATCAACTGTCCATTACTCTTTTAATCTACAGATGGATCACAAAGGAGGTCCCTATTAAATAAATACAATACAGCACAGTATAAATTGTTCCACCATCCATTTATGAGGGACAGATATGCATATACCCAAACTGAGATTTACTTCCAGTCAGTACTGTCTAAATCAGTGGTTCACAATTGCAAGCTCCCAGATGATGTTGGACTACAGTTCCCATTAGTCCCACCCACCATGGCCAATGATTAGGGTACTAGGTCTTGCAGTTCAATATCTTGCAACAGTTAGAATCAAGGAACTGGAAGAATCCACGGTAAGAGCCAAGAATATAAGGAGCTAAGCTGTCTGCGTTGCATCATTCACTTTATAAGTAGTTTTTATTTTATCTCTACTTTAGCACTTGAATCTTTGGGATTGAGTAGTCAAGATGAAATTTATAAAGAAACTGATCTAATTACACCAATTGTCTTCAAGCAAGATGTGTAAGTTGAACTGGAACATAACTGATTAATGTTACAAGGAGGTTTAGACATTCTGTTCTTCATGCCACATTGGGCTGGCTCAGACTATATATACCTTAATTGCTCCTTAAGTGTATCTGCCTACTCCATTGTACTCATGCCACTGGTCCTGTTCCCAGTGCACATATCTTGGCATAATGTTTGAAGGGGCACATTTGCCTAAAATCCAGTATTTGTAGGCTTTGAGGTTGAAGGCTAGTGGATCCCTGCACCATCCAGAATCATTTTTAACCAACTAGCAATGCTCTTTTTTCACTGTGTAGTAGGTCAGAGCTTGCATGATACCTCTTCCCAGTCTTTCCAACAAGCTTTTACACTAGTGTTATTATACAGCTTTGTACATTGAACAGCTACAGTTAGTTGCACTTATTTCATTGAGAGGTAAATAAGTGCTTTATTTCAATGGCAGATGTATAATGGGATTTGAAAGGGGTTAACTTTAGAGAACACCTACACTACTATGGGAAAAACTATGTTGTGGCTCAAATAAGCAACACCAATAAAAGTAGACAGAAGATTTGATTTTTTAATTATTTTTTATTTGTTGGGAGAACACTATCCAAAGAGAATATACAGTGACCAAAGTCCAGGGCAAATTTAAGCATTAGCACATGTTTTTTGTTCACTGTAACAATGAATTACTAATTGGTTTTCCACTTTATTTTGGATGTGTGGATTTATAAATATCAGTGTAACTATAAATTAGATGCAATAATTTATATATAATTACTGTGTCTTTTTTCTCCATAGGATGAAAAAATTTGCTGAACTGTGGGCAGCATTTTAACCTTGAGAGTTCTGATCTAAAATTTCATACTTTCCCTTATGAAAAAATAGGCCCTATTCAGAGATACTAACTGTACCACTATTACAGCAGATGTGTAATTTTATTATGTTTCATAAAGGCTGAAATACTTTTAAGTAATTTTTCCTTTATCTAATAAATGCTGAGCCTATTATAGTCAAAACTAACCAGTATAGTAGTCTATTTTACTTTAAATGAAGAGATATAATTTTTAAAAAAAATTGGTTCTAAGTTTTTTCCATCATAAACGTTTAATGACACATATCCAAATGTGGTATTACTGTGTCATCATTATGGCAAGAGAGATTTATTATGACTTCCACCTCTAGAGAAAACAAGGAGAGTATAATCTTCCCTTTCCATATTTACATTGCAACTTTAACAACCGGCCCTTTTAGTGTCAAATCATTATTCAAATTACGTGTATTATAAGTAAGTTAGAAATTAGCCTACTGCTTGGGTGAAATGTAGAATGGTTGTTCATACATTTTAATTATTATGGCCATTAAACAATGAAATAGGGTCCAGTTATTCTGTACCACTTCATCAGTACAGCATCTTTGAGGACCACAGTCTTGATAGGGGACCACTCAGCACAGTACTCATATGGTGTAATGGCTCAGGGCTCTCATACAGTATGGGAAAAATAATACTTGAGACACCTTAGGAATAGCTGTAGACCAGTCTGAGGTGCACAAAGTCAATATGGGGGAGCAACTCCGCTCTTGTTTACACAAATTATACAGTTCTCAAAAACTCTCGAAATATTCCCAATTTGTTCCTATAATAGGCTTGTCCCATATAGGGTATGGTTTAGAGTGTACTCTCTACAGAACAGAATTTCACTTAACACAGGGTAACAGATGAGAAATGGTATTTGCCACACTGGAACTTGACAGGAACACCTCCCAGTTGGTTATTATAAATGGACAATATGATCGATCAACTGTGCTTTATCAGTTGACAACTGTATCTTTAAAACTGATATATAAACAACTATTTCATCTTTGCTTAAAAAACCTCCCCTCTTTTTTCTTTTCTTTTTTTATGCAATTGTAACCTACAACACAGAGATGTTGGGTTTGCTTTTAAGAATGCAAGAGCGATTAGTCTTTCTATTCTATTACTTGCTTATTTTCCAGTAATAGGCCAGTTTGTTCTCAAGTTAAGAAGAATCTCCACATCCTGTTGAGCTAATTTGTAAATTCCAAGTTCATTTAATGCTGCAATTGCAGTGGGCTGGCTTGAATTCAAGATGGTTTCAGTTCTGTTTTCAGCAGCTGACTGGAGTACATCCTTCAAGAGTAGGGCTGAGCCAACATTTAAATTCAGTACATTGCAAGCTTCCTTTATGCTGCAAAAAATGCAATGAAGTTGTAGTTTGAAACTTAGAGAAGACGTTCAAGCTCATGAATCCATTCACCCACCCATTGCAAACACATACTCAGTTGTTTGCCAGACTCTGGGAAGAGAAGGAAGATGATTGTGATGGGCAAGTACACAGAAATGATACTTTTTGTGTATCTTCCTTCCCATCACATTTGTGCCCTCTCTACCCCAGCAGGGAAACACTGTCCTTCTCAGCCACACACACTGGAATGGAGAAGGGGTTTGCCTTTCTTCACCGCAACAGAGAATGCCTCTGAAAGTCAGGCTAGCACTCCCTGTCACTTACATGATGCTCACACCCAGGGGGATCCCAGTGCACTAAAAATCTGTGTGCATTTTAGGGTGGGGGAGGGGAATGGAACATGTACACACACACAATCCATTATCCAGCACCCATTAACACATGTTGTCCTCAGGTAAAAAGAGGTTCTCTTTTCCTTCTCTTAGGAAAGGGTTCAGAAAATAAAGGGTAAGGAAGTTATTCAATTTCTTTTTTCACAAAACAGTAATACTTTGTCCTGATGTTTAATTTCTAAAACAAATGAGAACTTAAGACATCCTTACTTACTGTTTGAAATAATTCTCTGGCCTCTTGCAGTAATGTGAAAATAAAGGGAAAAGATTCCTTGTCATGTCAAACTGGAGTTGTGCTGCTCCTCCTTCATTGAAGTGATTAGCCAGAATTATCTGTATATAACACAACAGGAACAAGTATATTATCTTGAAAATGACTTACATTTTTGTTATAGAAATATTAACACACTAACAGATACTTACTTCCTGATAGATGAACAAATCCACCTTCTCTGCAAGCATTTGCCAGAAAATTTTGAACAATGTATAGCAAAGCTGTTGCTCCAGCTGTAGCAGCCGGTCTCTCAAGGTCAGCAGCAGTGGGCAGGCAGTACTTGACAAGGACATTACTGCTTGCTCTGACTGGGATGGCAAAGAGAGCCACCTAAAAGAAACAAATTACCTCAGCTTCTACCACTGCATACTCAAAATATGCCTATGTGTTTTAGCATGGATGGTATTACCTTGGCATTATATCTGTTTCAACTGTTAACGTTCAGATGAATCTGTTATCCCATTCCCCCTTGGTCAACTATCAAATGAGATGCTTCCAGATAAAGACATATGACTATCATATTTACAATGGGAAAGAGTGGTAGACAGAAGAGAGTCTTAATGTACTAAAGTGGCTTGACTATAAGACCACAATGACTTGTTTAAAATAAAAGCATAAATGTCCATAAGGTTTTAATTAACTCACTTCTTGAACACTAAGTTTTCAAGAGGAGCATTACAATAATACTGGATCAATTCATACACATATACTGATATATTTCCCACATGACAGCTTTTCTACAAATATGGTCACTTTCACAATGGGTAGGTTTGCCACAGCATGAGAAACCACACCTTTTAAGCTACCCTCCCTGACTCTCAGGCACATTGTGAGAAATGGGTGTCCTCCCTTCCCCTGGGTGACATGCCACAGGTCATCAAGGGAAGAGAGGATTTCACCCACTCCCTGCAGTGACCACAGGGCCCTGTCAAGAGAAAACCAAGCCATGAGAGTTCCTTGAGAAGGTGGTCTTCAGAATTTGCACATCATTTTCAGCAAGATTTTTTTGCTTCTCCCCCACCCTTTAGCTTCCACAGAGCAGCAAATTTGGACTTGGCCCTGAGCCTGAAAAATACATCCTTCTCAGGCAAAGATCCCCCATGGTGTGGTATTCACTTGACACCTTGCATCCTGTGCACTGACAACAGAAACCAAGGAAGTGAGGGGAATGTAATTTGAGCTTCTTCTGGGAAATAGCTAGGATGGGGTACCTGCTGCCACTTGGCCATTGTCCCTGTGAGGGCTTGAGATCAGTGCAGTTATGGCTGAGCAAACAAGCACATTTATGCTAGTATGATTAAATTTAATAAATAATAAATTTAAATGATTATTTGATTATTTAGTAAAAAAATAATGCTGGACAGTTACGGACAGCCCTTCAATGTGCCACAGAGACACTTTGAAGGGGGTGCTTGTGGCTGTTCATGGGGGGATCACAAAAGCTGGCTAGACCATGTTTTGTCACCTTTGAAGGGAAAAAAATGTATAACAGGAAAAAAGCTGCAGACCTAATGATGGAACCTGTGACAGCCACCCCCAAGTGCTGTGTGGGCACCTTGGTGGTGGCTGGCAGCGGCACACACCCAGAAGTCCCATGGAAAGACCTGCAAGAGCATTTGCTGCTCTTGTCATGAGGCTCACTAGCCAATCCCTTCAGTTCTCTACACTGAGATGCTGTGCCAACCCAGCATGGCTAGAATTCCCGTAGAACAAATCATGGCTTGTCAGGATAGCTTATATACCAAGATTAAGCCACTCTGACAAAACCACAAGAAGTTTGGATCACACACTAATCCATCATGGCTTTTAAGCCACAGTGGGCTGTTAGGACCATATGAACCCAGTCAATATGTGAGTACTGGATTAGTCAATATCAATAATAGCCATTATCACCCCACTTTCAGGATAAAACTACTCTGAACAAAATTAACCATTTCATCAGATATATTCCACAAGTCTAGGCTTTATAAAACTGGTACTTTAACAAAATTATCTTTAGGTATGCAAAGATCTGTCCAGAATCTAGTTCTCTTGCACTTGCCAGACTTCTTCCCATGCTCAGTTCTAGCCAGGAAGGAAACTGAGCTGAGATCAAGTCCGCAAGATGAACTCAGGGTAGAGAAAAAGTGGGCCAGAATCCAGGGAACTAAGCTGAAGAAATCTCAAAGTTTTCCACCCCCAAGCCTGATTCCTTGCACATCACTAATCATCTTTTAATTCCCCCTTTCCCCCCGACTCTCCTTTTCTAACATGTAAATATGAATTAAAAATTGTAACTGGAAGAAACAAACATTACCTCTCTTTTTTGTACAACTTGGCAGCCTCTTTGACCTCCCTGAAGACATTTTCTACTTGACGAGTCAGCATATCATGTTTTAGTCGCTCTAGGAGGTTAATCATGTCATCAAAGACAGAGCTTTCCATAGAAGCCAGCTGTCCTAACTGTAGCTTACTTAGTGTGTTGCTATCAGCACAGACTTCCAAAGCAGCCTGCTGAAGCTGCAAGAAAAACTACACAGACACAAATCTCCAACTATAAGCACTGCCACCAAAGGTTTTTATACATTTAAGGGCTGTCTGAATAATAACATGAATCATTCCAGTTTGTGGTCCCAAGATTACAACAATTTAATTGGGTTTTGAAAATATGCAATTGAGGGTGCAATTCTCATGTATACTTATACTGGCAGAAAAAAAGCCCCACAACTCCCAGCATTCTTCAGCCAGCTGTTCTTCTAGAGTTTTTCTCTCTCTAGACAGACATAAGATTGTGTCCTAAATTTCTGCTTTTCCGACATAATAATAGTGCATAGAATAGTACAGCTGGAAGGGGCCAGAGGGCTATCGTGTCCTACCCCCTGCTCAGTGCAGGATTCCAAGTTAAACCATCCCTCGCAAATGGCTGTCCAGTTGCATCCTGAATGCCTCTAGTGTGGGAGATCCCACAATCTCTCTAGGTAATTGGTTCCATTGTCATACTGCTCTAACAGTCAGGAGATTTTTCTTCATATCTAGGCAAAATCTGGCTTCCTGTAACTTGAGCCCATTATTCCACATCTTGCAATTTGGGATGATTGAGAAGAAACCCTGTCTTTTCTCTTTGTAACAGCTTTTCAAGTACCTGGAGAGTGCTATCATATCTCCTCTAGACTAAACATGCTCAGTTCTTTCAATCTTTCCTCATAGGGCCTTGTTTCCAGTCCCTGGATCATCTTTGTTGCCCTCCCCTGAACCCCTTCTAGCTTGTCTGCATCTTTCCATCCAGACCTGGACATAGTACTCCATGTGAGGCCTAACCAGTGCTGAGTAAAGGGGAATTAATACTTGATATGATTTTGAAATTAAACTTCTATCAGTACAGCCTAAAATAGCATTTGCCCTTTCTGCAGCCATGTCACATTATTGACTCACATTCAGCTTGTGATTTACAATTCCAAGACTGTTCTCACTTGCAGAATTGTTGAGCCAGGTATTCCTTATTGTGCAACAATGCATTTGGTTTCTTTTTTGTAAGTACAGAATTTGGCATTTGTCCCTATTGAATTTCATTCTGCTGTTTTCAGCCCATGGCTCCAACCTATCAAGATCACCTTGTACCTTCTTTCTGTCTTCCAGAGTATTAGCTATCCCCACCCAGTTTTGCATCATCTTCAGATCTGATCATCATCCCCTGCACTTCCTCATCTAAGTCATTAATGAAAATGTTGAAGAGCACAGCACCCAGAACTACCCTGCGATACCCTACCTGTTACCTCTCCCCAGTTTGAGAAGGTGTTGTTGATGAGTGTCCTTTGAGTCCCATTCTGTAGCCAGCTCTGATCATTGTTCCTTCTAGCCCACTTTTAGCTAGTCTGCTAATCAGGATATCATGGGGCACTTTGTTAAAAGCTGTGCTACAGTCAGTTTATGTCCATAGCGTTCCCACATTCCACATTCCAGGGAGGTTACACAATCAAAACATGAAATCAGATTAGTCTGGCAGGATTTGTTCTTGAGAAATCCATGTTGGTTTCTAGTAATCACTGCATTGTTTGTTCTATACTGAGATGAAAAAGTGGTGGTTTTATTCTTAAAAATATCTCTATATATTAGAACTTCACAAATGGAAACCAAGATTTGAAAATACTTACAACATTGTCAGCCCAGTCTGCTAGTACAGTTGCGATGTAGTTGACAGCATTAAGGATTGCACAGTATCGGAAGGCTAATGGCACTCTGGTCTCCTCCTTCATAACCTGAGTTAGTCGTATCCTGAAGTCATCCACCAACTCCTTTTGCAGCTCTAGGAACTGAAGCTTTCTAGCAGCTGTAGGAAGATGTTTATACCTATCTGTGCATAAAATGGCAAGAAATTTGGTAATTAACTTGTTTATATTTTAAAGGCCCATGCAATACCTACTTTTTAACAAAATAACTTTCTCTTAAGCTGGATCTTCCTACAGGCCTACTTTTACTTTATTCTATTCAAGCAATGGGAATGGTCTACAAGAAACCTAATGCACAATGTCCTCATAAAAGTTTGTGCCAGGTGTGCAGAAGTCAACACATTTTACAGGTTCTCTGCAATGCCAGAGAAGGGTATTTTGAAAAAAAAAAACCCAAACAGCAACTGCAATACAGGCTGCAAACCTATTTAGCTGAGATACACAAGCCAGCTTTCATTTCTCCACTGCACTCTTATGGGGGTATCTTGTCAGGAATGGTAGAGTCATCCCCTTTTCTTGCTTTCTTTCTGTGATAAACATGTTCTGGAAAAAAAATTGAAGGGTGCAGGGGTTACGCAGTTAGTGTATAAGTTAAATGATGGGTAAAAGGAAGGGAATAAAAGCATTGATAAGTGCCAGAAGAAGTTACATGGCAGTTGAAGAGGAGTCTGGAACATCAGACAGATGAGATCTGATTCTGATTTAGTTAAAGGAAATATCATATTCTCATTTGCAGTGCGGGGAGGGGTGCTTGGCTTCCATGTCAGCAAATGGAGAGGTTTCCAAAGATTATAGGGCCAAGGAAGGAAGGTTGCTGCTGGATGGGTATGCACCATGGCTAAATTCATCTTTGAGAACACTGTAGCTCAGTATTCATCCTTAACAAAATGGGTATCAACCTAAGAATACATTAGTTGGATCCAGAGTAAGTTTGTCACTCTTTCAATTCAGTAAAATCAACTGGCTTCTGATATTTCCTGGCATTTTAATGTAAATTAGGGGAGCTAAGCCCAGGGAATCCAACAGATTCCCACCCCGAAACGGATACCTTGTACATCCCTAGTCTGATCGTTTCTTTTTGTGCTAATCTTAGAAGAACAAAATAAGCCCTACGCACAGGAACTACATTTCTTTTTTTTAATGAAAACCACATTCCATTTCCACTTATTACTCCTTTTATGATGCCACAGCCACTAACTTGTTGATTTCCTTATTCAAGGTATGTAATAGACTTTGAATTATTCAAGAACCAAAACTATATGCCAGAAAATGTTATAATTACCTGTGATAACTAGTAGCAGAGTCATAAAAGTTTCAGCACAGTCTGGGACTTTCATTTCATCTACATCAGTGATGTCTTTATACTGAGATATCCAAGCAGCTTCAGATGAAAGCATTGAATCCATCTTTTGAAGAGCAACTATTAGGCATACAAAAACAATAATGAATTTAAATATTTTAATTATAACTCTTCTTAGCTGTTTTGGTATTCAAAGATTCTTCTGAAAAGCAAATTGTACCTTTTAAAAATATATTTCAGAAGAAAAACATGCACTCCATATCAGATACAGCAATTTCAAGTCAAAGTATAGATGCTATTTCAACTCAAGGGAGAATTAACTGAAGGAACTTTGCTAATGACTACAAATAGCAAAATATCTATGTTTATGAACACCTCCTGAAATTAAGTGACTTTTCTTATACCCATAAAATCTCATATACCATTAAGAGAACTACTGTTTTCTTTATGCTTCTACACATGTATTAGCCAAAGTTAAAATGACTGATATTTCTGTGCCTCAATCTTTTTTGGAGAAAGTCTTTGATATTATTCTTACTATTTTAATTTCATTCTTTTCCAAAATTGCATATGTTATATTAACTAACATCTGCAAGTCTGAGAATCAGGGGTCTATGACTAAGAAGGGAGAAATGATACATGTTGGAGCAGCTCACTTTTTAATACTGCTTAGTGAAGTTCAAAAGCAGCAGCAAACAGAACAAAACACAGGCAGAAGTATGAACACAGATTTGTCAAGAAAACAAAGGCAGCCATTTCAGTCTGGTGGGAAACTATGGTCTTGTTCTGCTACTCCCCTCAGGGATTTGCTCTGCAGTAGCAAAGAAATTGCTAAGCGTCCTTTGCAGAAGTGTGTCCTTTAGCAAGTGCAGTACTACCCTAGAGTTAATTGCAGCAGCCCAAAATCCATCATACAGTTTTCATTAATGGATACTGTTAACTACTCTAGACCCATCACAGTGAGACTGAGCTCTTCTGTACTATAATTGATGAAAATTAATATTCCTCGACTATATTCTGCCCTCTAGTGGCCCAACCCCCCACTAGAAAACAGGCTGTACCCTCCCTATTATGGATTAAAAGCCTTCTCCAATCTGGTCCTCTAGATCTGCTGGATTATAATTCTTATACTTCCCAACTGGGGATGGGCAGGTAATAGAAATACTGCAGTAAGATTTTATGGCATGTACTTACACCCCTCTCCCCACCAAAAGAATGCGACATTCAAGCAGAAGTGACAAGAAGGATGGTGAGTGTCCAATACAGAAAAATGGCACACTATTTCCTACCCCAAATGCAAATATTTGGGAGCATAACTCTTATACTCACAAGTCCCATGCAATTATTCCCCAAGGTAAGAGAGTTGGGATTGTTTTTAATAAAGGATATCACTCCATAGCAGCTTACATTTTCTTTCTACTGTTAGCCATCTTTGAAAAAAGGTTTCTTCTGATAAAATGTGCATACAGCTGGGAAGGCTACTGAGATATCCATGTACACTGTGCAGCTCTCTCTCAAACAGGAGTACTTCATCCACCAGATGACAGAAGAGGCTGTCATCATACAACAGGCATGGGATATCAGCAGCCAACTTCTCTAAGATCAGCATCACCAAAGCTCGGGAAAACTCCAGCTTAAGAAGAGATAAACAGCTCATTTAAGATGAAAACTGCAGATACAGGGTACTGGGTTTATTAAGATAATGGCTACCAATATATTAAGAAGACTACAGGTGCTTACCCTTGCATTCACAGTTGAGCCAGCCTTGTTTAATATTGGTTGGATTTTTTCTTCAAGAAACTTTGCATGATTTCCAATCCACATAAGTACCTGTGTTAGGTACCATTCAGGCTTTTGAAGAAGGAATGAATAATAATACTTTTGAGAAAAACAAGCAGCATGTTGCTAGGTCAAAAGATAAAGTATTTTTCCCAGATTGCAGTACTATACTATGGGCACAACTGGATCTAGACTTCTGTAACCTTCCAAACTTAACAGAATTATTGTCACACAATACAGAGTGGAGGACAGGGACAAAGGTTGCTTCTGCCCTCTTCCCGCCACCTTGCCAAGCACTTAGATGGCCAATTTTGTCCATCTAAGTGTGATGCCTCAAAGTGCAAGAAGAAGAGGCTGAGGCACTGCCAGGATAATTTGTGTTATG
The DNA here is from genome assembly GCF_004798865.1 of Varanus komodoensis. NCBI lineage: Eukaryota > Metazoa > Chordata > Lepidosauria > Squamata > Varanidae > Varanus > Varanus komodoensis. Next base: position 14,039,259 of record NW_025335409.1, on the reverse strand, counting down.
GTGGCAACCTGTTTCTTCCCTCCCTGTCCACACACCTAACCCATCTCCAAAGTCACTCTTGTAACCAGCCCAGCTCTTTCTGCACTGGCCGGGAAGGAGGGACATGGCTCTGAGCTCAGAGAGGACCAACTACTGTCTTAAGAGTGATTTGTTGACCTCATAGCTGGGTTTCTGAAAAACCCTAAGGCTACCTGCCAGCACCTGACAGCTACAGGATTGTACTGCGCGTGAGCATACATTACATTATAACCTACTGGGCTCATCCAGAGCCCTCTAACACTGAGTCCCAAAAAATTTAACTGGTGTCCTATACAATTGAAGCAGTTAACACAATCATATAACATAATAAAATAAGCCATGCTCAACAATTAAACTATAACTAATTTGACCCTGCAGAAAGAGGAAGGTCTTAATCAGGTGAATAAAGACCAAACCAAAGCCACATGTGTAATGTCAGTGGAGAGTGCATATCAGAGGATGGCTACTACAATACTGAATGCTCTACTGCAAATATTACGGTGCAAACCCCACAAGGATTCAGCAGGGACATATGGGTGAGCTAAGTAGATCTGATTCACCACTGATCTATTTGCTCACTAGCCAATTCACTGTATGCAGGAGTCGGCTCACCTTTTACTGGACAATGCATAGGATACTGCTCATCCCCCCCGCTCAACCCGCAGCTCCATAAGCCAAAAATCCAAGAAAGGAGTCAGAAACATCTATGGAACAGGCCCCTACATGTCCCATTCCAATCATTCAAACAAGCAGCAACCCTCACTGAGATATGTCTTTAAACAGTTGCTCTGATTATTTTTAGAAAAGGTCTGCACAACTACCACCATACCTTGCTTAAAACATTGGTTTGTCTATTTCCTGTAAAGTGATACTTGAATCTTTTCTGAAGAGGAGCCAGCATGATCTGCATGGGTAATATAATAGGTGGGGTCGGAGGAAGAAAGTACTTTTCAGGAAGCTGCTTTGGCTTGGTTAATAGTTCATCTCTGCAGTTTAAGAGTCAAAGTAAAATATGTATAAGGGCAGAAGTTGATAGATATAAGATGGAATCCAGTACACTGTTCAAATGAGCAAAAGGCATTTCTCCTCACACAGAGGGGTGTTATCTCTCTGATTTGTGTCCATTGTCTCTCCAGCCCTCTGCCCCATAGTCCGCACAATTCTGGAGGATATTCAAAAACCTCAGAAGTACCTTTTCAGCAGGGACAAAAAAGTTCATTTGGTTAAGGCCTGCTACACAAATAGAACTCTTCTAACTTGTCTTTCTCTAAACCACAGATAGTTAAAAACAAATACATGGAGAGACAATAGCAGAAAGAAGGGAACTGGTAGTGCAGGTCAAAAGCACTAGAATGGGGTGGGGGAGCCAAAGGAGTAAATATAGCAATGGTTTCTTCCTTGGTGATACGATAATCTTGATTTTACTTGTTGAACTGACACTTCTTAGTTCTCCATTTTTTTCATTACTTGCATGACTTTCCAGGTGCTCAGGAAAGGAAACAGACTGATGACCCTCTTTCCATAATTCCTGTTCAGACCATCTGCTGCTGAGGTTTCCTGACATTAAAAATGTCACACGAATATGCACAAATTGAATAACTGCGAAGTGGTAAAGAAATGTGCACATATGCAATATCAGAACAGATGAAGAAATTTCCCTTTCATTTGCTTCGCAGCCAAACAATTTACATATATTTTGCCTCCATTTTTTAGGAGGCACAACAAGGCACAGTTTGGAACTCTATGTACATTGTGGTTTGGAAGAAAAACAGCCACTTCAAAATAAATACAGGGAGGAAAAGGAGATTATGGACACAGAAAGGGGGACCTGGCAGCGTAAGTCAAAGAGACTAAAAGCCTGGGAGTGCTTCGGCGAATGGGGCGGCATAAAATGTTTTAATTAATTAATAAATAAATAAATAAATAAATAAATAAATAAATAAAACTGGAGAGAAAAAGTCAAATGAGCAAGTGCACCAAAGAGTGGAGCAGTACCTTGGACTCAAGACATTATGTCAATTTTGGAAAGGAACACTTTTTTGAAAGGATACGATGTCTGCAGTTTCAATAGTTGAGAAAACAGAGTCTCAAAGTTATTGTCTATCTCTAGGGCATTGGCAGGTGCAGTAGCTGAACCAAAAGGCTGAGATTGTGCTGGTCCAACAAATGGCCAATGAAGGTTTTTTAAAGTATTCTCAAAATCACTGCAACAGAGGAGCATGGGAAATTATTATGACTCAGTCATCTAATGCAAAATTAAGACATCCACTAGTGTGTATACACTACCTTGACAGTTTATCCTTTAAGATCTTGTGCCAGAATTGGACAGTTGATCTTACAAAAACAAGAAGATGAGAACAAGATGACTCTTGAAGCTTGATGTCTAACTCAGCCATTGAAGTTAGAGTAGAAGCTGCCTCTGGCACATTGTTGGTCATAAGATATTGCTGAATGTTGTCACTAAAAATGAAAAATTAATATCTGCTGAGTGTGCAAAGACCATGCCTTGTCAAAAGCTTAACAATGAAGTAGGTGGTACAAACATAATTTGATGTAACCGCTCCCAAGACACATACAAAAGTAAAAAACATTTAAATGGCTAACCAACATATTTTCAGACAAGAGTCAAATATAAAGAATTGTTAAAATAACAAGCCCTATAACCTGCCATTCCATATCAAAAAGACACAAACTCAGACGTGACACCAAGGCACTTAGTACAAATCAAAGAAATTCAAGTGTGCCATAAAGTGACACACTATTTGTCATTCTACAGTACCCAACTCACAAACCTTCATATATTTTTATTTCTGTTGAGTAGAAAGATAATAATTGAAAAATGCATATAGTACTTCTAGTTATTCAAAATAAACAAACCTATTAATATGACAACCATTTATATGTGGCTTTTCCACAACTCTGAGTAGACACCCGAGAGACCACCTGCTCCCTTCCCAATCACAGAAATCATTGTATGGCATGCTCCTTTAAAAAAAAAATATATATATTTTTTTCCTGGCATGTTTCTGGTGGTTCCACATGGACTTATGGCTCAAGTGGAGTCCACTCAAAGAATTTGCTGAAACAGCTGCCTGACTCTGGAGGTCAGACAGACACCAACAATGTATTGTTTTCAGTGCCTCCTGAAAACACTTTCATTTCAGAAAAACTTCCAGATCTAACCAGCCATGGTTTTATTGATATGGTTTTCCTGGTCTTACTTTTAACATGCTGGCTGGGTTCATAGAACAAACTGCAAACCACGGTACCCATGCAGAAGTGCATGTTGTGGTGTGTAAACCCAGCCACTGCTTTATTCTTTTATCTTCCACCACTTCAGTCTACCTATACAATATGTGAGTGCTACATACATTTTGTAAATAAATAACACATGGGTTGGGGTGGGGGGGAACTGCACATACCTCAAGGTAAACCAATACAAAGAAGGAAATATTTGTGTAAATCTCCATGGAAAACAATAAATTCATCATATCTTAAGTAGATGGAGATACAATGCAAAAATGTAACTTTATTTGGTTACTACTTTTTCATTATGAGTAAAGCATATAGGATAATTAGGTATACTACTTACCTTAATTCCTCTATTTGTGAGATCAATTTTAAATAAGCAAGGTACCGTTCAACTTCTTTTATTCGATTTATTTGTACACCAAGGTCCTCCATCCATGGTTTTGATGTCAACAAATGATTATTAATGGACTCATATAAAAGGTTTTCATTTTCAAGAAGTTGATTCAGACACATCTTAGAATCTTCTGCATTCTGTAAGGCTTTTTTAATTCTTTTTGGATCTTCCGATGAAACTGTAAGTACCTATATGAAAGAGTAAAAGGCATCTATTCTTCCTGAGACACTTTCCTTATATAGCACAAAACAACCATTTAGCATTTTGACCCAGCTCAAACTCACAACCGGAACCACATTTGATTATACACACAAATTCTCTGTGACCTGGAATCTTAACCACATTTGTAACAGTCACAAGTAACCAAAAAAAGAAAAAGAAAAAAGAAAAAGTGAAGGACTGGAGAAGCATTTATGATGGAAAGGAAAAAAGGTAGAGGAAGAAGTACTGCAATTCCTAAATCGTAGTTTCAGTTTTATCTGAAGTAGGCCTTTGATCTTTGATACGAATACAAAAAAACAATAGGGAAAACCAAATTTAACAATTTATATTACATTAGCGAAACTCCAGTGGAGTAGGGGGTAGCATATAAATACAAAAATAAATAAAATAAAATAAAAATAAAAAGCTCAGTATTATTGTGCTTCACCATTCAGTTTACACTATTGCTGGAATTATCTGAAAAAAGAGAAGTAGTACTGCACGATCTATCTCAGATGATTAAATCTGTCTCATCTCAGATGCTTTCCTTTCAATATACATGAATTATATGCTTAAATTAATTAAATATCATTAAAATATATAAGGATCTGAAATATACAGCATAGGAGATATACCACAGCAAGTGTGAAAGTCTGAATTTTTAAAACATGGTGCAGGTGCAAACTGGAATGATCTAATCAAATAAGCCTTCAACCACACAGATGCTATGCACATGTCATAAAAATGGGACTGTCCCCTTCTTGCCTCCCATTCATAGATTGGCCATACTGTTTCAAATGTGCAGTGTATTAATGTTTCACATGAAGGTCAAATCTGTACAACTTAGAAACAAACAAACAAGAGCCCTTCCAGAAGCTGAGTTGTAAAAGCACCAAGACTGGGCCAACACACTTTGAATACTATGCAAGGAATATTTTATATTTAATATGTGAACATGAGGTAAACCTTGGAGACAAGAAGTGTTCTTCTCCATGTGGCAGGCAGGCAGCCTGTATCAGCAGGATATTGTCCGTATATATTTAAACCCCAGAGACTTGTACAACTCACCTGTTCTTCTAGCTTGATTTTGCCTTCTGACAACTGTTCAATAAGACTGCCAAGCTTGCTTAATGAATCAAGATCATTTCCAAATTCCCTTTCTACAAATTCAGACACATAGAAAGGGATGTCACAACACTCTGGGTCTCTGGAAAGACTCTTCTTTCCGTGGTCAAGAGCTTCCATCTTAGTACGATCTGCAGTACTGAGTTTTAAAAGTTTATTGTTTACTACGATGCAAAATCAATATGAAACTTTTGCAAACACAATCTCAGTTCAAAAACGTTATTAAATGCCAAAAGAAGTGTGAAAATTCCATTAAGCAGAGAGCTACAAGTTAGGAAATCCCTATATGCGTAAGGCATCCAAAATGTTTTCAGAAGAAACAGAAATCTTTGTGCCCGCCCGGGTATCTGGTTCAACACTGTTCACGCCCAGAAGGGAGGGGAGGGGGAGTCGCGTTGGTTTACAGAGCCTCCATCTCTCTCACGGGTCTTCCAGTCCCTTTGAGACCAGGGCTGGAGTGCCTCTACTTGGTGTTGGGCGAACGGGACAGATTGGGGATTCTATTGGTGTACCGTGCACCTTTCTGCCCAGCAGTCTCCCTATCTGAGCTGACAGAAACTGTCTCGGACCTGGTGTTGAGGACCCCCAGGATGTTGGTCCTGGGGGACTTCAATCTCCATGCCAAGTCTGGACTGACCGGGGCGGCTCAGGACTTCATGGCCTCTATGACGGCCATGGGCCTGTCTCAACACGTCATTGGCCCGACCCATGAACGTGGACACACTCTGGACCTGGTATTCACGACGGGGCAGGTAGAGGATGACCTGAGGGTGAAGAACTTATGTTTGACTCCCCTGTCATGGTCAGATCACCTCCTGGAGAGGTTTGTGCTCGAGAGCGGCCTCTCCCTCTATAAGAGTGTGGACCCGATTGTATGGGCCCGCCCCCGGAGCCGGATGGATCCGGATGGATTCCTGAAGGCCCTAGGGGAGTTTCCGGCTGACAAGACTGGTGCTCCTGTCGAGGCTCTGGTCGAACTGTGGAACGGAGAGATGACCAGGGCTGTGGACACGATCGCTCCTAAGCGTCCTCTCCCACCGGGCAGAGTCCGCTCTTCCCCTTGGTATACACCTGAATTACGGGTGATGAAGCGAGTTGGGAGACGGCTAGAGCGTAGGTGGAGGAAATCACGGGATGAATCTGACCGAACACACTTGAGAGCCCACTATCGGGCCTATGCTGTGGCGGTGAAGGCGGCAAAAAAGAAGTTTTTTTCCGCTTCCATTGCCTCCTCACAATGCCGTCCAGTGGAGCTTTTTCGAGTGGTGCAAGGCCTGGTTCGCCCGGGTCCTAAGGAAGATCCGATGCCACCCTCAAAGGCCCGCTGTGATGACTTTGCCAGGCATTTCAGGGAGAAAATCGCTCAGATTCGTCATGAGCTGGACTCCACTAATGAATCAGAGGTCTCTGAGGAGTCGCCAATGCCACCGTCTGGTCCAAAATTATTGGAGGAATTTCAATTATTGCGGTCCAATGATGTGGACAAGGTGCTTGGAAGAGTACGTCCCACCACTTGCCTATTGGATCCTTGCCCGTCTTGGTTAATAAATAACTCCAAGCACGGGATTGGGACCTGGATTTTGGAAGTGGTTAACGCTTCTCTGAGGGAGGGTCGAGTGCCTGCCCCTTTAAAGGAGGCGGTAATACGACCGGTCCTGAAGAAAGCGTCACTGGATCCAGAGATGGCCACTAACTATAGACCTGTGGCCAACATCCCATTTCTGGGCAAGGTGTTGGAGCGAGTGGTGGCGGGACAACTCCAAGCACTCTTGGATGAAACTGATTATCTGGATCCTTTTCAGTCCGGCTTCAGACCCGGGTACAGTACTGAATCTGCCTTGGTCGCCCTGTACGACGACCTGTGCAGGGAGAAGGACAGGGGGAGTACATCCCTGTTGGTTCTTCTGGACCTCTCAGCGGCTTTCGATACCATCGACCATGGTATCCTTCTGGATAGACTTGCGGGATTGGGGGTTGGAGGCACTGCTTTGCAGTGGTTCCGCTCCTATCTCGACGGTCGATTCCAGAAGGTAGTGCTGGGGGACCATGTCTCTACGTCATGACAGCTATGCCATGGGGTACCACAGGGCTCCATTCTATCCCCTCTGCTATTTAACATCTATATGCAACCGCTGGGAGAGGTCATCAGGAGGTGTGGTCTGCGGAATCATCAATACGCTGATGATACCCAGCTTTACCTCTCGTTCTCCACTAATCCAGGTGAGGCAGTGGCTGTGCTGAACCGGTGCTTGGCCGAGGTAAGGGAATGGATGAGGGCCAATAAACTGAAACTCAACCCAGACAAGACGGAGGTCCTGTTGGTTGGCGGATCGGGTTTTGGAGAGGGTGGATTTGACCTGGTCCTGAATGGTGCAACACTCCCTCTTAGGGATAAGGTCCGCAGCTTAGGAGTACTCCTCGACCCGGAGCTTTCTTTGGAAGCTCAGGTGACAGCGGTAGTGAGGAATGCCTTCCTTCAGCTTCGGCTGATTAATCAGCTGCGCCCCTACCTGGAGTACGACTGCCTGGCGACGGTGACACACGCGCTGGTGACTTCCCGCCTAGACTTCTGTAACACGCTTTACGTGGGGCTTCCCCTGAAGACAGTCCGAACACTTCAATTGGTGCAAAATAGAGCTGCCAGGTTGCTGACGGGGATGGGGCGTTATGCTCACATGACTCCAGTCCTCCGTCAGCTTCACTGGCTTCCCATTGAAGCCCGGGCCCAATTCAAGGTGTTGATTATGGCCTATAAAGCCCTAAACGGCTTGGGTCCTGGCTACCTGAACGAGCGCTTACGTCCGTATATGCCCAACCGCCCTTTGAGATCTGCGGGAGAGTCCCTTCTCCGGGAACCCTCCATGAAAGAAATTAGGAGAGTAAGTACCCGGAGGAGGGCTTTCTCTGCGGTGGCGCCCAACCTATGGAATTCACTCCCCAAAGAGGTCCGCCTGGCACCGTTGTTACTGGTTTTTCGGCGCCAGGTAAAGACCTTTTTATTTAAACATCATTTCAATTGTTAAAACATATGATCTGGCCAGGGCAACTTCTTCTTCCTTTTCTTTCTCCCCCTATATTTTTATTTTATACTGATAATTTTAATTTTATATTTGTAAATCAATGTTTTTTTGTATTTTTATATTTAATGGTAATTTATTATGTACTATTGTATTTCAATGTATTTTATCATGTTGTAAGCCGCCCCAAGGTTTCGGCAAGGGGCGGCATAGAAATGTTATAATAATAATAATAATAATAATAATAATAATAATAAATCTCAATAATTTGCTCAGCCTAATTATTCAACAGAGCCTCCTTTACTGAAGGGTATTATAACCTATTAGCCATTTCAATGAGGGGAAAGTCCCAATTAATTAAAAATCATGTAAAGATAATCCTACTACAGATCAGTTTAGAGTTAATAAAAAGATCACACTGAGTGTGTAAGGACAGGACATGTTTCTAAAGGAGGACTGTGTGGCATGCCAAGGAAACCCCTCCTTTAGGGCTAGGGAAAATATCAGACTTCTCCTTTTGCCAGCAAACAAACTTCTTAGCTTAATTTATACAGAGGTGCACAAGTGGGATTTCTCAGGCTACTGATTTTCTAAGCAGCTGGAACTGCTCTTTTGTTTGACCCATACCCCCCACCCCAAGTACTCTGGAATAGTTTTCTGAGGGGACTCACCATTCAATCTGAACTTTGTGAGGATCTTCTGCTTTTCCCCCTGGCTCTTCCTCTTTGTTAATCTCCTGAAGAGAGGGAGAAACAAAGTAGGAGTCAGCCTCCTTTGACCTGTATTCTGCACAAGCTTCCAAGGAGGCTGAAAGCACTGTTCTGTTGCTGTCTTCCACTCTACACATAATACCCGCCTTGACAGCAGAGGGGAAGTGATGACAGCAGCCAGCCAACCGATCTCTCATCGTGGCACCTATGTGAGACTATCAAAGATGCCATGCTTGCAGGGTGCATGGGAGAGAGCTCTGCAGCTGCCTCCTAGGATGCAGAATTCTGCAGCTCCCTGGGTAATTGGGAGTGAAAACTCCTTCATTATTTAAAGGAGAATATTTAAAATACAGACATTCAAAGAAACAAAAACAGTCAGCCTTCAAACAGACTCAACAGCGACAGTAACTAATGTTTTTGAAAAGTTTGCTGTATAGTGGATGCTAGAAAATTAAAGCTCAGTGGAGAGCTATTTATAAAAGTACAGCCATTAGATGAACATTCAGTGTTGAACCACAAAGTAGGTGAGTATAACCATCAGAATGAGTCTCTACATTCTCCGATACCACTGAGAAATGGACAGTGATTTTTCAAGTGCTTAGAAATCTCTAGCCCAGTGGCTAAAAGTCATTATGTGAATCTTCTCTGTTTTAACATGTTAAATTATTCAGTGCTGCTTGTTCTCCCTCTCTTCTGTCTGTAACATTTGTCTAATCACTTTGGGATAGCTCTCTCTGTAACCAATTCATCATATTTCTGAAGTTTCTGACTCAGAGCAGCCAATGAGAAGAACTTAAACCTAAGATGATTTTAAACCCAAGAAACACCATGCTGCCAATTGTGTTGCCAGGATGTAAGTTTCCAAAAGAAGAGGTATGATTATGGAATCAAGGAACAGAGACAGCAAGAACCATCATCGACCCATTAGTTTTTTATGATTTCTCCATCAGAGAACGCTTCACTGTATAACATTTTGGAACATCATCCTTATATTAACTTTCACAGTCACACTTTCTATTTTTTCTTCCTTTTCTTGTGATGTGTTTTATATTGTTTAATAATTAATGTTTTATATGGTAGTTTTATATTTATTGTATTTTTATACTTGTAAGCTGTCCTGAGCGCTTGAAGTGATAGGACAGGGTATAAATGTATGTAATAAATAAATAATAAATAAAAATTACATTAACTATATTTTACAATGGGGAGAGCAATCCTATGGCCCCTAGTCATCACCTGGGGGGCCATTGGATACTTAAGATTCCTAAATCTGAAGTCAGAGGTAGAGCTCCAACCCTGGAGCTAGGAATCCATGCTCTGATGTCCCTTGTAGGTGGTACAGAAGGAATCGTGCTGGCTGCCTCTCCAAGGCTGGGAACTTGGCCTGGGAGAGGAGTAAAGGGGGTTAAATTATTAGCTATATTTCTGCAACAAATAGTATTGTAAGCAAGAAAGCAAAATAGAAAAATCTTACCTCTCTAGGGATCAAAGACCTATCACTTTCAAACAGTGGTTGAGCCATCTACAATACAGCACACAACAAAGGGGGGATATTCTGCAATGAAAGATGATTTATATTTTGGAGAATTAAAAAATGAGCAAAATAGGGTGTGCTAAATGTAAAAATATATGCCAGAGAAACAGTTCTAGTATACATTTGCATACTTTTTGTAGTAAGAAATGCACGGAAGTGTCTATTTTCACCTGTTCACTATTTCAGTTCATTTGATGGGAATTTCTTTGTTCATCCATATTATTTACAGCCCTTGACAATAAAAGGAGAGCAAAATATGTGAATGGAGCTCATGGGAATGAACACACATGCCTCATCACTGCTAGCTTTAAAAAAAATCCCTTCAGGCACATTTATTCCATTTTGCACCTTAAAATCACTAGCTGCTGCTAAGTAGAATGGTATACTTGAGGTTTTGTAATACTACAGGACTTCACACATGACAGCTCCTAACCCTGCAAACAAACTATGAAGTGCGGGATGTTTATGGAATAATCCACTCTATGCCCAACATAGAACTGGGTTTACCATTGGTTATTCTTTCTTTGCCCCCAGTACTCCAGCCAATATCCCAGGGTCCTACATGGTAGAACCCATCTTGTCTCCCTCTCCCAGCTCTGATCACAAACTAACTTTTTTCCATTTGGGACAGCAAATATATGTAGATTCCATGGCTGCATATTTCTTTGTCCAAAAAGAATGCTCAAATTTGGTACGTAGCTTTTTAAAAAACTTATTTCTTTTGAAAGCTTTACTTTTCAATTGACAGTTAACCGGCAATAGTCAAGTGTGCACATGTCCATGGATGCTACCTGCTGTAAGCACTCCCTCTTCTTGCCTCCCTCGGAATTAGCACTTGGTAGAAGATCCTGGATGTTAGGTGTAGCATCTGAGCAGATTGTGGTTGAGAGAGGTGCTCTCAATCATTTATGATACTAAGTCATGTCATGCTTTATAGGTTAAAACCATCACCTTGATTCAGGCTTGGAAGCATAAAGACAGCCAATGCAAGCAGGCCAGAACTGGTCATGTATGTTCTGACCTATGGCTCCCAGTTATTAAAATCTGGCTGCCATATTCTGCATGAGCTACAACTTCTGAACAGCCTTTGAGGGCAGCCCAATATAGAGTACATTGCAGTAATCCAATTTAGAAACTACCAAAAAGCAGATTACAGAAACCAGGTATCCCTGTCCAGACAGGAGTGCAGCAGAGCCTCCAACCAAAGCTGATAGAAGGCCATTCCATGCCACTGAGGCCACCTGAGCCTCAAGTGAAAAGGACTGATCAAGAAAACCAGCCCTGAAGCTATGAGCATGCTCCTTCAGGAGTGCAAATCAATCTAGAACACACTGAACGTTTTCCATCCAGTCAGAACATTTAACTGCACCTCAGTATTGCCAGAACTGAGCAACAGTGTTTAAGCCCTTAATTCAGTCCATTATCACAGTCAGCCACCCATTTAACACATCCACAGCCTCACCTGATAAAAATGGTTAGGATGAAAAGGAGAAATAGAGCTATGTGTCATCAGCATACTTATGGCTATGCCCTCCAGAACTCTGGATGATCTCACTCAGTGGTTTCATGAAGATATTAAATAGCATGGGGGACAAGATCAACCATTGAGGAGTTCCATGCTGGAGAGTCCATGGGTTTGAACAGTATTCCCCAAGCACATTCTTCAAAAGATGGCCCTCTAAGTAGGAACGGAATTACTGAAATGCAGTACGCCCCACTCCCAATTCAGAGTTGCCCAAGAAGGATACCATGGTTGATGATATTCGTGGACTTCTCAGTAGCTTTTGATAACAACAGGGTCGCACTCCCCATCTCTCTCCCAGTGTAGGTCATCATAAAGGGCAAGTAAACTGTTTCTATTCCAAAACCCACCCTAAACCCCAACTGAAATGGATACAGGTAACCAGTGTTATCCAAGAGGGCATGGAGTTGGTTGGCAACTAGCTGCAACCTTGCCCAGAAAAGGGTTAGGATTCTTAGCCTAAAGTTATTAAGGTCTTCCAGGTTAAGGACGATTTCTTCAGGAATGGTCTCTGTTGCCTCTTTCAAGAAATGCAGAACCACTAGAGATATTCTCATAGAGATATTAATAACCTTCCTAGCCCAGCTGGTTGTTCCTTCCTTGCTGGCTTTTATTAGCCAGGAGGGGACAAGGATCAAGTGCATAGGTGGTTGCACAAACCTGTCCAAGCACCTTGTTGACATCCTTAAGTTCTAACAATTAAAACTCCACAAATAAAACTGGTCCAAGCTGTGTTCTGGGTAGCTCACCTGGTGCAAATGTTATATTTTTGGATTCTAAATCCAGACAAATGCAAAAGATTTTCTCCTGGAAGTGCCTGGGGATGCAAGTCCCCACGGTGGGCCTCAGAGAGGTCTAAGATGTCTTTAGTGCCATCATGTTACAGGCCCTGAATGACCCTGAAAAGCTCCACTGAACAGCAAGCAGACCACTGAAAAAAGACAGTGAGATGTTATTTCTTTACTGCCCTCACTGCCTCTAACTATACCTTGCTGTAATATGCACTACACAAAGGTACACTCGCATCTATGAGGAGCTTCCCTACAGCTGCACTTTAGTTATATCCTATGATGTTTCATTGCTGTCAGCTCTGGGGTATATCAATCATGCAAGTTGTACAACAGAGAGGCTGCTCAGGAATGATCATGTCAATCACCTGGGTTATTTCTGTGTTGCACAGCCCAACCAGGGCTTTGACAGGAGTGCCTGCCATATCTGTGGGACAGCTCTCCAGAGCCCTTTGGAAACTGTCCAGATCCCTTAGCTGCTGGGCTGGACCATCTTGATAGGTCCACCACCCTTGCAGAGAGGAAAAGCTGCCATCAGTCTGAATCTCAACAGACGGCGATCTGACCATGACAAAGTAACTAGATCAAAGGCCTCCACACTCAAGCGTACCATTCTCAAGTCCAGCTGAATCAAAGAAGTCTAAAGAGTGTCCTGCTACATGTGTTGGGTGATGACATATTGGTACACACCCAAGTGGTAGCAATGATGAGAACAAGAATCAGGAGCAATAGCAGCTGATGACAACAACATTGAAAAGGTCAACTCACCAACTACCAATGAATTTTCAAAAACCTGGATCACTGCAAAGCCAGTAAGTCTGCAGAGAACTGTTTGTAATGCAGACATTCACATCCCCACCACAACTCTCATCCCTCTTTCGTGAGATCCTTTCACAAATGTTCCTAGTTTGGGGATCTCTGTGTGTTTTAAGAGATGAGCCTTTCATTTATTTATGTCATTATTACAGGAGATCAGGACCCTTGACGAATATCAACAATCTTAACACAGCCTCCATCTTTGAGAGTACTAAATACGAAATGCCAGGAAGAAATAACGGAAAGGCCACCCCACCCTATCTAGGAGCGCCTATCAGCAGCTGGCTGGGCTATGTCGGGAATAAGATACTGGGTTCAGTGGGCTTTGGACTGGACCCACCAGGGCAGTCCTAACGATACAAGCAGCATTCCTTCAGACTGGCCGCCCCCTCCCCCCATTTATGCAGCCTACGCATCTCCCTCCCTGGAGCACTACGGAGGTAACACAAAGAAGCACCCGGTCAGCCCAAAGCTCGCGGACGTGGCTACCGCGCCCGACTCCGTGTCCCCGCGGTCACCCCAACCCGTTTGAAAGAAGCCTTCAGAGGTGCCGTTGAAACGCAGCAGCATAAAACGCCGGGCTAAGAGGGAGGGGGGAAGAGCGCGAAAGACCACCTACCCGCTCACCAGCCCGCAAGCGCAAGCCACGCCCCCTCTACCTCCTCCTCTTCGCCGCCTCTTCTAGTGGACGCGTCAGCAGCTAACTCGCGAATCATTCAATATCGTTACAAGTAAGGGCAGGAGTCAGCAGGGGGCGACAAGTAGAATTGCGCCTCCCATTCGCTTCCATGGTCACATGCCCTACCGGCGCAACTTTTATACGTAATTTCTCGCCTTGACTATGGGAGAGAGATAGGTGAATACGTTGAAGCCCGTTTCCGAGTTAACTTCGGAAGCTCTTTCTGAGGGAAGTGCGAATACAAGAGAAAAATCCAGTATTTTAGAGCATCATGTTTACTCCTAAATGGTAATATCGCTCCTCCGCACAAACAAACGAACAGACCTTTAACTCACCTGCTGTGTGGGGAGAAAATGGAATCGAGATGTTACTAGTTTTGTCGGTGTCGCTTCCAATGCAGTTAGTCCGCATTTGTGGTTGGAGAAGCTGTGGCCGCGGGATTGGCTTAAAACAGCTCTGCTCCGCCGACCACTCAGTTATTCCCCGCTGGGGTAAGGGTCGACTAGCGTAGAACACCACCATGTTGTCATGCCTACTTTGTAAGTTAGGGTCAAACAGAGAAGCCTTTTCATGTGTTTCGCTGTAAATATTGCAGGTCAGAGAAGGGGCTCATTTAAACGTCAAGACAAACGTACCATTTGAAACTCTTCTCAGCAGTGAACGCAAATTAATTAAAGAACTCTCTACTAAAGCTAGCCTTGTGCTCCATGGATTCTCATAAAGACGAATAGCATGTTCAAATGTTTTTTTTTTAAAGTTTTACACAAAATAAGATTGGAACACGAGTTCTTTTTGTGTGAGAAATACCCTTTGTACCGTGCTACCACTGTATCTTGGATTTCTCCTGATTGTTAAGGTAACTCTAATATGCACCCCGTGTAAGAAACACTTGCCCCCACCAGTTCTATTCAAACTCCCACAGAATTTATTTCAAAAGTGTCAGAAGAATGGCGACAAGTACATTATGCCCTCCAGCCCATTTCATGTTCTTTGTTGTGTTACTGTAGACTAGGGGTGGGGAATGTGTGGTGCACTGACTGCATATGGCCCCAGTCCTTTGTAGACCTTACCACATAGCTGTTAGGAGTCAAAAGGTCAAATTTCCTGTCTGGGGCATTAAAACAAGGCATATGCTCCTCAATCACCTTGTTTTAAATGGAAAAAAGACGTGTGCTTGCAGCTGTTACATGAGGAAAGTTCAGTGGCAATTCAGCATTTTCACAATTTTGGCAGTGTGGCCCTGCACAGCCACTACTGGAGCAGAAATGAGTGCTTGGCAGTTGCCCATACTCTGGACTAAGGAAACTGATAGAAATTGCTTAGAATAAGGATGACTTACCTGTATCGACCCCAGGCTTGTAGGGTCTACACCACATTTTACCCCCTGGGACCAGATAAGAGCCAGTGCAATGTGATGGTTGGGGAGGCTAGACTGGAGACCTGAGAGTTCTAGTCCTAACTCAGCCATGAAGCTCACTGTGGGTGACTTTGGCTCAGTCACTCACTCTCAGCCTAATTTGCCTTACAGGATTGTTGTTGTGAAAATAAAGCTAAATGTCTCCTTTGGTTCTTTGCACAAGGAAAACGGGATATAAATGCAATGTAATAATGAAAAGCACCAGGGAAGCATCCATTTAGGATTGGGCAACTTGTAGGCCAAAACATTTGGAGGGCTTCAACTCCCATCAGGTCTAGAATGATGGGGCTTATCAGCTAAAACATCTGGATAGTCACAAGTTGCCTGATTTAAGAGGAACAGGGTTCGTCTGAGCATATGCTTGGCTCTCCAATTTGTTTTCAGAACCTGAAATGAGCTCATTCTTCCCTATGTGCCCTCCTGTTCCCGGAGATCGGCAGCAGAAGCCCTCCTCCGGGAACCCTCTGTGAAAGATATTAGGAGACAGAGTACCCGGAGGAGGGGCTTCTCTGCAGTGGTGCCCCACCTATGGAATGCGCTCCCCAGAGAGGTCCACCTGGCGCCATCATTATACGTTTTTCGGTGCCAGGTTAAGACCTTTTTATTTAATCAATATTTTAACAAGTTTTAATATTGAATTTTATTACCATATTTTAATTGCAGCCAGAGTGGGTCGTTCATTTATTTATGTTATACTTTTATGTAAAAGTATTTTATTTGTGTAAGCCATCCTGAGGCTCTCACAAAGGAAGGACGGCATACGAATATCTTAAATAAATAAATAATTCTTTCTCTCTCTCTTACACACACACACACACACACACACACACACACACACACACCATTCTTGTTTTTCCATTCCTCAAGCTTTATGTCCCAGCCTAATTTTGAATATTTTTGTTGTTTTTGCTGCTGATAAACTGTCAGGTAGTAGTGCATGCTGGGGCGAAAAATCCCAACTTCAAGTATAGGCTGATGGGATCTCAGCAAGCAGTGACTGAGCAAGGATCTCAGGGCAGTGGTGAACAGCTGGATTAAAATGTTAACCCAGTGCACAGCTATTGTAAAAAGGGCAAGCTCCATGTTAAGCATAAGTAGAAAAGTAATTGAAAGTGAAATTGCCAAAATTACACTACCCTTATACAAATCTTCGGGGGGGGGGCACACTTAGAATATTGTATGCAGTTCTGTTCACTACACTTAAAAAGGGCATTATTGCTATTGGAAAAAGTGCAGAGAAGGACAATTAACATGATCAAGGGACTGGAATGACTCCCCTACGTGGAACGGTAAGATAACTGGGATTGTTAAGCTTAGAAAAAAGGCAAGTAAGGAAAGACACACTACAAATGTTTAAAATTATGCATGGTATGGCAAGGGAGACAGTTTCTTCTCTCTCCCATAATTCAAGAACCCAGGGTCACCCTATGAAACTGACTGGGGGGTGATTCAAGACAGATAAAAGGAAGTACTTCTTTACACAACACATATTAAACTACTGAATTCCGCACCATGGAAAGCAGTGATGACCAAAAATTTGGATATCTTTAAAAGGGAACTGGATAAATTCATGGGAGAGAAGGCTATCAATGGCTACTGGCCTTGTTTGGCTATGTGCTACCTCCAACATCAGAAGTGGGGTGCCTGTGGACGCCACTTGCGGAGGAGCTTGGGCACGTGGAACTCTCTTGCCCATTCTGCTCAGGGATTCTGTGGGCAGCTGTTTGACACTGTGTGAATGGACTGCTAGACTGGGTGGGCCATTGATCTGATTCAGCATTGCTGTTCACATGCATGTTAGTTCTTGCCAATCACAAATTGCTCAGGAATTGAGATGATTCTGTCCTGCTTTCTGCTTGCCACCGGGTTATCAATAGGCAAGAGAAGTGAAAATAATCTTGTTCATGGTTTGCCTTTACCCACTTATTTTAAAACAGAAATCTTGGGGGGTTTTTACCATCTATGGTAAATGGTTGAATAAAATTGATATATGGAGTAGTATGTGTAAATAGAGCTTTCCACAAAATAATGTGTGTCATATCTATGAGGGGTCTTCAAAATGTTTCCACACTTTTTAAAACTCTATTAAGAATTTAAGAAACAAATTACATCACTTTCTACATAGTCACCTTCCTTTGCAATGCATTTTGCCCAGCGTCATAACTTTTTAATGCCATCAGCAAAAATATATAAATATATTCATAAAATATAAAAATGTGGAAACTTTTTGAAGACCCCTCATACATATCGATATACATTTTACTAATACTGAAGAAATGAGTGGAGGTAATAATCACTAGAACAAAAAAGGGTAACAGATTTTCACACACAATTATTTAATAATCCAAGCCATATAAAACATGATTTGCTTAGTTTTGAAAATGAAAAATAAAATGAGCCCACAATACCACAAGTGTTAAATTCAGAATGGTTGTTTAATCCTGTCATGCCAGGACACAGATTTTTGAAGTTCATCCATTGCCAGCAATAGACAAACCATAAATGTTGGAGCTAAGCAACATTCATCAAGGATACAATTCCATATATGGATTGTCTGCTTCCTCACAAGTTGAAACAGGTTCCAGAAAATGGACACAGACTGAATAAGATCAAATAAAAGCAGCTTTACATCACAAAGCAATATGAGCATTTTGCCAATCGGATCAGTTTTGAATAGAGATCCTATCAGCACTCTTAAGGCTAAATACTTGTATTCACTGGACATAAATTTGCATTCACCTGTGCTCTAATCTGTTTTCCTGAAATGCAGAATTAGGCATGCTTACAACCAGTGTTCATTCAAACTTATAAAGACTCATTTACTATCATATTTGAGAACGTTTTTAACATACTTCCAAGGATTTGAAATTACTAACAAAGTCATCCTATTTCCTTGCAAGCTGGTAGAGTTATCTCTTCAAACACAATGTTTGCTCACATCATTTCAAAACAAAGTTACATGTTTTTCAAACACCACTTTACAATGAATTTGAAACTATATACTTCAAGCTAATACAAAAATACCATTTTCAAATAGAAAGTACCTGGATAAAACTAGTCATTTAGAAACTAAATTCATGTTAAAACTTTAATCCAATCAATAAAAAGGATCATCAACGTAACCATACTGTATTTAATTGTGTCTGTTTTTTTATGCTTGTGTCCATTTTTAGCACTTCTCGAATGGCCATTGTGGCGTAAGTAGATGGTGGAAGGGAGAACTCCATCTTCAGTGCCTTGTATTTGCCTTCTGTTGTAAATAAGTCAATGATTAGGGGAAAAACATTCAAATAATTACAGTGACTTCCCAAAACAGCATAATTACCAACTGAAGATACATTTTTATCAGTTTTCTCCGCCACGCCCAAGATCTTAATGGTAAATATATATTGGGTTGTACTGCTAGTTCCTTCCTAGCACTCTGAAGGATCTGAAGACAAACTGATATAGGTGATTGCCTATAACTCTTTTTTTCCCAAAGTAGCTAAACTCTCCCCACCTTGATTATTCAAAATCAAGACACAAAATAAAGTCTGGGAGATAAATGTAAATTCCACCTGCAGGATTTATTTATTTTAAAAATTTCTATGCTGTCTATTACTAAAAAAAAGTCTCTGAATGGCTTACAAGGAAGGAAACCAAGAACAAAACCATAACAATGACACACAGCACACTGCATCTACAATAGTAATAAAAACAAGATAAAACCAATTAATTGTTAAAAACACTGGGAGAATAAAAAGATCTTCACCTGACATGGAAAAGAATACAGCGACGGCACCAGGCGAACCTCCCTAGGGAACGTATTCCACACTCGGGGCGCCACCGCTGAAAAGGCCCTTCTCTGAGTAACTACCCTCCTAATTTCATTCAAAGAAGCTTCCTGGATTTCCATAATGTGTTCTGCCAGCTGAACCTAGAGCACAAATTCCTGCCCAGATGTACATCTCAGATTGGCCAGGGCAATGGGGAAAGAGCTACTGTTCCATGAGTGTTACCATTGTTGTTGTTAGTCGCGAAGTCGTGTCCAACCCATCGCGACCCTATGGACAACATTCCTCCAGGCCTTCCTGTCTTCCACCATCCCCCGGAGTCCACTGAAGCTCAGAATTAATGTGAGCTTAAGTGTTACCATTAAGAGTTCACAATTACACAGTAGCCCATCCAGTGAGTAATTGTTCTGGGAAATACCTTAATTGCACCCATCCCTTTTCTATTGCTTATGTCACTTCAAGTGACATAGATTTAGCACTCGTCTGTACAAGTCAACTATAGTAACAGCAAAAATGAAGTAGATGGGCCAGCCATTTTCATAAAGCCATGTTCACAATCTAGGTTTCCTCGAGAGCTTCTTAAACAGGTAAGGAGAGGGTAGCGGTCTGGCACTGCATAAGAAACCTGCTGGCAAATTCCTTTAACCCCCCCTCCCCAAAATACTTTGTTGTTTTTATACTGGTAACCATGGGATCAGATTTGAATAAGATGTCACTAGTTCTGGTAGCTGTTGCAGAATAAAGTGGCAAACCACTGAGGTCTCCCTTTAATCTGTTTCTCCAATGAAAGTGAATTTCAGCAGCCACACTGCCTTCAGTTCTTCAGTTTTCCTGAAAGAGGTCAACTCACCCACCCACCTCTATGGCATTATTTGTTTCTGGAAAGCTATTTTTAATTATCTTGGCTTATTATTTGAGAATTTAATATGTGATAATTTATTTTGAAATCTTTTAGCCCAACAAGCGTGTACAAAACTTAGCATTATGCAATTTAATCTGTAGGCATAACCAGAACAAAACATGTTTGACATGGCATGCATATGAAATATCCTGATTTGTTTTAAATACTTGCCTGAGGTAGGAACTGCAGGTTGTTTTCCTTCCATTTTATCCAAGTCAGTAGCAAATAATGGAATTTTAGGATCTTCATATGCAACCAGCTCCCTTTATAAAAATGGAAAATGGGATTTAAAATGTGTCTGGCAATCATGAGAACCATATAGCTAACGTAGATAAATATTACTGCACAAGTCTCCATAATTCTAGGATACTACTTTTTTTAACTATGAGGGTAGGTCCTTTCCCATCCTCCTCAGAGATGGAATTTCAAATTCACATTAAACTGAGGAACAGAGCAGGTCTTCTTGCATGCAAATTACCACACAAACTAGCAATTACTCCCCTGATTTTGCATAACTGCATGATTCTTTGGCCATCACACTGCGTATGATTTACTTACCAGCTCACATTCTGAGGTCGGATGATAATCTTTCTGTATGCTCCAGATAATGAATAATCTCGAATTTTATGTTTCATATTATTGATGTCCAGATTGTCCATAGCTAACATTTCCTTGTAGGATTCCCCAACTACAGTAAGAAAGATACACAATGACTCTGGTACAACCAATTGTGAACAATTTCACCTTTCTTGGGCTGGTTAAGTATCTCATCTGTAATGCTGAAATGCGACCCAAAAGTGTAAAAGGTCACGTTTGCTTTTTATTAAATATTTAATTTTAAGAAAAAATGGGTGTTCTGCTGGAAAGCATGAACATTTACAAAGCATTATGTGAACTAAGTAAATAGCATTGAGTACTAGAGTAACACTCTTCAGCTGTTACTTTGCCCTGAGCCTTTCCCCACTGCCCCACAAATGTCTACATAGGACACATGTGGACAACCCTCCATTGACCACTTTCTTTGACAACTCAGATTTCCAGATTTACCCTATGACTGGATGAGAACCAGCCCATCC
This sequence comes from Varanus komodoensis, assembly GCF_004798865.1. Lineage (NCBI taxonomy): Eukaryota > Metazoa > Chordata > Lepidosauria > Squamata > Varanidae > Varanus > Varanus komodoensis. The sequence continues at coordinate 14,018,036 of NW_025335409.1, read as the reverse complement.
ATTCACTCCCAAGCAACCTTAAGCTGTTCCATCAGGAAAACCAGGACAATGTGACTCCGCTATCCAGTCACTTCTTTCCTTTCCTCCACCGACTTTTAAAACATGGTTAGATAGCTAACATTCTTTATCAACTCCACAGTTACATTGCTAATCAACTTGGTCCATACATTTTTCTCATTGTATTATCATGGATATTAAAATAATTTTTTATCAGAATAGTTTTCACTTTTGTGTAGGTACTATTACATGTATCCCAAGCATTTATCAGCAAATTTGGTTATACATAGATCATCAAGTCATAGATTTGACTTTAAACAAGTTCTTACTTTTATGCTTTGGATAAATAACATCAAAACCAGGTAATGGCATCACGACATCATGGATGGTATAATTGTCAACCTCTGTTTCTTCAATATAAACAGCTGTCCCTAAAAATATAAAGAGACCTATTCTAGTGATACATCACTTTTTCCAATTATCCCAGCCATTTCCCTTTGAAAAATCTTTCTGAAACATTCCTTGGATGTAATCTTTAGGAGCGCTTTAAAAATAAATGAAGAAAGAGCAGTTTCAAATACCATCTAGATTAAAGACTAGGCAGTAATAGGCCACAACGTGGCAAGCCGATGTTTTCCTGTGTTCCACTCGGTTGTAATCACCGCTATTTCAACAGCAATCTATGCAGGCACATTCACAAATCTGTGTCAGAATACAGCTGACTAAAGCACTTGCATCTTAACTTCCTGTACACCAACCCCTAAAAAAGCCTCTTTTTTCCCCACCTAGCAGTGGCAGAAACTTTGCTGTATAGGCACATATCTTTTCTAATAGCAGTATCACAGGAGTCAAGTAGCTGTCTCAGAGTGCCAGTCCTTAAGAAAAACCACCTGGAGCCAACTCCAAGTCAGAAAGTGAGACAAAACATGCTCTTGTAGGTAGGAGAGCCCTTTGGATTTCATCACACTTCCAATTTGATCAGCAACAGCATAACTGTTTGCAAATTCAGAATAGAGCATTCCAGGACTGGGATACAAAAAAGCTCACCCTTTTCTTATTTAAAACACAATCAAGATTAATTTGCAAGAATAATTCCATTTGGAGGTGAGGTGAAGGAACCAAACACTAGCTACAAAAAATCAGCAAATGGACTATATCCAAATGCTTTGGGGAGAGTATATGGTGCATCCTGCCATAAAGCAATATTGACATTTTACCTCCTTTTAGTACAAGATCGCCTGGTGCAGGTTTAAGTCCATATTCTTCTATTCTTTTGCTCACCATATTATTCCACACATAACTCTGATAGCTATGAATATACATCAAACGATTATTTCTTGGAATCTGTAGACAGAAAAAATGGTTATTGTGCCACCAAAAATTACCATTATGAGTCTTACACCTCATCTTAAGAAGGTAAGAAGCAGAAAAAGACAACTGTATGTTAGCCAGATTACTATTTATTTATCAATCTGTTTGTAACTCATTTTTCTATCAAATGGTGTTCAAGCTGGCTTATAGCAATAATGTACATACATTTATTTTATTTTTATTTTGATTTTTATCTCCCACTCCATTCCCATAGGCACTGAGTGGTTTACAGGAGGTTAAAACCAACAACAGTTAAATTTTCAACTAAAAACAGGCAAGCTTCAGAAGATTAACCCCAGAGGATCTTAGCAGGTAAAGTGGAATATATGGGCAAAAAATGCTATTTAGCAGCAATAAAAATGCCAACTAAAAACATAAAAACAAAGCAGGCAAAAGCACCAATTTTAAAAAAACCAGTTAAAGCTAATTACAGCATATTTGAAGTCAATGTATGGGCCAAAGGCTTGTCTAAATGAAAACATCTTTGCCTGTTGGTGGAAGGTCAGAGGTGGAGATTTGCAGGGCATCCCTTGGCAAGGAGTTCCCTTGGCCTGGGGCCAGCCACAAAGCAGGTCCATTCTGACTGCCAGAAACATAAAACAAATCAAAAGCAGATCTTGGAAATGGCTTTAAGGAAGGGAGGGCACAGTCCCAATAGAGCAGGCACTTGGCGTCCTCTTCAGACTCTTGCATCCTGCTCTCTATTCTGTTCCTTCCTTACGACAGTAGGGACTGGTGCCCTATGGTCTTGAGGTCATTGTGCAAGGAGTAGGCTTTCTTGATACAACAGAAGCTGGTGCCTGGTGTCTTCCTTTACCTGCTTCCCAGGTAAAGCGAAGTTTGGAGGTGGGTTACCTGTAGTTCTGCAGATATTTTAGCCCACACATCCCATCATTCCTAGCCAGAACAGCTGATCATAAGGGATCATGGGAGCTATATGTCAAAACATCTTCAGGGCCACAAGTTATCCACCTCTGCATTAGCATCTGTGAAATTCAGTTCAAGATACTCAAACTGCACACTTAATAAATTAGGGACATTTCTTAAAATAAGCTGCCCTGCTCAATTAGCACTGTAAACATTGCACTCTATTCCTGTACCAAGATATAAACCCTTATTAAAGACACTGAAAGGGCATAATTTACCATTCCTCAAAACTCTGATCTTATTCCTACCCTGCCAAGGTACTGTAGACCTGTTTGGAGACTTTAAACTGCCACCAACAAACAAACACCACTTTTTCACACTCACTATGCCAAATGCAGAGACTATATTCTTCAGTCCGTACTTTGAAAGTCCCCGAAGCAACTGTCCTTCCACACACCTTTTCACAGGCAGTATTCTGAGGGCTGCAGCTGGATCTTTAGTTTTTGCCCACTCTTCTCGGCATTTTACTAAGTACCCTTTCTCCGCTGGAACAATAAATGGTATAAAAGGTAAGCACTTTCAACTATAGGCCATGGATTATTTAAATACAAGTGCAAAAAAGCAAACAGAGATTGTATTCTATTGTATTCACAACATGAAATCATTCTTATCCAGTTTCAGAAGTTTGCTCTATTTTAGCTAATTTTCTGAAACCGGCACAAAGGAGTTACATTGCTAACCTCAGTGCACTGATGTACCCAAGATTAATTTCCATCAAAGCCACTGGCAGCCTATTTCTGTTTATGGATATGCACAATAAATTTGGCCACTGCATACATTGCAAAGTATGTTGCCTGAACATTGCATCTTTAAGGAGATCCATAAACAAAGATGCTTGCCCCTAAAACCTTGTTTTCTATAAAGCCAGCTTTTGTAAATTAGTGTCTATACCAGTTGTCCCACTTTGGACTTCAACTCTGATCAAGCCTTCTTAATGTGGCAGAACTCATTAATCCTAAAATGGGTATTCCATAACATTTGGAGGGAACCAGATTGGGCTATGCTACCATGGCTTAAAATTCTGGCAGGAGATAGCAGAATGGCAGGATCCAGTAGTATGCATCAGCTTACTAGAATTAACTAGAATTCTAAATAGTTCTGACTTATCAGTACATCTGAACCAGAACATTACTCATGTATTTCTATTTTAATCATTCTAGATACATGTGTAAGAAGAGTTAAACATTCCACAACAGTAATCTCTTCTGGGACAGACTTCTCATTTTTGTGTGACTGTTTTCCCTCGCAGACTGAGAATATATAGTGACAGTAAAATTTGCAAAAATGTTGGCATCTGCTATTAAAAAAAGGTTCTTTATGTTGTCTTGAGGTTTAATATGTTCTGATAATTAATTTTGCAATTTTATCTGTTTAGCTGTATGTTTATATTTTGGATGAATCAATTGCAATTGCTGATGATGGATGCAGATAAATAACTTTGTTCAGTAAAACTGGAGCCACATCTAAAAATATTTTAATACTTGCCTCCTGGACGTGGTTTCAGTATTAAATCAATCACTTCATTCCAATTATTTTGTAGAATAGCTCTAAAAAATAAAATAACATTTACTTAATATTGCATTGCCAGAAGAATATGCCCGTAAGAATCTACCAAGGCAAGTTGAAGTATCACTTAAAGCAGCAAATACAAGTGGTATTACTCCCATTTGCTTTAAAGCAATTTTTAACTGAAATCAATAGGACTTACTTCCTTGCATATTTTGTGGTTTTCTTATTAGATGGATAGCCTCATTTAGAAGTAAGAGTGGCTTCTTACAGTGCAGTCCTATTCATGTCTACTCAGTTGTAAGCCCCACTGAGTTCAATATGACTTACACTCAGGGAAATGAATTAGAGGATTGGAGTTCAAGAGTCTTATGTCTGTAGCTATGGCAAGGCCTTAGGCAATGGGGCTAATGCAAAAGAATGGGTCAGTAATAGTTAGGGGATCAAAGCGGGGGTGAGGAACTGGCAGCCAGCAGGTCATTCCCAGGCTGGGGTACCCTTGGATCCAGCCTGATACCCCCACTCCACAAGGCAACTAGGCACCAAGGCAACATTTTTTTCCCAAGCCTAAATTCTGGGCAAGGGAAATGACTGGGGGGAAGTTAAGCTTTAAGCAATATACCACTAGCACCAATGGAAGCTGTCCCCACACCATATGTGTGATTTTTGTTGGGGAAGGGAAGAAGGGAGAAAGGGGAAGGTTAGAATGAGATAGAAAGAAAGGGGAGGTCTTGCCCTCTCTGCTTTGGTTGCCTTTTGGCTTCTGCCAGCAAAGACCCAAGGAGGACACAAGCCACATAAAGCCTCAGCAACAGAGCCGTTCACTTTCCTTGGTTCCAACCACACTCCACACAGACTGTGTCTCTTCTTAAAAGGACAAGCACTAAAGCAGACAGGTATATCTTTCACTTATGGTATATGGTTCTTCTTTGCCCACTTTTTCATGTGTTCATGTGCATTACACACTCAAAGAAAGACTTTGCACAGACCAGGCGTGCAAAGATTTGGGAGGAGGTTTGCACTGCTGGAAAGGGCTACATGTCTTTGACATTGGTGAGTTCTGAACTGCTAAGTACCAAAGTATGGCTTCTTCGAAAATGGGTTGATGAAGTGCAGAGAACTCTCGGCCTTGCTCAGGTGCACAAGCCTGTATGTGTGATGCACAGAGACCACAAAGAAAGCTTGGCCTTTCCTCTTGAACTCTGGGAACCTGTATCCATCTTGGGGAATACCTCAAGATCCCCACCTGACAATACCTGAATAAGTGAGCCTGTAGCACCTCTGTAGGCTGACCCAGGACAACAGGGACTACGGTTACATACAGAAGAAAGCCTCTTGGGAGATAAGAGTGCTTAAATCCTATTAACCTAAATTTATTTTAATACAGTTTCCAAAGTCCTACCTCTGGTACACAGGGAAGTGTTAAAAGTGTAGCAGAAATATACACAGAAACTAGGACAGAAGCACAGTCAATTTTCTCTAAATTTAGCACAATGAGAACTAACTAGGTCCTCTTCTGAGGAAATCAAGAGAATGTAAGATTTCCACAGGCACATAAAATCTGGCCACCCAGATTAACATCAGTGAAGAACATGGTGACATATTTGATATAAAGCTGTCAAAGGAAAGACATGCCACTCGTATAAAAAGAATTTTTAAAATGTATACAGCACTTTTAATGGCCAAAGTTTTATACTTCATTACCCAACTTTTCCCACAGCTGAGAAACAGTGATTTTTCCAAGGTTATTAGATGAGAAAAGGGCTGATCTAGGGACTGAAGTCATATTTGCATGACCCAAACTCTTATTCATGGGACTTCAAAGGACACAATCCTTGCATATTTAGTTGCATGCCACAAGCTGTAAGCCTTTTTTGTCTAAACGTTTATAGGATTATACCCTAAGATATGCAAAATGAAAGTTATACCTTCCAACTTGATATGTAGGGATAGCTGTGGTTCCAAATCTTTGCATGCCATAGTAGTTAATAAATCCAATTTCCCTGAGAGATTCCATGGCTTGTTGCACTTGATCATCAGTTCCTGTAATATTTCTGATAAATGTAAAAAATGAGGTGAAGGAACAAAAACTTATTATTTATTTATTTATTTATTTATTTAAACGACTTATTCGCATGAGCCTCGGGCCGGCTTACAATCATTAAAATCCCATATAAATACAAAAAAATTATCAAATAAATAAAATACAAAAAATAAAATAAAATAAAATAAAATCTATTTACCATATAAATAAAAATTACCATATGGACAGTGCATATTTACTCAGAAGGAAATTCTGTGTTCAAAAGTGCTTCTCCCCACATGTGTATGTATACACATACACACTTGCTTATACACTTACTTCATAGGAAATCATACTTCCAATAATATGACTTACTTTTGAGAAAAAATACATCCAAGACCCAAAGCAAGTTTCAGTTGCAGAAACTAAAAAGAGCTTCACAGTCTGGAACCATTCTTCTCTATCATTCCCCTCATCTAAGAAAATATTTTTCAAGTCCCTCATCTATAAGGGATAGATACATGTCTTTAAAAACTACTTCTAAAATCCAAAGGGTGCAATCTTATGGTCATCACATGCTGTCTTAGATGATCGCAAGAAAATGTGCAGTCTCAGCATGAATCTCAGCAAAGTACTATGAGCAGTTGGGACTCCAGATGTGGAGCATTCTCCCTCCATCCTCACAGCTGGCACAGTTATTTCTGTAAGGGCAGTGGCTCGGGAGGTGGAGGGAGACCATTCTGGGAGAGTTGGAAAGTGAGAACTGCTGAGACATGAGAACTCTGGAGGTGCATCAGCCCCTCCCCTTCATGAGCAGGGACAGAATCCACCAAAGCCAACCATCAAAGCATTTTGGAGGGTGATGGATGCATGGAAGAGAACCTTGCCTCTGCACTCCTCTGCCATCCCCCACTGGACACCTGTAATCCTCTGATTTCAGAGAGTTACAGGCAGCCACACTGGATGGTACCCTAAGTTTCTCAAGATGCCAAATCTTGTGCAAGGTACTAGATTCCATAACTGGACAGCAATAGTGCAGAGACATACCAACACTACCCTGCAACACTCTTTGGCAGCTATTGGATAAAGGTGCTGGGAAGTTCAAAAGGAATAGGAGGCATGATTAAAAAATACTATACGAAGAGTATATGAAAGACAAAGGTTGTATCCAGACTGTGGGATGCTTTTAGATCTCAATGAAAGCAATATCTAGGTCCACTGGGACTGATGTGCAACAAACCTAATTTGGCTCCTAATTTAAACTAGATAGTTTAAACAGTACATCCAGATATGGAAATTCTTGATACTGAAAACAAATGAGAACTTTGCTCATGATACCACACTCATAATTTGCATTTGGTTTTATTTTAGTTATATTAGGGCAAGGAAGAAGAGAGAGCGCCAGACACTTAATTTGTTATTGGTTCATTGTAAAGTTCCTTTTATAGGACGTTCTTTTATGGGAATGCATTTCCTACCTCTCAATTAGGAAAACATAAAATACTAGTTAATGGGGACTTATCTTTCTCAACCAAGTGGTTGCCAACAATAAACAAAGATCTGCAGCAAACAGAATTGGAAGACAGCGTCTTTTACCTGAGAACCACTGTGAAATGATTTCCTTGCAATTCTCCCAACTTCAGGGGATGGTTCTTGTAACTGAAGTTCCCAAGCTTGAAATTCATCAGGCACTTATTTAAATGAGCCAGCCTTTGTGCAGTGACCCTAGCAAGGGGAACGGGAAGGGGTTCAGAAACAGCGTCACCACAGAGAAAAAAATAACTGGAGTTCCAGTTGCCCAGTCTGGACATTGCACAAAACCACAGTGTGATGAGAATGAGAGGCAGCAGGCATTGTGTGCTTCCATGTTTATTGCAGAGAAACAAAGCTATTTATATGCAATTGTACCATTTGCAATCAATGGAACTGCACGGTTATTCACCTTTTAAACTCTAGCACATTTTGCATCCAACCTGAATCAGTTTTCCAATTATTTAGACCAACAGATTCTGTATAGTCTGCATGAAGCTCATAAGAAGAGCCACGCTGGATTCAATCAAGGGTTCATCTAGTCCAATATCCGGTTCCCACAGTGGCTGACTGGCCACCAGCAAGGAAACACATAATCATGACATGAAAGCAACAGTAACCTCCTGCCCAAGTTCCCCAGAAATTGGTGTACAGAGCTTGGCAATCATATGGTGGTGATTAAAGAAATACAAGAAATCTTATTATGAGTCTCAGCAGTGATTTTATTACACCTTTTAATATCCCTGTTCCCAGTTTAGAGCCTAGGATATCCCATCTAAACTACCCAACATATTCTCTGCGGAACACAGGCAGAGCTAAATAAACTGCATATTTGAGTGCTTACTAAATCCCACAAGTTTAAAACATGTTGGAGAGATGTCTTAAACAAAATCCAAGAGCTGTATAATCAAATAGTTCATCTTGTATTCAGACAAAAGTGTTAAAATGAAGTTAAATGTTTCAGATTGCCAGGAGCTTAAACATCATGTCATTTTTACATACCTCAGAACAGCAATCTCTTGAACTGTAATAGCTCTTTTGTCTTTGGTTCCCATGTAGGAAAAGATGTTTGGCTTAACTCTTTAAAAAAAGAAGAAAAGCAGCTCAGCACAAGCAAAACAGTTAGTGTAAAAAGCAAACAAAATACCCCAGTTATTTGTACAAAGACAAGATTTTCTTTAACCTATGCATCACACAACAGACCAAACTCAGGACTTAGACCTCCTTAAGAAAGCCACAGTAGTGCCTATCATGTTGCTAATGTGAGGCCTACCAAATGATATGCCATTTTTGTGCAAAAGAATTCACATATGGCATTGATTAGATTCCCCCACACTCTCCCTTTCACATATACATACCCTATCTCTCACTCTTTTCTGAAAATCAGGACTGTGCTAACATATGAAATGGAACCTCCCACAATCAACAATCTTCTGTGTTAAAAGGCTACAAACTTTTATGCATAGTTCACAAATTATTTCCAAAACTGATCAGTTACACTACCCTCAACATGCTGCAAAATTACTCAAAACATTTCAAAGCAGGGTATTTCTACCAATTCCTAGAATCTAATTTCTCAAATTTCATACTCTGTTCTCCATGGGGAAAAGAATTAACATACCTTAAAAATTTTGATAGCACATTAATGGCATCCATGGTGTCCTTGTTTTCTTTGTATAATACAAAGTGGCAGTAGCTTCCCCTGGATTTTGGCCAAGAATGTTTTCTTGGATCTTCAAAGACAAAATGTTAAATACAGACAATATTAAAGGCTGCAACTTAAATAGTGAGTATTTTTTGAGTACTGAATGTTTTGCAAAATATAGTTTGTGCAGTGGCCAGTCTGAAGAGTGTGTGTATGTGTGTGTGAAGAAATATTTCTTAAATTAGGGAAAGAAAATACTTGTAAACATTTTTTTACAGTCCATCATGATACAGTCCATCTCATGCAGTCCATGATGCAAAACTCTTCTCCCAGAAAACAGCAGTGGACAAAAAATGGCTCTTTTTGAAGAGGAAGACCATTGTTGTGTGTCTACACGTAGTGAAGTCAGGAGGAAGCCTCTCAGCAACAACAACAATAATTTTACTGGATAGTCATAGGGCTTGTTCATAAATTATTGATGCAATGGTTGCTCTTCATGCCAGATACTGCAGTTTCTACTATTAAATGCTAGGAAATCAGGTTCAAATCCCCAATTAATCATTAAGCTCACTAGATGGCCTTCTGCAAAGCAACGGGCTGGTTCACACGTAACAACAAACCATGATGTACAGGCTAGTTACCTCCTTCTCCTGCACCATTTAAATTAGCTTCTTCCTGGTTTTGTCAATTCTAGATAAAACAGAGAGTACATAGGGGAAGATGGTGTGTGTGTGTGTGTGTGTGAAGTCAGCATTTATTCCCACAGTGCCAAATTATGGCTTGGTATCTGAGGTGAACTAATCCATTCTCTCTCTCAGATAAAATATCCCAAAATAGAAGCCAGGCTATAAGGTATGAAATCACAAAAGTGATTCATCTTGTGATGAAAGAGAGGGCTTTGTGCAGGCACAATGCTTAGTTTTTCTTTCTTCTCTCAGCCCTACATTTTGAGTATTTACGCATAGTTAAGGACTGCGCAGAAACCATAAGAAACTATGGTCCAAATGTGAATTGTGGTTCACAGTAACCATGGCAATTTTATATGGTAATCTATCCTGAGGTCTTTGAACTCTTTTCCCAGCTTTTTTATTTGCCATTGTACCAAGAGTAAAGATGGGCACTTTACACTGAGAAAAATGCTAGAAGGGTTATAATTATGAACTACTCTGATTTGCAAAGAAGCACAATGAGATTGCTTAATTCCAAATTACTTTGGTTTAGCTGCTTTGTGGAAAAGTGGAAGCAGGGCATGTAGAACTCTCTATCTCAAAGAGGCTTTATATGTTAAGATTATGATGATTAAGAATCAAGTTTGTCAAGCACAAATTTTAGCGCTAACTTAATTCTCAAACTTCAGCTAATCATTTACGTTTGTTTAGTTGATAACTAAATCAGCTAAATAAAGAAGGGTTACTTAGAACTGAGTATTAATGAATGGATTTATTCCTGGGTAAATATAGATAAAACTAAACTCTACATATTTTTGTTAGTTTATTCACTATTTAGATAGTCTGAATTCTTAAAAATTTGATTGGCATTCCATTTTCTCCTAACATGAAATGCCAACATCTCTTACCTGCTGTAGTTCTGACCTCTGTTCATATGCATAGGATAAAGAGCATAAGAGAGCAATGTTTTATCTTATTTATTTTTAAGGTATCAGTGTTTCAGATGGGAACATGCAAATTTATGGTTTATAAGCTATAGATGTCTGGAGCATTCAATGGTTCATATGGTGACTGACATCTATTTAAACAGCTATGCAATGGAATCGTGCAGAGTAATGAACAAATGAAAGGGTTCAACTATACACGCAACAAACTACACAGAGGGTAGCAACACAAAGAACCAGTAAACAAAGGCTCTTAAGTGTTCAGTGTGTTTAGAACAGACGTGCCTTCTAATTTCAGTTCAAAACCAAGACAGACTAATTAATTGGGATTCCATTGTTGCAGTTGGGATCCTTCCCGCCACCCTCATCCCCAGTACAAAATACACTGACCATGTAACAGAAGGCCAGTTCATACAACACAGCAGTGAATGGTGGGATGTGTGCCATGTGTGAGCAGCCTCTGGTTTCTGTAAAAACTGCCAATCATCAGTTGTGAGTATGATGTGCAAACCTGGACTAAAGGGTTGTTTCAGAGCTAAACATCTCAGCAGTAAATCCAATGCACACAATGACTTAATAGTGACATTATTTCCCCAACTAGGGGCATTCAGAGGCATTTGGACCACAACTCCCAGAATTCCCATTCAGCAGGGATATTGACTGGGAATTCTGGGTATTGCAGTCTGGAATGCACAAGATTGGGGAAGGCTGCCCTAAACTATGAACCAGTCCAGGTTTGCACATCATGCTCACAACTTCCATTCACGCTGATCAGAAGTGATTTATGGAAGCTGCAAGCAGCTTGTCAAAGGCACACATCCCCATAAGTTATGGGTTGGATAACCTCCCATTTGTCAATTTGATGTGCAGTTTGGATCACTGTCACACAAATGTGTATATATGCATTGAACCACATACATCCTAATTCAGTAGCAATATAGATATCGGAAAACAGATGAATATTTGAACTACCACTAGTTGAGGTTTTAGAGCTTCATTAACAGCGAACACATGCAGTTTTTTCCAACAGTTGTGCACAAGGGAAGATGGAGAGCATGGTCTGAAAATTTATTTGTATCTGTACACATGCATGCTCCATGCACAACACATGCAAACAAGGAATGTCTTTATCTATATATTCAGTGCAAACTGATTACATTTTTCACCGTATCTTCAGTCATTCTTTTACTAGTCCCCGTAGCTGTGCCTGCATCAAGCTGTTAAACCAGCAGATAATTTTTTCCAAACATGGGGGTAAGTATTATTTGCTGACTTGTTGATGACTTAGCAGAAAAAAGTGGTGTTCAGGGAACCCAATATAGTGGGCCCATAATTGTCAGGATTTTCCTTGGTCAAGTTTCAGCTAAGGACTCAAAGAGCATGCCACGGCATTTTTTTTGTTAACCTTGGCATAAACTGGGAAAAATGACAGGTTCACCACTATGGAAGACCCAGTCCAGTAAAGGGAAAAAAAGAAAAGTCACTCCTTTTATTGTGAATAGTGAAACTGCCAGATCAGACAGAAAAGGTTAGACTGAGTAAAATCTTGATTGTATTTATGGTCACACAATATTGGGATTCTCTCCTCTCCTTTCTGCTAAGGTATTGGTGAAATTGTGCACATAACAATTGATAATTCAAGCAGAGAGGCTGGCACCAAATTAAAATGGCTGTTTCTCTTTCTTCTTTGGTGGACAAATTCCATCAGGCTACAGTGGGGCCATGCCATCAGCTCTGCTGAAAATCCAGTCCATCACTCAGTTCCTCTTTCTCACTTGTTTCCATGCCAATGGGTCATTATCAACACTTGAAATGCAAATGTGTAACAGGCTGAACTACCTTGCAAATAAGCTACACAGTGCAGGTTTTTCACAATATGGGGCAGCTGACAGATGACTGGGTTCATCATGGCTTGTCCTCCCACATCTTCCTCTCAGTCCTTCTCCCAGCTCCAGTACGTATCCCAAAGTACAGCAGTTACTAGGAAGCTCGGGTGAGATGGTGTTCTTGAACTTACTTGTGGGGTCTTGTGGGCAACTGGCTGGCCACTGCGTGAACAGAATGGTGGACTAGAGGGACCTTTGTTCTGCCTCAGCATGGCTCTTTTTATGTTCTAGCATGGCTGGTCTCCCCCTCCCTGCTCTGATTTCCTTTTTGTTCTTTGCTGGTTTTTAGAAGTGTCAAAGAAGTTACTTAATTTTTTTCAGTCTCAGAAAACTGACCAATGGTACTCATCATTTAAATTATTTTGTTGGTCTTTTGCAGGTAGGTAAGTGTACACCCACAGTCCACATCTATCAGACATTTATAAGCATATCTGGGTGGCTATAAAGGATTGACAATTAAATTTTAAAAAGACAAACTCAGCAATTTTCTGGGGTCAGCTTTTCTTTTTTTAACTGATCCCAATTGTCCTTTTTCAAATCTGCAGAACCAGTGACAGTTGCTCAAAAGTACCACTTAGGTATTGATAGAGGCATCACTGGCATTAGCAAAGGTGAGATCACGAGGACTGGCAAAGTATTTTTGCTGTTCTTGCCAAGCAGTTTGCTAGCTGATCCTCAGAACCCATGATGGAAACAGTTTCCTTGGTTTGGACAATGCATTCAACCATCACAGGCTGAACAACCCCAAGGAGAAGCCATGGGCTATCACAGTAGCTTATTGCCCCCAAACAAGTCACCTTGTGGGATGCAGTCTAGCTACAGAAAATACAAAAACTCACTGTGGCTTGTTAAACATGATGGGTTGTCCTGACATACAAACCCAGTTTCTATAGCTTTAATTACTATTACTTATTTCATTTATGTACTACATAAATAGATAGAATAGAATACAGATAGAATAAATACAAATGCAAATACTATAAAATACATCATAAAATTCCAATATAAAAAGTTGAAAGTAGTTTTAAAAACTAAAACAATTCCAACAAAAAGTAGACCTGACATGTCCTATCGTATGTCATTGAATGCCTGAGAGTTTAGTTTTAACCTGGCACCAGGAAGTTGAGAATGGTGGAACCAGGTGGGCATCAATACAAAGATTATTGTAGAACTGTGGGGCCATCACTGACAAGACTCTCTTCCTTGTTGTCTCCCTCTGAGCCCCACTTGCAGGTGACCCTCAGAGGAAGGCCTCACATTTAGATCATAGTGTCTATGCAGATTCAGGTCAGGAGAGGCATTCTACAGGCATTAGAGTACCAGGTCATGCCAGGGGTATATGGGTTATAACCAACACCTTCAGTTGCATTCGGAGGCATACAGGCAAGCAGTATAAGTGGGCCAGAATTTGTCTTATATATTCAGACTTTCTGGTCTCATTTAATTTAGCTGACACTTTTTGCACAAACTGTAGCATCTGAACAATCTTCAAGGGCAGCCCTTGCAGTAGTCTAACCTGGAGGTTATCAGGTTTCAGTATATTACTGAAACCAGGCTGTCTGTCTTGATATGGGCCTAGATGGGGTATGAGCTGAAGTCGGAAGACATGCAATACCATTGGAGCCTCAAGTAACAAAGACAGTACAAGGAGGATCCCCTAGCTGTGAACTTGCTTCTTTGGGTGAGTACAACCATCCAGAAAGGCTTAAACACCATCCAGCCAGTCAGAAGCATCACCCACTAGTAGCTTCTCAGTCTTGTCTGGACTGAGCTTCAGTTTATTAGCCCTCATGTGGTCTACTGTTACAGGCTGATACTAAACACATCCATAGTCTTACCTGATGAAAATGGAGAAATTACACTGCTTGTCATCAGCATACTATGGCAGAGCAGCCCAAAATTTTGCATGACCTCACTCAGAGGTTGTATGCTGATGTTAAGCACAGAAGAGATGATCAACCACTGAGGAACCCCCATGTTGGCAAATCTGAAGGGCCAAGCAATATTCTCCAAGCACCACCTCCTGCAGCTGAACATCCAAGCAGGAGTGGAACCACTGCATTGCAATACTACCGCATCCCAATCCTAGCTCAGACAGTCACCCCAGAAGAATACTATGGTCAGTGGTAATTAAAACCACTAAGAAATCCAGAGGTGTCAGCAGGGTCACCTTCCTGTTGTCTCTCCCGCAACATAGGTCATTGTATAGGGCAGCCAAAGCTGTTTCTATGCCCAAACCTGGCCTGAATCTTGAGTGAAATGGATTCAGATAATCAGTCTCATCCAAAAGTGCCTGGAGCTGTTTCACCACACCTGTTCAAAGCGATTGCCCAGGAAGAGAATATTTGCCATCAGCCTCAAGTTACTGAGATCTTTACTAATTTATTTCCAGAGAGACTTTCTTCAGGAGTTGTCTCACTACATGAGCCCATTCCCTCCAGCAAGGAGCCCTTAGGAATCCATATGGATCCATTAGCCCCTGGGAGCAAACCAGCAAATGAGTTCCCCACCTTTGCATAGGGGAAAAGCCACCATCAAGCTGAACCTCAGTAGGTGGTGATCTGACGATGACAAGGTGCTGAAACAAACTCCTCCACCTTCAGATCAGTATACCCATACCTGGTCAAAAGAAACAGGTCTGGAGTGTGTCCATCAACATGCATGTGGCTGATGGCATGTTGGAACAGTCCCATGGTTATCATGGAGAGCATGAAATCCTGAGCCACCTCAGGAAAGGTACCATCAGAACACTCCAGACTGGTACAGAATGCAAACACTCCAGATAGACAAAGAGCATACAGAAAAATAGAAAACTCTTACAGACCTTGGCAACTTGCTGTCCCTAGTCCTCAAAATTTCTGTGATGCTACACCAAGTACTCTAGTGTGCACAATTGGGAGAAACTAACTTTGAGAATTAGGGCATGAATTGGCTTTTTTCTTCCTTCCCTATCTCTTTTCCCCTCTGAGTCATAGCTTTAAGATTGTAAGCATGTGGACAGGTAATGTTTTGTTTTTATATGCTTACGAAAGCCACTCTGGAAACTATTTTGGCTAAAGAGCCAACATGTTTTAAATAATAAATATTGTTTATGTAATCAGTCTGTTAGACCTGCATGCTTGAAAGAAAGAAATCAAGCAAGTCTGACAAGGTTTCTTTCATCTTTTTCTGCAAGTGAATGGATTTCTTATCTAGATGATTCTTATGAACTTTCGTGCTTTGAACCAGTACCAGATGTTCTTGTGTTTGCAGTCATCATCCTCTGAAATCTATTTGTGACTAAAGATTTCAATCTGCAGCCTACTGCACAAAGTGATCTTTTAAGTTGGTGAGAATGTTGACATAATGGGCCACAGAAATGAACAACTGTATTTATGTCTACCAACTTACTGACTCTGGTCACTTCATACTTCAGCAGTTTAGGATACTTAACCTAAAGATGTTCAGGTGCCATGGGAAGACACTCTCACAGGCACACTTACACAGGGTACCACTGAGATAAACTCACAGATGAGTCACGTCTATGACTTACATGTATACCCAGAGATAGATTAAATGTTAGACATGTCAGTAAACACTTGCGTTGTCAATGAGATATCCAATTACATCTATTGTCATTCTTTCAGCACTGAAAATGGCAAAAAGGACAATCTTTTGTAGTTTAAATGTCTCCAATATCTATTGGAGTAGAAAGGCCCCATGTTTAGTTGGAATTATTCTAAGTTAGCTTGTATTGGATTGTAGCCTATGGCTGACTGAGGAATGATGGGAGTTGTAGGATGTTTTTCCACCTGAACATGCATATGATTGTGTCCTAAGAAGACTCTGCCCTCCCAAAAAATAATGTCCATCTTTCGACTAGTAAACCTTTTAAAGCAATGCATTTAAAAAAAAAAATCAACAGATTCCTCTACCAGATTTGAACAATTTAGACTGGACTTCTATACTTATTGTTGTAGCTGCTTTTAACTGGGACTGCTTAGCTTAGAAAAAAGGTGAATAAGGGGAGACATGGTAAAGGTGTTTAAAATAATGCAGAGATATTTTCCTCCTTCTCCCATAACACTTGAACCTGGGGTCATCCCATGAAGCTGCTTTAGAACAGATAAAAGGAAGTACTTCTTCATACAATGTAGAGTTAAACTATGGAATTTGCTGCCACAGGAAGTGGTGATGGCTTTAAAAGGGGACTAGACAAATTCACAAGGGAGGAGGCTATCAGTGGCTACAAGCCTTGCTGGCTATCTGCAACCTACTTTACTAGAGGTGGCATCCGTGCATATACCAGTTGCTGAAGAGTTTGGATAGGTAGAGTTCTTGTACCCATCCTGATTGAGCAGTCCTGTGAGTAGCTGGTTTGCCTCCATGAACATGGGAGTGCTGGACTAGAGTCCCTTTGGTCTGATCCAGCATGGCTTTTCTTAAGTTCTTACGTTCATTTGCCTTGAAATAAGCCTCACTGAAAGGGACTCTGCATTAGATTTCTATAGATTGTACTGTCATACAACTCCATCATTCAAATTAGTGAGCAATGTTCTAGCAGCATAGGCTGATCATGTAATCCCTCCACAATGTTTTTAATTTTTTCCACAAATTTACATTAAATCTTCATCTTATCTCACGACATAACAGATCTGCTATAACACGGCAATTCCTTCAAGAACTTTCTGAATACAGGATTACACTGGCTGTGTACACTGTGTAAGATAAAGCATGCAGGGATTTTAATGACACTTCCAAAACTTCCCAGAGACCAATAATATTTAAACTAACAAAGCTGTCCTTCCCATTCAATACCTAGCTGACACTGGCTTTGAAGACTCAGACAGATTTTCCTGTCACTTCCACTACAGAGCAGCTTTGTACAGATTTCAAAGAGCAGCAAAAGTCACACTCACTTGCAAGTGCCTTTTTCCCTGCTGCATGGTAAGCAATGATGTATTTTTTTCCATCCCGATCCTCTGTTTTAGTCTCTAACCCTGGAAACAAAGATTTTATAGCCTGGTGTATAACTGTTCTTTTTTCTTTTGTGTCTTCTATGACCTAAACAGCAGCATAGAGAAAAAATATTTTGATAATCAGTTTATCTTACACTGTCTAAGATACCTTTTGTGCTTGAAAATTAGATGCAGAAATTTTGAAGCAAAGCCAAGGTGAAGTCAGCTGCATTCTTGTGCATCTATTGGACAGGGGAGCAAAAGCACTATCCAATAATAAGCCTCTGGCAAGCAGATTTTGATATGGTTCCCCCACTTAAAAAAAAAAGCACACCAACATGTTTCTTCAGGATTCATGGCCATTCATGTCTTCTTAGTGCTACCCATAAGAGGGTGAGCTTCAAATACACAGCCAGAAAAATTGAGAAAAAGTCTCATGGAAGCACTTGCAATACAGGTATATATCATGCAGCAAACCTCCAGATTCCAGTATTGCCTATGGTAGTCTGGTTTGAAAAATCAAGTACTGGAAGTGATGTGAGGCATTTACGGTTTTAGATTTTTACATCTGCAATTCTAACAATTAAAAAGTGGTAGAAGTACATGAATAATATAAATGACATTTTAGTAAGTGATACTCTATTTAGCCTTTTACAAAAATACTAACATTATATATTTATTATTCATATATTAAACCCATTCTAAGAGGCACTGATATATACAATTGCCAATGTATCATCTCTGGCAAACCAGTATGATATCATGTTTAAGGTATCAGTCTAGCAGCTGGCTTTCTCCAGTCTAAATGCTTATTTGCTGGAGAAACAACTTATGGTTAAGTTATGAGCAAGGTAAGTTCCTTAAATGGGAAAACTGTCTTCTCCGCTATCACAGGTATCTTAATGTAGTTCAAGGCCTAATTTTCACAAACAGCAGGTGAGGCTGTGTACCTATTTTGGGGCTGTAACACTTTACACTGCAGCTGGGGCTCACAACTGAACACTCTTCTATGAAAAAAAATCCTTACACATTAAAAGCATTATATTAAGGAGGAAGCTATCCTAGAGTCCTTCTTCCTGACATGCTGATTTGCTACATACAGAGGACTTCTTATGTCCATCTCTGCAATCTGTAGTGGTACAGTCCCCATACAGATGTATGCCCCAAATCACAATTCATTCACAATTGCATTCACAATTAAATCTGGGAAAACAACCACTTCCTCTACACCACATACTTTTTCTTTAAAGTGGAAAATCAAATTAAAGTTTTTTTCTGCTAATGCATTACTCTTCTAACAGTACAGGTAATAGTTTAATCCTATTTACACAGTGAAAATAGCTGGGAGAGCCAAACAAATGTAATACTCAAACTTGCATTTAAGCTAGCAGAAGGGCATATTTCCAAGGACATAGAACCTATGCCTATGTGCAATTTTATTGATAACAAATATTATCTACTAGTGACTAATACAGAGAGTTTTACAGTTTGGGGAGAAATGGTTCAAATACTGCTCCAACATAAGCCTTCCATCTCTACTAAACCTCAGCCAAGTGCAATTTAGTCAATTTCCTATGAATACACTTTCCAAAATCTATTGGTCCAGTTAAATCATTTTTGCACTAAATTGATTTAGTTATTCATTCCTGATATTATTCTGTCAAATTACCTCAATGGAAACACTGCCTTCTTTATTTTTAAACAGCTGGAGTTCTTCTAAGTGCTGTTTGTCTTCAGCTGACAGAACCATAAAGTTTTCTTCAGGAGGATCCTAGGAGGCATATTAAAACATAGCAAAAAAGTCAGTCTAAATCTGTATGAAACCATTAATTATAACCTTTTACTCAGTTAAGGAAACTGCGCACAAAAGGCTTACCTCATCATCCACTGGCACAGAGAAGTCATCTAAATGAATAGTATGTCCATCTTTTCCTATTTCATGAACAACAAAATCTGAATATCTAGTAGAAAACAAGGCAAGTGAGTCAATAGAGAGTTGAACAGCATATCTAAAAAGAGATTTCTACTTTATGAACTCTTTACACAGTAAGATTCACAAATTGGAAGCTCCTCATTCTCTTTCTTAATCATCATCATCAAATGATAAAAAATATTTATATGTTTACATTTCTACTCTTGCAAGGAACTCAGTTTGACTCACATGGTCCTCATCTGCATTTTTATTCTCAGCATAGTTTAAGCTGAGAGTCAGTGGCTGACCCAAAGGCACCCAGTGCGCTTCACGGCTGACCAGAGACTTGAAGCTGGATCACCCCACCACAGTGGCTCTCAGTTATTTCCCCTGCCCCACCTTACTCCTTAGACATGCTTCAGTACAAAGAACGAATAATGAGCATCATTTATAACTACACCTCGTGAAGTATTCTAAAGCCAAGATTTCAAACTTTGCTTTATAAATGAAATGTACACATTTATAAATGTATCATTTTCATACAGCATCTTCTGCTGTAAAGGAAAGAAAAAGAAGGAAACCAAAATGCATTGTTACACAATGGGAAATAATTGGATCAACAATACTGTAGGTGAGAAGCATTTTGGAATTGTTGTAGATCACAAGCTGAATATGAGTCAACAATGTGATGTGGCTGCAAAAAGGGCAAATGCCATTTTAGGCTGCAATGACAGAAGTTTCCTTTCCAAATCATGTCAAGTACTAGTTCCCCTTTATGCAGCAATGGTTAGGCCTTATCTGGAGTACTGTGTCCAGTTTGAGGCACCACAGATTAAGAAAGATACGGACAAACTGGAAAGGGTTCAAAGGTGGGAAACAAAGATGGTCCATGGACTGGAAACAAAGTCCCGTGAGGAGATATTGAGAGAACTGGGCATGTTCAGCCTTGAAAAGAGAAGACTGAGGGATGAAATGATAGCACTCTACAAATATTTGAAAGGCTGTCACAAAGAGGAAGGACAGGACCTCTTCTTGATCATCCCAGACTGTGGGACACAGAATAATGGGCTCAAGCTGCTGAATGCGATTCCAGCTAGGTATCAGAAAAATTTCCTGACTGTTAAGAGCAGTACAACAATGAAACCAATGACCTAGGGAGGTTGTGGGCTCTCCCACACTAGAGGCATCCAAGATGCAACAAGACAGCCATCGGAGAGGGATGGTTTAACTTCTGAGTCCTGCACTGAGAAGGGGGTTAGACTCAATGGCCCTCCAGCACCTTCCAGTGCTACTATTCTATGAATTGCTGCAGAAAGGAAAGAGGGAAGAATGGAGAGCCACAAACTCTCATAAGAACGGTTCCCAATTCACAAGGAGCCAGTGGTACATCTAGAACAGCCCGACAAGTTGTGCAATGTAATCCTACAAAACATAATGGGCCTGAACCTCAGGTGAATGAAAGAGAATAGAATTGTGTAGAAATGGGAATAAAATATAGTA
Organism: Varanus komodoensis; assembly: GCF_004798865.1. Taxonomy (NCBI): domain Eukaryota; kingdom Metazoa; phylum Chordata; class Lepidosauria; order Squamata; family Varanidae; genus Varanus; species Varanus komodoensis. The sequence goes on along the minus strand of NW_025335409.1, from coordinate 13,997,190 downwards.
AATGAAACAGTTTTGAGATATGCGTGTGTTTCCCCATGTGCTGTCTGTCTGTACATTTGTATGTGTTTTTTAATGTATTTAAAAACTGCCAAGAATGCTTTGGCTAGAGGGCAGTATAGAAACGAAATGATATCACAGGACTGCAGTCTTATAAAATGTTACCCTCCAACAGCTGGACTGCAACATTCACCATCCCTCACCATTAGTTAAGTGGAACTTCTGGAGGGCCACACGCTCCACCCCCACCAAATAAGGGATTTAGCTAAAAGTTTCATGCGAGAGGCAAGAATGAAGCAGATGGATCTGTCATCCTTCTCTGGAATCAAATCCCATCAAAATCAGTGGAACTTTTAGCACCAGATCAGGGGTCCTGCTGTTACCTTAATGAAAAAATGAAAATACTAGATATGGAGTTAAATAATTACCATTTTGGCCCTCATTTCCAATAGTAAATTGTTAGATTCAAACTACACATGAAAGATGGAAAGCAAATCAAAGTTAGCTAATTCTGCACCTCTTCTGAGGCACAGTAGTAAGTTTTGGCTGAACTAGCACCATTTACAGCATCAAGTCAATTCACAGGGTTGAAAAGATGTTAGTAGTTACCTTTCTTTTAATATTCCAGAAAAACCTTTGTGAGAACTAACAAATTTTGTTATGCCAACATCTAGCTCAGTCAGCCCATGTTTCATCATATCTGCAAAGCTCTCTGTGTCTCCTTCTCCATCACTTTCTTCCATTTCTTCCTCATCATGTTGATCTACACTTTCCACATTCAGAACATTTGCCTTATTTGGTTCTTCAAGCCGGTTTTTCAGAGGCTGCTCCACCTCAGCTTCAGCCTTACAGTCAGAATTCTTTCTTCCTTTCAGTGGTTCTTCCAAGACCTTTTGCCTTTTAATTTCATCCATGTTACCTTCATCAGCTTTAGAATGAGGACGCTTCAGGAATACATTATCCATTTTTATTGCCTCCATTTTGAAAGCACCTAGATGAAAATAACATCCTGAAAAAACAAGGGGATGACACAATACCATAATGAGATTCCCATACTTTTAGACAGTTAGGTAGTGCCCTGCAGAATAATGAAATTTCCCTTCATCCAAATAAATAAATAAATAAATAAATAAAATATTTATTTAAAGGGGAGAAAATCAAAGGCACCATGTTGCATGAGACTGCTCAGGTATTCATGCTCTTGTTTAGTTTCACAAGATTGCAAGTTTTAATCTATTTAAATCTATTTAATCTAGACAAATTTCTGCAGGGATATGGATAAGTTTGTGCTATTAAGTTATTAAGGTTCAAAGGAATCTGTTTTCCCTTCACAGCAATCGTGGAAAATTCTTGACAGTGCTTCAGACCTGCTGAGCACCAGGATGACAACTCTCTCAGTTACACAAGGTTATGCACGGTATGGAGCAGTGAATAGCAAAACATTTTTCTCCCTCTCCCATAATACCAAAAGCCAATATGGTTATCCCATAAAGCTGGGAAATTCAGGACACATAGGAGGAAGTTCTTATCACAGAGAATAGTTATACTATGGAGTTCAGTTCCACTAGATGCAGTGGTGGCCACCAATTTGGAGGTCTTTAAAAAGAGGAATGTACAAATGGATGGAGAAGGCTATTAACATCTACTGGTTCTCATGATTATATGCTACTTCTAGTATTAGAGCTTGATCTAGTGGGTCCTAGATCAAATAAATCCAGAGCTTTCCCTAGAAGCAAACATGACAAAGCTGAGGCTGTCATTCTTCAGGCACATCATGAGAAGGCAAAGCCCACTGGAGAAGACAATCATGCTATAGAAAGTCACAGGCAGAAGAAAAGGAACACTAAATATAAAATGCTTTGACTCAATAAAGGAAGCCACAGCCTAGAATTTACAAGAGCTGAACAGGGCTGCCATGGATAGAACATTTTGGAGCATTCATTCATAGGGTTGCCATAAGTTGGAAACAACTTGACAGCACATAACAGCAGCAATACATCTATACACTGCTTGGGGACGCTAGCAGGAGGCTGGTGTTGCACTCACATCCTCCATGTGTATTCCTGTGGGCAAATGGTCAGTCACTGTGTGAATGGAATACTGGATTAGATGGACCCTTGTCTGATCCAGTGTGGATGTTCTTAATGGAAGAGTGAATGTCATCATGACAAAGCATTCGCAGATACTGCCACAGGCAAACTGCAGCTTCATAGTGTATGCCTTCTGCTTTTATCAGAAACCCTATTTCTGGCATTGCAGGCCATTCGAGGAGTTTATTTGCATTCTAGAGGGGGGACTAGGCCAGGTTTTTGAAAGCAAGGCCTCCAGAAGCTTCACTTGGCCCTTTAGATCCCAGCCATTGATTCAGGCATATTACAATAATGGAATATATAGATGTAGTACTCTTAAAATGATACAAGAAAAAAAGAAGCCAGCAGTAATAGTGTTGTTAATCTATTTGTACTTCTAATGTTCTGCTAGTAAACTCTTCAAGAAAGGTTAGATAAAAACCAAGAAAGCATAATAATCCAACAAGATTATAAAACCAGACTTTTCCAGTTCTGTATTATCAATTAGTCTCTTCTATATCAGTCTAATTATTATTTTCCTCTGACAGTATTATTGGGCAGACAGGTACCACTGAAACTGTATGACTGGCTTAGGAAAACAATTTGCACTGTTTTGGGGTTGCACCCCTCCCAACTATATGATGGGAAATGTCACGACTGACACTGATGCCCCCCCCCACCACAAGATGCCCTAGGCTGTGATCCAATCCATGTTTAAAAGAAAAAAAAGTCCTATAATTCCCTGTATTTTCCAACCAGCATGGCTGGTTGAGGAATGCTGAGATCTTTAGGACCTTTCTTCTGTCAAAATATGTATATGATTGCACCCTTACAGAACCCTGACACATGAAAGAGATGGTCACATTAAACCTCATCTTTGACAACTCATTTCCATGTGCAGAATTTTCACCCACAGTGTATTATAGAAAAATGCATAACAGTTTAACCATAGAATAAACTTTAATTTCTGGGAGATAATTGTTTTTACTCCTGTTCTGATCATTTTGACAATGTTTCCATACTTGCATGCTAAGTATTTTAGTTATTTTTGCCTGATCATCAAGTTCTTCTTAGCGAGAAAATTGTGCCAACTCTCTTTCACGAGGTACTTCAATAGCAGCTTCCATCTCCCTGCTTGGGCAGGCAAAGGTAGAAAATTAAGGACTTGAAAGAGAGCTGAAAATATTAAGTATGATAGAAAATCTCAGCCCTTATTGTATGCGTGTAATAATTTACCAGCACTCTTCCACAAAAAAACAACGTAATCAGAATTACAAAAACTTCTCTATTACATACTTTCTTTTTATTATTAAAATACTTCAATACGTATCCTTTTCATTATGTAAAGTAGTAAGGTGGGTTCTTCCATTAGTCAGATTCTGTCTCTTTAGTTGTGGGAACTTAAGGTCTCCTATGTGTTAATGTTCCTATGTGAGACAGAGTGGGCAGACGGTGGAGGTTTTTCCCTCATAAATGAACACAACATACACAGCAAAATGCATGCGTGCACACATGAACTTCCTGTGAAACTTGGGTTCCCCAGTGCACAAAAGGGAAGGTGCAAATATTCACTCCACAGCGTTATTTTTCTTCCAGAATAAACTACTGTATATAATACAACTTTTCGCCTAGTTACAGAGCTGTGAAGGAAATAATTTAAGGAGTAACCTTATATAAGTTAATATAATTACATTTAATGTAATATAATTTAAGAAGTAACCTTCTGCCTCTTTAATCAATTAAGTCCTACAACTCCCAACATGCTCCAGCCAGAATGACCGGTGCGGGCATGCTGGGAGTTGTAGGACTTTCTCACTAGCGAAACATAGGTAGGTTTATACCCTTTAGAATAGCTACACGGTAAAGTTCGTACAATACAAAATATACGCCTTCCTTTGTATCAGACCTGTTAGGCTAAGTTTTTAAAATACACCCACACCAGCAGAAAACGTGGAAGGCGTTGCTCAGGAATCCCTGGCTCCCAAATCTGAAACTCAAACTTTCCTTGGCCACATTTTGAACTGGAGATGGCCACTCCTGCTCTGTATTGTAAGCCATACAAAGAAACATGCTAAGTGACACCTAAAACACTCAAACAGGGAGGAGGCGAAAATGAGTCTCCTCTCCCCACCTTGTAGATGGTTAGAGAAATTGGGAAAGCGGGTCCTTGGTTTCAATGGGCTTATTGAGTCACGGCGGGGCTGGCGATCGCCGAAAGGAGAGGGGAGGCAACTTCCTAGCGTAGAGAGGACGCCGTAACGCATTGCCTTCCTCCTCAGAATTTGCAATCCACCTGGGCTTTCCCAGTACATCTGCAAAGGCGCAGGCCGAAAACACTTACCAACATCAGATGTCCCCTTGCAAAGAGAAACGACGAATGGGCGGCGGCCACTGAGGCGCAGGCACGTCTCCCTCACAGCCAACTTCGCAGCACACTCACCCAGCTTGTTCCACGGCCTAAAGGCCAGGGATGGAGGAGAGGGAAGGGGCGGTCTCTCTTTCTCTCTCTCGGTAGCCTGCGAGCAACCGAGTTTGTTCCGGGGCATGCGAAAAAGCGCATGACGTTTCCCCTGCGCGTTGGGGAAAGCTCCTGCAGGCAGCGCTGCTTGTCTTCTCCCCGAGCCTAAATTCCTGCGCCGTGCAGAACAAACACAGTAACTGCATTATATTGAAGCTCCATCCGGATCAGGCGGCGCTGTAACGAAGGGGTACGGCTTACGATGCAGATTGCCGGGTTTGGAGTCCGCTCGTTCGTCTGCTCCCGCATCCTTACTCCAACCGCGTGCACTAAACTTAGAATATCTTTGCACTACTGGTGCTCCCGATTTTCTGTTTGCAGCCTTCAGCACAGATCAGAATTCCCGCATCGCCCTTCTAAAGGTGCACTGAAAAGTGAGGAGGGAGCACCATTATTTAGTCACTGCATAACCATGGTTTTGGGACCCTATAACGCGAAGCTTTTAAAAGAGGCCACCGTCAAACCCTATGCCCGAATTACAGGGAGGCCTGCTTGCTGTCATAACTATTATTTCTAGAAAACTACAAAGGAGAGAACCTAATTGGGCTAACATTGAGGAAAGTGGGTGTAAGACAGGCGCACTCGTATACACTATATTCTAAGCATGATTTACAACTACACACAACCCCCCCCATGCAGCCCCTCCCATTCCCAGTGCGCGAGCATCTCCCAGCTTTTTTCTAATGGAAAACAGTATTAAAAAAAGAAACTTTGCGTTCTCAACTAGACAAGATATTAGTGTGTGTATGTGTTTGTTTCAAAATGTGTCTAGCTGCATATCAGAGCATTGCTCAAACTGTCTTCCATCTTGAGGCTGCAAAACAGGATTGCCTGATTAGGGAGGGTTGATACAGGTTCAGCTGATGGAGATGGTGCCTGTAAAACATATACATTGGTGTGGGAGGTGTCTCAAGCCACTTGGAACCCTTTCCTTTTCCTACAGCAAGGAACCAGAATGTTTGAGACATGCTTCCATATGTAATGCTCACCCTTGGACCAATATCAGCAAGTGAAGCTCTTTAGCAGATGGTACTATCGCCAGGAAAAGTAAGGTAACATCCATAAGGAACATGGCTTTTTAGTGGTGGGTGGCTTTGTGGAATTCTTCTGAGATGAGAAAGAACTGCCTCCTCGATGGTTTTAGAAGTGCAGTAAATAAGTGTTTAGATGATCAACTGCAGGGTTAATAGTTCATGCAACCAATTTATGCTTGCTTCAATCTGGTCTACTGGTCTGCAAACTAACAATATCGTAAAACAAATCAAATTAAGTTTAGAATGAAAAGAGTAAAGCACCAAACACTAAATTCAACTAGTCTTATAAGTTTGGACCTATAAGACCTGGTTATTAATCTGGCTGCTGCAGTCTGCACCAGTTTCATTAGTTGCTTTCTTGCTGTTATTTCAATATTCTTTCTGAAGCAGTTCAACCCATATACAAAATGTTTTACAGAATCCAATTTTCTTCTTATAGAAAATCTGTGTAGGCTTGGTGGAACAAACTTTGGTAAATAAGGGAGTTTGAACATTCTGATACTAATATTCATGAAGCAAATACAAAGTGTGGGCAAGATTGCATACTAATTGTCCAAGAAGTCCTGTGATAACGATCTTTTCTTTAAGAAGCTTTAGCTATGGTTGGCAAGTGATTTTTAAAAACTTTTTAGCATGAACTGAAGGAAACACTAACTGGCGAGCCCTTTTAATGAAGAGATTATTGTTGTAGGCGAGATTTTACGGACGAGACCAGAGACTGGTTGGAATTATCGAGAGAGATTTATTTTTACCTGCCGGCAGGGACCATGCACTCGTGAGAGTGTGGTAGCAGGCAGAGGGGAGACATTTGATTTTTATACTCTTTTACACTTATGCTTGAATAACAGCGAACAATAGGGGAACAACAGAAAACAATGGGGGGACAACAGAGAAACAATAGGGGAGAGCACATTTTGCCCATTTATCATGCAAAAGCAAGCAAGCGTGGGTACAAGGGCATAATGTCTGCGGCGATACTAGTAATGCTGGAGCGAAGCCTGCTTTGTTATCAGCTTAGCATAGCGTGCACATCCGTGTTCGTGTTCTTGTTCTTCATGAGAACAAGAACACTCTGACCATGCTTCTAACTCGTGATGAGCTGTGCCCTGGCTACGTGTATGATCATGCCTGATCATGAGGGGGGTTACAACAATTATCACACAGGAATAGCTGCTATCTGCTGGCAGCCATATGACCATGGTGCAGAGTTCCCCCTTTTTTCCACTGCCACCTCCAGTGCACTCCTCCTCCTGACTGAGTTGAGTAGTTTTACTTATTACATAAGAGAACAACATATGCATCACTCCTATTTAACAATATTTTAAATAAAAAACAAATTTAGGCCTGTAGGCTTTAGAGCATTTATTTGTTTATTTACTCTTTTATAACAAAGTATCTCCTTTTTAATAACATCTCTAATAATAGTGCCTATCAAGGAGATTACTAATTTGGGACCCACATATACCTGTAAAGTTAGAGACAATCTCAGTCAGTCAATCCAACACTACAGGCCTTCAACATCCTTTGGACTCGTTTCTGTTCCTAGGCCTTCAACATCCTTTGGACTCACTTCTGTTCCTGGCTGGACTGACTGACTAATTTGCCCCTTCTACCCATGATTTCATGGAAAAAGCTTTGCTAGGGTTATGCTGTCCTTGACAGATTTGTTCAGCTCTTATAACTCAAGGCTATGGTTTCCTTTATGGAATTGATCCATTTAATAGTTGGTCTCTCTATTCTAATGTCTTTGACTTTTCCTAGCATTATGTTTCAGTGAGACTTGCCCTCTCATGAAGTCCTCAGGGTACAACAGCTTCAGGTTCATAATTTTTACCTCCAGAGCAAGTTCTGGTTTGATCTGATATAGGACGCTTGTCCATCTTTCTGTTGGTCCAGAGTTTTCACAAAGCTGCCTGAATAGGATCAGTGAAAAGAAACTGGTCTCACAGTATCGTTTACGCTTCAAGTGGAGACAAGAGAGCTCTAATCATAACTTGAATATCAAATAATAATCCTTCCAGTTACATTCTGTGGGCTGTCTTCACTGAGGTGTTTTGGCTCAGACATGTGTAGATAATTTTAATGAAAGAGTATAATATGGATTCTACATACAATACAGATAGCCGATAATGCAAAGATGCGGTCATAAATAAGCACACTTTCGTTATTGGCAAATGAATTGACATATTTAGCTTCTCACCCTGTTCACCCAAAAGTTAACAGGGACAGAATGTACCCACTGAGGAGTGGTGTGGACTAACAGCAACTCTTCCCTCACATTGGGCATCAACATTTCTGTCCTACCCTGAAGAACATATTGACTGGGTTTGCACCAGGGAAGGAAAAGAAGCCATGGTGTCTCCCCCACCACCCCCAAGCTCTCACATGCTCTAGAGCAGGGGTCCTCAAACTTTTTCACCAGGGGGCCAGTTGAAAGGTGCAGGTGCTAGGCACAGGCTGGAAAGGTGGTGCCAGCTGTGAGTGCAGGCCAGCGAGGGAGCAGGGGCAGCGCGTGCGGGCGCGCACACTGAGGCGGGCGTGAGGCAAGGTGCGGGCAGGTGCACGCAGAAAGGGGAGGTCAGGCAAGGTGGGTATAGGCATGTGCCATGAGGCGGGTGCACAAGGCAGCAGCTTGCTTGCTTGGAGATTGTTTTCTCTGAGCGAGCAAACCACCGCCTCCCCATGCGTGGGGCGAGGTGGGCAGTGGCATGTGTGCGTGCGTGTGGGTGAGGGCACGTGCGCGGTGGGTCCAGATCGGCATGGCAGGCCGCATCTGGCCCCTGGGCCGTAGTTTGAGGACCCATGCTCTAGAGTTCTGAGCTGATTTAGAAACCACCCTCTGTGGGCTTAAATGGCACAGAAACTCACATACAACTTAGGTACTTAGGGAAATGAGGCAACACATGCATGGTGGGAAAAGTGTTAGGAACGGAATCAGGTTCCAAGGAATAACGACACAGGAGACAAAGTACCAAGTAGCACTAGTTTACTATGTTCTTGCAAGAGCAGGCACCCACCTCACAGGTGGCGGGGCGGTTTGACAAAAGACATTGCCTTTTATTCTCTTTCCCCAATTTGCAGGCCCTGCCTCTTTTCGCCCATTGACTGGGTTACTAAGAGGTCACAGTCTTCTCTGTCCATCTCTATCATACTAATCCTTGGTATGTTCCCCCACCAGCTCATGCATCCCATGTTCATGCTAATAAGTCCATTACCTATGAGAGGTGTGTCAGTTATTATTCATAAGCCTATTAAACGTGTGCACTACTTCCTAGGAGTTCACTAGTTCATTTTGACCTTACATCAGTCCTAAAACTATTGGGAGGATGAGATAGGGAATAACCAACTTTCTTCCAAGCCAATTATCTTTTTAGCCAGCTGCCAAGAGACAATTACCTGCTATCTTCTGCAAAAGCAATAGTTTCACCATTCCCTACAATTCTCCCCTTCTTTTCTTCAGAACTTTGATGTGAGAAATATTATTATTCTTGTGCTCAAACATAGTTATACTACATATTAATTCACCTTTGTTTGCTTACTTTAGTAACTAATTCAAACCTGTCCACTTACTTCTACTTCCTATTTACAAAATCTCTTTATACAGCTCCTTACTCTGGCCTTTGACCTTATAAGGGTCTTTTGCTCTGGTCTTTAGTAATCCATCATTCTTCTGCTTAGTAACAGTAATTTTCCTTCTCTCACAAAAAGGAAGTCACAGTGGCTTCTTTTCCTTCCCTGATCATGTGAACCCAAGTATTGTTATCTGCACGTTGGCCAGGCAGTTTGAATCTGTAATGTACATATGCAGAGTATGGTTAAACAGAATTACATACAGTATGTAGACCTAAGATGGGCCTGGGGGCAAGGCAGGTATGCCAAGATGTCAGTGGAAGAGGAACATGATTCTGCTCCCCATACACACAGTATATACAGGTATATTAAGATTAAACAGGTTTTGGACTCTGCAAATATTGCCATGCCACAACTACCTTATGGGCCACACCAGGTGTGCACACTTCTATCTGATTGCTAGGTTGTTGCCATTCCATTTTTTCTCTCTAAGCCTCGCTAGAGAGACCCCCAGAGCTCCGAGCTCATTATTTGATTGTGGCAAGGTATTACCAACTGTGACCTCCAACCATCATTAGAAGGCTTTCTTATTAGATTTCCTTGACACAAATAGATAACCACAGGTAGATGAGCCTGAGTGGTGGTGGAGATAGATAGGAAGAGAAACCTTTCCTGGGATTGCCAGAAAGTCATACTCAACTCCTAGCTCTAAATTAAAAGAAGCTAGCTGTCCAAAGACTGTAACAAGGGACAAAAACTGCAATGAGTACCCATCAATGAATGGTATAAGCCTTGCTAGCCTGATACCAACCTCCTTAGGGCCTGGGACTTCTGCAGAGCTGCAGAGAGAGAGGTTTTGTGTGTTACAGAAGAAATCCTTTTGTCACCTTTTAGGCTGAGATGGACTAGAGAAGCATGAATTAAGATGGGAATGGTTTTAGCTGTCTCTGAATATTTCACATGGCTTCCAGTTTTGCAGATCTGGAAAGATGTGTTGTATTCCAGCTGGGTGGAGGATAAAGAAATACACTGAAATGCATCCCTCCGTCATAATCTCTATTAAGTGCAGTGGCCAAATTATTACTGATTTTTTTGAGAGCGATTGTCCTTTTTTGCTGTAAGATATTGCTAGCATGCAGCAAGTTACTCTGTAGAGCTGCATTGAGTCCAACACAGAGGCCACTATAAATCCTATACATGCAAGCAAAGGCAACTGATATGAATACATTAAATGAATAAAGACCTTTTCAGTTCTCATTATTTCTGTTGCCATTTCAAATGAGGCTTATAGTGAACTGCAGAATAAAGATCTTTTTATTGCAGTGGGAGGAAGCAAAAGCAGGTCTTCTAGTATGCATTGAGTGGGAACATCTCCACAGAAGATTGGCTGTGCGTGCGTCAGCAATTTCTCAGAATGGAGTAAGGCAAATTAACATTTAGAAAATATTGTGTAATTATATATTACAATAATTGAAATATTTTTTCTATGCCAGGTATATTCAAGGTAGCTAAGCATTTACTAAAAGGTTAAAGGGTCTACTACTTGTATATTACTTGGAGAATATGACAACCATTATTCAGGCAATGCAGTTTTTGATTACTGGGTCACATATGGATCATAATGGACAAGATCTAACCAGAGTTAAGCAACTGCCCCATTTATGGCAATAATCTAATGCACACATACTTAGAAGAAACTCCATTGAACTTGCATAGGGTTTATTTCAGGGGAAAAACATGCATAGGCTTAGGCTGTGGATCTTTCCCATGTGCACAGGTTTGGCTAAATTGCACATCATGTTTTGGAGGGTTTTATTATCATAGCACCATAACTGCTTCAATATGCTAGTGAATTGGGTGCATGTAGTCAAATGTTGCCTGTTTATTTGAAACCCAGGCAAGCTTTGCCTAAAGATAATTTAGGACACAATCCTAATCATGTTTAGACCATAAGAAATCCCACAACTCTCAGCATCACTGAGTCAGCATGGCTAGCTGGGAGATGCTGGGAATTATAGAATTTATTTCTGCATTAACAGGCATAGGATTATACTATCAGTGTCTACTACCACTTTGTCAAGTGACCATAATCTCTGGTAAAGATATGGTTTTAATTTCCTGATATACCCAATTGTAATTGCCCATCCGATAATATATTTAGGATCCATGTTTGTTGATTCATAAAAGGATATTTCTTTCAGGCATTGTTCAGTATTAGGAACATTTGCACATAACGAAAACCTAAATAGCCTGGCAGTGTAAGTGAGCAGTGCAATTCTATATGCGGCCCATTTACTTCTGTTTTGTGTGAGCAGCTAAAATTAATTAACTTGGAAACACTCGCTCACTGCTGGGTGAGTGTCAAGGGTCAACATAGTTGGGCACCTGTCAAGGCCCATGATTAACAGAGGTCCACTCAAAAAACTCCTCTAGGGTTACTCTTCTTTACAGTTACAACCTACTTGTTCACCTGCTTTACACTCTGGTGCAGACAATGGTGGTGATGAGGAGGAGCACTTGATGCCACTGCCTACTTGCTCACTGGATTTCTGCCTGCCAAGCAAGCAAATGATGGGGATGGTGAAAGAGAGGCTGAGGGACAATAGCATCTGTTGATAATGCCAGAGAGAAGGCTGACTCACAAAGAGGTAGCCATTTAAGCTTTTATGTGCCTTCAGAAACCTAGAGCTTACACTAGCTTATTGTGATCTCCACAGGTGGCTTCTTGATTTAGTGCCCCATCCAAACAAGACAGGATTTCTAAACCAACCATGTTTTTTGCTACTGGCTCGCCCATTCTGACTTGTGTGGGAGCCACAAACATGGAGCATAAGTTCAGGTGTCATGATAAGCAATTATTTCCTAATTTGCTTTAGCTAGTTGCACAAAACCGGAGCAAATGTTCTGCATGTATCAACATGCTACTAATCACAGTCAACTAGGATAAGCCAGGAAACCCAGCCTACTGTTATGTGGGAACGTAGCCATTGTCAGCATGATTTTTCTTTATAATTCATACCTAGACTATGTAGACCAAGTACTGCCTCAGGTCATCTACCCTATCATGGGATTTCTCCTCAGGCTCCTGGAAGTCTGGTTTTCTCCAACCCTGGCCTTTTTGCTCCTCAAATAATTTCCTTGAAAAACACATCTATATTCCCCATATTTTAATGCAAATGTATGCAATTTCCATCTGCTTTGCATATTACATTATACTTGAATACCAGTTTGTATCAAGGAGTTAAGGAAATTAAGACTGAGTATTGATTCAAAGGTAATTGTCCCGTTTGAAGATAACTTAATATGGATTTCCGTTCTCATTCTGCCTCTGCTCTATCATCAATTGCCATTTACATTGTTTACCTGGAAGATGATTAATTTGTATCTTGTGTCAGTTCACTGATATTATCCACAGAATTGCATTTTTTTTATATGAAACAATGCAGGGCTGTTGTCAGAGGGTGGCATCCTAGGATACTTGCCAAGGTCTGTATTATGGTAGGGAAAACACTGTTGAACTCTCTTCCTTGCTTTAGCTGTCAGTAGGTTCACCCTCTCTAAGAACAGGAACACTAACAAGAGCAAAAAATAATAGTAGTCTCCATTTGCCGTGTCTTTTCCATCATGGCAGCCAGTGCGACAAGCTGGGCCCAGAAGCACAAGTGGTGACAATGGCAAAGAGACGTTCCAATGGGGATGGGGATGTCTCTGAGCACACTGCGCAAGTACATTGCAAAATATGGAACATATGCAAACTAGATGGTTTCCTGAACACATTTTAGCAATGCAGTCATAGAGTCTAGTAACCCAGTGGTTTTCCTGATGAGACTCCTGTATGTGAAGCAGTGATCCAACAGGTCAGGCTTTTTCTGGGATGGAAAGGTACTGCTAGGAAATGTTCCACATACTGAATGTCTGCATGTTAGAGACACAGGAGAAATACTACATTAAAAAAAGTGGCTCTTGTAATAGTGAAGCAGCCCTCTGGAATTCAAATAGGCTGTTACTTTGCTTAGATGCAGAAGGACAGATAGCAAAGAAAGATACTAGTAATTTGCAAGAAATACTTGACCAATGCTAATATGTGTTTCATTTCGTCATTTATAGGGTACAGTCCCAATTTCATTCAAGCATATGGCCGAAGCTCATTTCCTTTTGACAGAGCTAATTTCATCCATATGTTGAAGACATCAATTATTCCGGCAAGTAGCAAGACCATGAGGTTTGGAGACTCTGTATTTCTCTTAGCACAAAATGTACAGGGAATCAGAACGGTTTGGTTGTCCTGCTTGGAAAAAGTGAAGGTTGAGTCGAGTTTTCTTTTGAGGTTTACAGTTTAGAGTCAATCTGAACATGAATACCAAACTAGATGAAATGTTCATTTTTAATAAACTCTCATAGTAACATTACTTACCAAGCTGGGAGAATGGACATCAAAGTGGGAAATGTAGTTCAGTATATATAAGTGCAAAAGAATGCATGCCTAGTTATTTAACACTGTATTACACAGCATATTACACAACTTACTATTGAGTACACATGGGTTGTCAATTAACAGACTTATATATAGGATGCTATTGTTTGTGCTTCCTGAACTTGGAAAGTTATGGACACCCAACTAAGCACAGGTGGAAGGAGGTCACTTTCAGTCCTGTAAATGTTTTCCCCCTTCTTGTGAGGATGAGGGACTGGAGCACTGCCTGAATTTGGCTGCAGTGAACTAATTTCTCTGAAACGCTCTCTTGCAGCCTTTTTCCCCCTCATGAAGGTTAATGAAACAGGTTTCTGATAAACAAAAGCAGGGAAGGAGTTTAAAGAACTCAATATGCCAGCAAATTTGGAAAACTCAACAGTGGCCACAGGATTGGAAAAGGTCAGTTTACATTCCCATCCCAAAGAAGGGCAATGACAAAGAATGTTCAAACTACCGCACCATTGCACTCATTCTACATGCTAGCAAAGTTATGCTCAAAATCCTACAAGCTAGGCTCCAGCAGTATGTGGACTGAGAACTGCCAGAAGTACAGGCAGGATTTCAAAAAGGCAGAGAAACTAGAGATCAAATTGCCAACATAAGCTGGATCATGGAGATAGCTAGGGAGTTCCAGAAAAACATCTACTTCTGCTTCATTGACTATGCTAAAGCCTTTGATTGTGTGGATCACAACAAATTGTGGCAAGTTCTTAAAGAGATAGGAGTACCAGACCATCTTATTTGTCTCTTGAGAAACCTATATGCGGGTCAAGAAGCAACAGTGAGAACTGGACACGGAACCACTGTTTGGTTCAAAATTGAGAAAGGAGTTCGGTAAGGCTGTATACTGTCATCCTGTCTATTTAACTTACATGCAGAGTACATCATGAGAAAGGCAGGACTAGATGAATCACAAGTTGGAATTAAGATTGCTGGGAGAAATATCAACCACCTCAGATATGAAAATGATACCACTCTAATGGCAGAAAGTGAAGAGGAACTAAAAAGCATCTTGATGCGGGTGAAGGAGAAGAGCACAAAAGTTGGCTTGGAACTCAACATTAAGAAAACTACGATCATGGCATCTGGTCCTCTCACTTCCTGGCAAATAGATGGAGAAGAAATGGAGGTAGTGACAGATTTTATTTTCCTGGGCTCCAAGATCACTGCAGACGGGGACTTCAGCCAAGAAATTAAAAGACGCATACTCCTTGGGAGGAAAGCTATGGCAAATCTAGACAGCATACTAAAAAGCAGAGACATCACCCTGCCAACACAAGTGCGTATAGTCAAGGCTATGGTTTTCCCAGTGGCAATGTATGACTGTGAAAGCTGGGCCATAAGGAAGGCTGAGCGCCAAAGAGTTGAGGCCTTTGAATTGTGGTGCTGGAGAAGACTCCTGTGAGTCCCTTGGACTGCAAGGCAATCAAACCAGTCAGTCCTAGAGGAGCTCAACCTTGACTGCTCTTTAGAAGGCCAGATAGTGAAGATGAAACTCAAATACTTTGGCCACCTAATGAGAAGGAAGGACTCAGTGGAGAAGACCCTAATGCTGGGAACAATTGAAGGAAAAAGAAGAAGGGGACAGCAGTGAATGAGGTGGCTAGATGGAGTCATTGAAGCAGTTGGTGTGAGCTTGAGTGGACTCCGGGGGATGGTGGAGGACAGGAAGGCCTGGACAGAAAGGCCTGGAGGAATGTTGTCCATGGGGACTTTGTGACTAACAACAACAACAAATCTTAAGATGCAGAGGGTAGGATGTCACATAGTTCTCAGAGTCTAGTCTGTCAGACCATGAAGTCATCTCCAGGGTCTGCCATATTAAAAGCAAGTGCTGTCAAGTCTTTACTCCATGGACCTTTTGAAAAGGAATGCTTTGAAATTACACATCCCTTATGAAACAGTGGTGTTCTAGAACAGAAGTTCTAGATTGGCAGCTTTTATACCTACTTAGTCATTGCTGTTCTACTGCCAACAACCCAGAAAAATGCAAATGATTTTCTACTTCTCAGGATATAACATTTTGGGAGGGGTGTGTGTGTGTGTGTGTGTGTGTGTGTGTGTGTGTGTGTGTGTGGACAAACCAATATATGCTATTTATATTAGGGAATGTAACACAGGTGCATAGCTGGATAAGTGACAGGGTCCCCAAAGCATGCTATTTTTGAGTAATGTTTTAAATTCATCCTCAAATGCTTCTTTTTAAGCACTGTTTTGCTAATATTTGAACATGTGTGTGTTTAATTTAGGCTAAAACCATTTAAGCACAATTCTAAATGGATTTTAATGACTAAAACATCCTGCTAAAATGGTGCTGATCTGAAAGGCAATAGTGAAGTTTTTCAAAATGCAATACATCTTGAAATATGACTGCACATGTCAAAACAAAAGCTAGGTAAAAAAGAAAAAAAAGGATAGTGCTAAGGAGACCTGTAATTTTTAAGGTTGCAGTATTGTTGAAATCTTTCTTTTAAAAATGGGATTTTATGAGTACTTCCAAAAGAGACAGAAGAACCATTTGATTATGATGTAGGGTACTGTTAGGAGCTGGTTCCTAATATCTTTTCCCTCTCCAGCAAGTTTGGAAGCCCAGTCCTGTGTTGGGGCCTTACATGTGCTGCCCATTTACTGAATCCAAACTGGCACAAAACTAGAAAGTTCAAAGGAGGGCAGCAAAGATGATCCAGGCTCTGGAAATTAAGCTCTACAGTGAGAGACTGAAAGAACTGGGCATGTTCAGCTTTGAGAAGAGAAGAGTGAGAGGGAATATGACAGCTCTTTACATGTATCTCAAAGGCTATCACACAGGGGAAGGAAAAGACCTCTTTTCAGTCACCCCTGAGTGTGGGACAAACTTAAGCTACAGCATAGCAGATTCAGGCTAGAGACCGGGAAAAACTTCTAAACTGTCAGAGCAATACAACATTGGAACCTGGTGCCAAAGGAGGTTGTGGGCTCTCTCTCTCATTGGAGAAATTCAACGCAAAATAGAATAGTTTACCTGGGTGGGATGGAATAACTTGGCATTCTGCACCAGCAGAGGGTTAGACCTGATGGCTTGCTTGGCCCCTTGAAACCCAAATATTCAGTGAATCTCCTCTTCCCCTCCCTTTCAGAAAGCTGCTTTCCCCACCCTCGGTGCCTTATGCCGCTTGATGGTTAGATGATGGGAACTTGATCTGCTCGCTTCACTTGTTGTCTCTTTGTAGGGACAAGGAACTTCATATCAATCTTCTCCCCGCATCCCCAGTTCTCAAATGTCTCCCTCCCTTTCTAACGTGGGCTGGTTTCCATGCTCTTTCTTCACTTGGTAACCTTGAAACTGCAAAGGCATCTGCCCCTCAACCTCTTCTTCTGAATCCAATGAATCTATGTGAAGCGACTGTAACTTGAGAGAGCTTGGGCCCTTCTCTGCAGGTATTTCCAGATGGAGGCCTCCTAGGTCTACTGATGAGAAGGCATTGTGCACCCAGACTGCCTCTTCTTTCTGAATGGATTATTTGTGCTGAGAAAAAGGAGAGAGGGTGACGAGTGGAAGATGGGATGTCTGAATCACTTGAAAAAAATCCAACAATGAGGCAGGGCAGTGGCACTATATCTCCAGATGATCTGTAACAAGTGAATGAAAAATTCTATAAGCAACTAAGATAATGAGGAACTGTAACATGATGATTATTTGCCCAGATCAACAAGAAAGGAGGACAGCTATATAAACCGGGGGTCCTCAAACTTTTTGAATAGTGGCCAGTTGAAAGGCTGTGGTGACCCTCGCCTGCCAGTGAGGTGGGGGTGCCATTGGGCACACGTGAGGTGGCATCAGGCATGCATGGCGGTGGCTCAGTCACTCGAAAATCTCCCAGCGAGTCCAAAACCATCTCCAAGTGAGTGAGCCACCATCTCCCCACTCACGCTGCGAGGCAGCGGTGAGCGCACATATGGGAGGCAGGCGGCTGCGGCAGCTTGCTCGCTCGGAGACCATCTCTGAGTGAGCGAGCGAGCCACCAACTCCCCACGCGTGCGCAGGCGGTGAATGGCGGCGCGGACCGGATGGAAGGCCATGGCGGGCCGGATCCATCCCATGGGCCATAGTTTGAGGACCCATGATGTAAACCTTTGGTGTATTTTCAAATGCCTAAAAAAATAACCGGTATTTACAGAAGGCATTTATATATGGCTGTCCCTTTGACTGGTAGCACCAAATTTACTGCAAAGATAGAGAGCATTCACAATATTAGGAATGACTGGGTTCATATAACCTGCTAAGTGACTGGGTAAGGGGGTGGCATGGGGAGTGCTCCTTCCTGCCTCCACTGTGTGTGGAGGTGGCACAGAGAAGCACCCTCCTTTAGCAGCTCGCCAAGCAGTGGAGAGGCATTTAGCCACTGCACTGCTTAGCTGTGTTGTGCTGGGTTTAGAAGCCCGTCACAATGTGGCTCGTGTTCCCCCATTCCAGGCTGTTGTGCACAGATGGGAAAAAGTGGGAGTGCTGTCTGTAATACAGACACGTCTTCCACTTGTACTCCACACCCACAGCTTCGTACGTTGTGGCACATGATGTCTGAACCTGGAGTCTTGGGTTGTTTAGAGGCTAAACCATTGTACAGGGTGCCATTGTGAACCTTTTGCTTCAGGCACCAATATGTCTTGAGGTGTTTCTGTTTTTGGTGTTCGTCTTGGCACCACTACAAACCACAGGGTAATAACATTAAGAACAGGAGTGCTATTTGTAGAAAATGTCACATTTTCCCTAGTACAGTGGTGGCAAACCTATGGCATGCGTGCCACAGCGGGCACACAGAGCCCTCTCTGTCGGCACATGAGCCAAGTCACCCCAGGATCGCCCAAGCAGCCAAGCATCAGATAACAGCGCACATAGGGGCCATGCGCATACTCAGAAAGAAGTAGCAGCACCAGGCGATGACATCACGAGTCGCGACTCATTAGCCGCGACTCGTCCGAGATTTTGCATGGTCAGTCTGTGTGCTGCCATATATATATATGCATATATATATGCTTGGACTGGCCGTGAGTTGTTTTTTCTAAACTAAAACCTCAGTTTTCAGGTTTGGTTGTAGTGTTGGCACGTTGTGCTGAAGAAGTGGGTTTTGGGTTGCAGTTTGGGCACTTGGTCTCTAAAAGGTTCGCCATCACTGCCCTGGTATAAACATGGCAGAATAAGCTGCTCAGTACCTGAGAGATCTTAAAGATATATGTGGAGACTGTCCACCACAAATGTGCAATTAGTGTTCTGCATTCTGTATTCTGTCAGGTTCTTACTTTTCCTAGTATCAATAGCTTGAGTAACAAGCACCACACATTAATTTTATTTGTGATGCGAAAATAGCCTAGAATTACATCAAGATTTCATTGACTTCTCAGGCAATGGGCTTGATGGTTAGAAAGTCCTCTGAGTGCACAATGTGGTCACAATGTTGGTGAGGAGTTTGCATTGAGAGTGTCTTCTGAAGTGTCATGTCATGACCTCTGGGGAAGGCTAATGCATCTTTTAAAGTCTGTAGACCACATTTACTAGCAAGGTGTCAATACTGAAATACCCAAAAGGAAAATGGCAACCATTTCATCTGCTTATCTTTGGGCCCGTATTATGACCACATGACACTGGAGGTAAGCAACTAGTGGAACATGTATGGATCCTTCTTCCTCCTCAGTCATGTAAATGCTAACAGAATCTCATTTATTGTGTTGCCATTGAAGTTGTTACTCTAGATATCCAGGAGTAATGAATAGTAATAGCACCCCTGTTTAGGTATTCTTCCTCATGAAATTAGATTCTCATGATTGGAGAGTGGTAGTATACTAGCTGGGTGCACTTCTTCCATTGCATACCTGTCAATGGTCTTGCCATTGGCTCTTTGTCAGAGGCAAATGTCTGCAGTGGAGCCCTTGCTGTCCCTGTGTAGGCTGCCCATGCAATTTAGAACCCTGATCATTGGCTATTGGCTGGCCAATAGCACGCATGCAATAGAGGGCACAGAGCTAGCCAGAGCACCTCCACTTTCCCTAGTCTGTCTCAATTGTCCCCTTGGATCAGAAGGCTTGATTAGGTTTTCTGGGAGACAGATGTCATAATTTCCATCCAGTAATTCTCATTCAGCAAGCCAGTTTTGAATCAAACTTCCCCATGTTAGTGGGATTACATTGCTACCCCTTGTTATAGTATGCTTCACATATTGAGTGCAGGTAGGCACCAGCATTTTATTATTTTTGGTGCCTTCTGAAAACATACTTATTTCAGAAAACCTTCCTGAACTAATCAAGGTTTATTGATTTTGTCTTAAACTCAGTATTATATTCTTTTAATCTGTTTTACCTTTTACTGTTCAGCATTCTGAAGTCTCCATGATGGAATATGGAACAATATATTAATTTTGTAAATAAAAGAAACTGCATGCTGTGGCAGTGTTAGCCATAATACTACAGTATATCCAGAATAATTATTTTAACACATTTTTAACTGGTTACTACTAGCTATATAAAAAACCTCCCACATAGCTACCTTCCCAACTCTTTCTTCAACAGTGCCAAGTTTGAAATTATGAATGACAGTACTTTGAGGCTGCATCTTTTGTTGGCATACCTGCTTTTCATTCTTTCCCCCATGCCTCTTTCCAATCTCTATCATTTTCACCTTCCCATTTCTGTCTTCTTCTGTGGCTATATGGACACTTGAACTAATTCATCTGTGCCCACACTTTTAAAAAAGTTAGGAATTGTGCAAGAGAATTATGGAAGTTTGCAAATGAGCATTTTTGAAAGAGTTAACACCAGAAATGTACAAAGACTCTACTTATAAAATAAACATGGAAAAAAAGCAGCACTACATAAACTAGAAATGGTATGACACAAATTGAAGCAAAATTGTGCTACACAAAGAGATGCTTATTCAGAAACATCACAGTAAATTTCACACCCTCACAAATGTTACACAGTCCTCAAAATAGAGCTCACAACAGTGGATCTTTGTGGAGTATGGCATGCTAGAATTTTCCTTATGAAAAAACAATGGGCAAAGGCAGGAAAAATCATGGGGTGACTGCAGACCATGACTGTGTCATGAATACAGGTCAGAAAAAAAATGCTAGGGAAGCAAAGTGATAGCACATTCAAATTCTTGGTCTGGTAAGAGCCATTGTGTTTTTCTTCCTAGATCTTTTTCTGATTCCTATCATGATGAATCACAGATTCTATACTTGCTGCTGATGCCACCACCAGCAGTGGTAAAGAGGGCAGAGAGAGAGTTGCTTTGTTGCTAAAGGAAGGCCCTTCCCAAACTGATGAATTACAGTGTGTGCATCCTGAAAAATATGTAATGTAGTGCCATCATTTTGTTGCCCAGGAAGGGGCCACAAAATTTGGATGCCATTTCTTCTCAATGCTGTATTAGTGATTTCCATTACATGACAATGCCTGATGTGTGCGTTTATGGGCGATAGGCCATTTCTGACCAATGACCTTATGAATGAAAGTCCTCCAAAATGTCCTGCCCATAATAGCTGTGTTCAGCTCCTCCAAGTTCAAGGCTGGAAGAGCTGGGCGGAGCTATCAGGACAGGATGGGAGCATGTCTGATACTGTGAGCAAATATGAAGGATATCATGCAGGAACCTACATGATGTCAAAATTTTGGCATAGCATCAGAGCCATCAGCTGCTTCAGGATGCTGCTGTGTGTGCCAATGATTCTGCAATGGCAATAGGCCCTGAAGTGAAGAGATTCCAATTAAGCTTACTTAGAATGGTTGCACAGAAATAAATGGGACTTCTAAGGAATTCTATTTGTGATTCAAGCACACAGCATATGCTTCTGTTGTCTTGTAATATTTGCCATTAATATAGTGTAGCATTTTTAAACCATCTGGCCAATTAAAGCAAAAATAATGTTAAAGCTCATTTCCAGTTGATTTCTGATCCATGACTTTTATTGCTAAGGACAGACAAGGGTGGAAATATGAAATGCAGATGTAATGTACCATTTGAAAACTGAATTGTTTAATGAAAACAAATTGTTACTGTTGGCTTCAGAAACCAAATAGGAGAGTAGTATTGTGAAATGTGTTGGTATTAGCGTGGAAACTGATATAGGAATTCAGGAAATTTTAAATGCCCAGAAGAGGATAATTGGTCTTTTTCCAATCTTGTGAATCTGACAAAGTTGATTTATAAGGGAACTTTATTATCAAATTGGTTTTTTTACTTCTTATTGAGGCACAAGTCAAGATGGTTAGATGGTTGTTTTTATTATAAAGTTTATTTCTGAACTCTTCCCATGCATTGGTTACACATGTCACCTCCCTTTGAGTTTTCCACATTTAGTTGTTTAGTACCTTAAAATGAAGTGGATTTAATGGGCATTGTTATTACTTGATGTATGCAAGATGCTTAACACCCTGACAGTGGAAAATATTTTTACTGTGACACAAAAGTAAACAAAAGCAATCTGGCACTCCAAATGAGGGCATGTTTGGTACCACCTTAGATTCTTCTGAAAGTGATCTTAAAATGGTCACTAAGCTAAATATTAAATGGAAAATAACCAAGTTCATATAAGGCAGAGCTTATTAGTACTAGACATTGAGCTCCCCAAGGTGTCAGTTAGGGCTCCTTGTCATGGTATGGAAGAAGCCTCAATACTCTATGGACAATCTTTCTTTAAATATCTACTTGGTTGTAGAGTAGCCAACATAGAAGGTTAGAGTGGAGCTTGGATTTTGCCCTCATGAAAGCAACAGCTGTCTTTGTTGCTGAGAACTGGTCCTTCCCCTGATGCTAGGTAGTCATCACCACAACAGTTCTGGCATTTTCACAATTGATAGGAGCTACTCCAGAGAAAGGAATGACACTTGCCCCTTTCACCTAATTCTAAGGATCATCAGAACTGTCAGAAGCTCCTGCTGTTGACAGATACTGCAGAAATGATAGAAACAGGTTTCTGTACTGTGGTTTCAATGTACAAAGTACCTACTATAATTGTTTAATATACCCCTTAACACTAACACTATTGTATCAATATTTATTGTGTCAGTTGTGTCAATATTTCTTAATCAGAATCCTATATCCACTTACCTTGGTGGAAGTCCTATCTAATTCTATGCGGGTTACTTCTGACTAAGCATATATCGGATTGCATTGCCAATCTAAACCTTACTTTCTAATGTTTTTATTGTCTCCACTATTATGCAGTGTACAACTGTGCCATACATTTACTCTCCTTTTTAATGCATACTTTATAAGCATCCTGTAATCCTTTAAACAGCTCAGATAATTAGCAAAACATGCACATACTCACTTAAAAAGCCAGTCAGGTAATGTTTTGGAAGAAGCATTAATAGTAGGAGCACACTTGATATTTTATTAGCTTTTTACTTCTGTGACATTTTTCAAGCAACTACTGTTACCTTATGTATAATCATTATTTTTAAAAAAACTGTTGAATGAGATAATATCAGTTCTGATTGCTTTCACATCTGCACAGGTGCAATATGTTAGCTTATGTCATGCATGTGCAATGGAGTAACAAATTCTTTTTGTCCTGATGCCAATATAAATGTAATTTGTATTGTTATCCTTAATGCAGATTTTCACGAAATGTGTCACAGGAGTTCTTCAAATTAGGTTCATATAAAATAACCACAGGCGTGCAGCTAGTTGCTTAAAAGAGAAGGAGCAAACTTTATGCCTGTAGAAGCTGTTCTCTACTCACACATAGAATAGGCATGGGAAATGAAGGAAAGGCAGACTGTGGAAGAGGAGAGGGTTGGACTGGCATGCTAATGAGAATTCTGCTTCATTCAGGAAATTCTCCTTTGTACTTCTCCTCTGATCAGTCAGCAAATAAGCCCTCTTATCATGATCCAGAAGAACCTCTTTACGTTTGCCTTGGCTTGTACACTCCTGCATAGATTGTCTGTATTTGCTCTCAGTAGCAGTCCCCTTATGTTGTCCTAGAAGCTGCTGCTGGAGTTCTTCTGGTTTTCAAAAACAGATTTTAGAAGATAGGATATATGAAACACATGTGTGGCCTGTTGGAATGAGGCCTATGTCAACAAAATAATGGGAAGGCCAAAAAAACTATTAAAATGCATTTAGACTTTTAAGTATTTCCCAATCAGAATTAATAAAAGCAAGTGCAAAGTTCAGCATACTTGAGCCTATTAATTTTGATAAGTTTTACACATGTTTAACTCTCTGTTAAACTGCAGCTATTTATTATGATGCATCTGATCACCAACCCTGTGTGTTAGGTTATTTTATGGGCCAGGAACTGAGGTTGACAAATGGTATATATTTTCAATCAAATGATGTAGTAGATAGTAGTAATGGAAGAGTGGAAAATAAGGACCCATTTGCTGGTGTTAAAGACAGATCTGAAACCAATTTAATTGTTGAAGCTTTCCCTAAAGGACTCTTAGTGATGGCCAAACATCTCTTTGACTTCTTAATGTTGTTTACAACTTCATAATTAAGGGTGCAATCCTATGGATGTTTAGGGCCTACAATTCCCAGTGTCCTCAGCCAGTATTCCTTATAGGGACTTGCTGAGAGCCATAGATCCTTTTTTTCTCCTTCTAAACATCCATAGGATTGCACTTGTACATACAGACTGTATCATGTCTGTATGAGACTAAACTGGTTCATTACTGAATATGAAGAAAAAATGAGTGGAAGGAGCAATTTTATACATCATTAATGCTTCAAATTAAGTAATCTGCAGATCACATATAGTTGCAGGAAAGATCTACTGAATTTTAAATATGGAATGAATCTGAGCTGTATAGTCTGAGGACATTACATTTTCTTCATAGGCTCCATGGATCCAGAGAAAAATGCCGACTAGAAAAACTAGGTTAATAATGTGTGTGTGTTTGGATCCATCACTATTTTGAAGTAGCATGGGTTTAAAGCTGGAGAAAATCTAGGCCACAATAATTAATGGTATTTTGAATATGACATTCCTCATCCAGGAGTCCCTTTGAGAACTAAAGAAAGTAATTGAACTGTTCTAATGCTGGTGGGTTTAATGCCTGTCATTGTTTTTAATTGGTTTGGGCATCTGAGGTAACACTGCGTATACATGTAAGATGGCTTTTTGGTGTGTCCCACTTCAATCACCTTGGCATCCGTTATTTATTTTATTGTATTACACTTTTTCATGCAAAGAGCTCAAGATGACTTACTTAATCTTCCTCCTTCTCTATCCATTTTATTCATAATGCGGTATTACAGTCCTATTAAGTACATGTACTTGTGATAAATAGCTTGCATTATATGAACAGGAAGTGTAATGTACTAGCTACACATGTGAGGTAGAAGTGTCCTGTTCATACATCAGCTCCACTGTTACGTTGTAACCCTCTTGATCTTGTTTGACTGCAGCGCCTCTCATCCTTCAATGTTGGCTAGGGCTGATGGGAGGTGCAATCCAGGAACATGTGGAGGACTGAATTTCTTGCTCCTGCCTTAAGCAAATCATGAATGTTTCAACATCCCTCACTGTCTCCACTGTGGGAACAATAATACTGGTTTATGGTAACAGCTGAAATAATGTATGCTAAGCTCTTTGATTATTTAAAATATGCTGTATAAATGCTAAGTATGCATGTACTTATCAGTTTTTCTGGGATACCATTTTGATTTTTTCCTCAGTGTACCAAAGGCTGAATTGAGGAAAAATTAATCTGTAAGCTGTAGCAAAAGCCTGTTTTATCATGTACAAAAGTAGGGTATGCATTTACAAAATTGTTAACTCTACAAGTCTGAGGTTTTTCCACTAAAACAAAAAGCCAATGCAAGTATTGTAAACTGAGAGCCACACTAGGCTAGACAATAGATGATTGGATCACCTGTGACTTTTTCTAAAGCGAAGGCAGACACTGTTTGTTTGTTTGTTTGTTTTAATAGAGATGCCCAATTCTCTAAACTGCAAAAGTTTAGGTGACTGTTAGTAGGCTGGAAGGGGAAAAAAATCTACTGAGGCCCAATCATGGGCACAGATCTCATCATGTCATCTACCGTAACCCTCACTGAGGAGTGACTAAGGTTACTATTAAGCAGGGCACCCTTCCTTGGGGTATAGGTTTAGGGATATAATTAAAGAGCTGCAGTGTAGCAAGTTATCCGTTCTTTTGGCTTACTGTGGCATATTTATTAGTATCTGCCGGCACCATTTCAACTTTGTCTCAGGCCTCAACATGAGCTAGTGATGACTCTCAAGGCAAGAGATTTGTGTCTAGGACAGGGAATGGCCACTTGTTTTGGCCTACAGCTCTGATCAAATCTTGTCACTATAGCCAATCGTGAGGGCTGACAGGCATTACAAACCAAAACATCTGGAGGGCCACAAGTGTCCCACCTCTGGTACAGGAAGTAATCATGTTGAATGTGAATGCGTACCTTGGCGAGTGGATGCAACTTAGGTCTTGCACTGGTGTGCAGAATGTGTGCAACTGGTATATTCCATCAGCTCAGCATAACCGGGGAAAGCTGCCCCAAGATTGGTTAAAGTCACTGCCATATATATCCCAGAGGGCTTATATTGTCATAGGAGGCTACTTTATATTAAGTCACACTTTTGATCCCATTTAGGTTAACATTATTTACTCTGAATGACAGTGAGTGCATAAAGGCTTAGGCAGAGCTTTTCAACCCTGCTAAAACCCGAGCTCTGTAAAACTGGGCCGCCAGGGACTGAACAGGGCATCTTCCACATGCAGGGCGTCTGTTCTTCTGTCCACTGTAAATCTAAAGTATCCATAAACAGGCTGAAGGTTTAAAGTAACTGCATAAATAAGAGCATCACTATGACAAAAATTGCAGTAAGTTGGATTAGCAGCTGTTATTCTGTAACTCAACACCAGCATTTGGGAAGGGCTCCCCTTGCGGACAGAGGCAGCAGGCAACTGCCAGCTGAAAGCCAGCAATGCCTCAGCCGCAGCGGAGAGGAAAAAGTTGGGATTCTCTCGGAGGGCACCTGCCGTCATTCCTCGGCCTCCCTCGGTTGCCTAGTGACCACCCCTCCCGCTCCAGCGCCGCCTCTAGCCGGGCAGGGATGAACCGCGCATGTGCAGCCTGTAACGGGGTGGCTGCTGCGCCTCCTGCGTTGCCGTCCGGCGTTTGCTCTCGAAGTCGGCGAGGAGGAGGAGGGGAAGCGGAGGGAGGGAGGGACAGTGGGTGTGTATGTGTGCGGAGCTCGACACAGCGGGCCAACCAAGGTGGCCAGAGCGATGAGCTCTCGGAAAGGTACTGCGGGGAGGCCAGGGTGGCCGGTCAGGGCTTTCCCCAAGAGGACGCGGGCGGGCTTTCCGGTTGGTTGGGGGCTTCCCCTCCCTCCTCCGAGTGCGAGACGCCGCGCTCCGGCCACGACCTCGCCGTGATAACCCGTTTCTCTTTCCCTCAGTGCTGGCCCTGCAGGCCCGGAGGCGCCGGGCCAAGCACCCTGCGGCACCCGGCAAGAAAGATAAGCACCCGCCGCACCACAAAAAGTGAGTTTTGACGGGGCGCTTCGGGGCGGGGGCATCTGCGTGTGTGTGGCGCCCGGCTTCCACATCTGCTTATGTGGCGCCCGGCTTCTTTCTTTCTCCAAGGATGTATATGTTCTCCCGTGCAGGGATCTGGGAGCGCAAACTTCTTTCTCCCACTGACAGAAGGCAAGGGGAACCTTCGAGTGCGCAGTCCCACCGGCTCGTCCATTTCTCCCATCTTTCTCGCTCCTTTCTGAACCAATGCTTTCTGCCACCTTGTTGACGTGTGTTTTTTTGACAGAGTCAGAAAACACTGGGTATCTTTCGTCCCCTCCCCCACTCCAGCTAGCTCCCCCTCTGTTCACATCTTGCATGCAGATGCTGGGATTTCTAGAACACCCACCTCTTGCACCTATTCATGGAGCTCTTCAGTCAGTATCTGCTGGTACAAGTGCTGTATGCATATTCACTTCCGTACCTGGACAGCTGCTTTACCCACATGCAAACAGTTTGCTACTTTTACTGATAATGACTATGCCATAAGTTCACCTTCCCCAAACTTGTGTGGTTTCAATGTTTTGGCTACAGATCTCATCAGTTCTAGGTGTTGGTCAATAGTAAGGAATCATGACAGGTGCGATCCAAAACATCTGGAGACTAGCAGGTTGGTGAAGGCTGCCATAAACATACAGGGTGTTGTATTTACATGCTGCCTTAAGGCTCAAGACTGCTACATCACTTCCTTATTTCATTTTTAAAACAGTTCTGTGAACTAGACCATTGTTTTGTGGGGGAATAAGATGGAGGAAGAATGACCCGCTTATGGCCTTGCAAATGATCTGTTGCTGTGCTCAAGACTTCTAATTTTGAAATCCAGTACTCTATCCACAGGAGTATCTCTTGCTTCCTTTCAGTGTATAAATTTCTGACATTTGTTTCGATTATACTGTGGAAAAGTTACTCCCTTGCCTTTGGAAATATATCAATCAGTTTGAAGTTGTATAGCTTTTTTATTTAATAAGAGGAACATTTTATATACTTCACCTCTTTGTACAGCTTTGTGCACTAACAGTTGTGTTATGGATTGATATACTTTTGATATTTTATATATATGATAGCCTTTCATATTGCCATTCCTCTCAGTTGTCAATGACCTTTTTTTCTTGTGGAGCTGGTTATGTTGCAAATAGGTTATACAGAATCAGACTGCTCATCGATCAATCACTCTTCCATAGAAGAAGAACAGTTCTACCGTGGTCTGCTTTCTGATATAATAATTTCTTTTGTGAGATTCTTTTAATTCTGTCTTTGGTGGAATATTCATACTATGAGCTCTTGCTTATAGTTTGAAGTGATACATCCCAGGCACAGGTTAATCATCTCAGTGAGAATTAGGCCATAGACTATTTTGGGGGAACATTTTGAAAGGAGATGGACTCCTGGTTGATGCCTTGGGTGCAGGAATTTAGTATTCAAATTCTGTTTTGTTCTTCATGCTAGTCAACATTTACATGAAGCTGTTGTAAGAGGTAATTGGGCATTCTGTGCCATCAGTATGTTCACCACAACAACTCTGTTACTCCTTTCAATCTCAGTCTATGGAGGAATTGGTGTTTCAACTTGTTAATCGACTAGATGAGGGCAAACACTTTAAAGATGCTGTTGTTCAGGAGGAAGGCATATAATACATATAATTACCTCTACTGGATTGAGTTGCATTCCCTTTGAGGACAAATGTTCATAGGTAGGTCACCTGGATCTGGCAATGAGCCTGGATACTCAGATCTTGATGCTCACCAGGAGAATGTTTGTTCATCTGGCACTGTCAATCAACTATGCTCAATTCTAGATAGATCTGATCTGGACATATTAACACATGTTTTAATTACATGCAGTCTGATCTACTGCAATGCGTTCTATCTGAGGCTGCTTCTGGAAGATATTCAGAAACTCTGGCTGGATCAGAATGTTGCCAGACTGTTGATGATAGCTGGTTACAGGCAGCATGTTGCTGCCATGTTATAGCAGCTTCATTGGCTGCTGACTCATTTCCTGGCACAGCAGTCAGGGTGGGTACAATGTGTTGGTCAAAGTCCTGTGTGACCTATATGACCACCCTCTTCCACCATGAACCTGCCCAGACTTTGAGATCTTCTGGAGAGACCCTTTTCTTTGTCTTGCCAAATTCTGAAGTGCATCTGGTAGGAACACAAAGGAGGCCTTTTCAGTTGCTGTGCCTGGCCTTTGGAATTCTTCCTCTTGAGAGATTTGTTTGGCTCTCTCTTTGTTTTGTCTTTTCACAGCCAAGCAAACACATTTTTATATAGACAAGCTTCTGGTCTATCAGGTTGCTCAGCCAACTGCATTATCCAAATTTTAACTTTTTATGTTTACCTCTGTTTGGATTATTTTTACCTGCTCCTTTTTGTTGTGTGTTTTGTATATTTACTGTACTTAGCTGCTTTAAATAGTATTGGCAGGAATAGCTGCCTTTTAGGTATCTCTATTTCTCCCTGTATACTCCATGAAAAAAAAAGTTTTTTCTCTTTCCTTAGTCACCTGGGTTTTGATATAGTCAGTCCAGTTGCCTCTCTTCAATTCAGTGATAGCTTCTGTCAGGTTTCCTCAGTATGACATATTGGGACATTCCCCAGAATTACCCGTATCACAGGAAAAAAAAGTCTCACCCAGGTATTCTAGTCTCACACACCATCATATCAAACAACAGTCTAGCTCTTTCCTTTACTAGCTTGGAAATTTTTTCTTCTTATACTTCCCCCCCTCTTGTATATATCCCAATGCAGGTTTCATGGAATAGTTGTAGATCTTAAACCTTAAAAACCAGTTGTTCCCCTCATGGAAAGTACTGCTATCCTTCCTAGACTGGGTTCTTACTACTTTTTCAATGCCATTCTTTTTCTCTATTTTTCTCCAGTTCCTCAGGGAATTTCTTTTTGGGGAACATAAAAGCTGTTTGTCTGTCTCTCTCTCTTTGTTCCTTTTGGGAGAATGGTTTAAAGCCTTGACTCTGAAGTGTTTGTATGAGTTGTTTCTATATGTTAAAATTATAGTTTTATCTCTTTATAGGGACCTCTTCTGTCTAATCTAGACATCTAAAGTCTTTTGTTGCTTATAATTTTTCCCTTTTGCTTGTGGCTCTTTGGAGGGCCTTCTTAAATTTATTCATAAGATAGATTCTGCTGAATTTGTGTTCAGTTGTAATTTTTTCCACTTTTCCACTTAGTGTGTTTCTGTTGTTATTGTTGTTGTTTTTTAAGACATCAACTTGAGATTTTGATTCCACTGGGTTGTTGCCTTATAAAGTATTCTATGTTTTCTCTAGGGAATGTGAGACCCTTGCATTTTCTACAGACAGTCCACATTTTTTGTGGGATTTCTTTTGCTTGACTTGGCACAGTCTGTTTTGTGGTTATCCTTGCTGTGTTCACTTGACGCAACAATTTCCAAGAGGGGTTAAATTTTCAGTATGGTGGCTACACATGCCTCTTGTACACTACAGTTGGCTGGCATGTTGTCTGAACAACCTCAATATCCCATGTGAGGGTATAATGCAATCAAATAAGATCTTATTAAGGATTTTATATTTCTGCAATGTAAATATGCCTAGTCCTAGCAGTTTTGTGGTACTGATCAGTAGTAACCTTGACAGCAATATATACAATGTACTTTGTTTACAGTGGCATTGTTTTCAAGATGCTTTTTTGTAAATTGTATCTTGATATCCTGTTGAATTTCTGTGTGACCCATATACTTTGTGTTGGGTTAATATATTTTGGATAAAAAGTTCTAAAAAATGGTTTGATCAAAAAACATTAAGGAAATATTGTACATGTTTTAGTGAGGAAAGATTGGATGGATGTACTATGAATCCCATGGGCCAATTTTATTGTACAAAGGTGGATTGTTCTTTAAGTATAATAATTGAAATATTATATTCTAAGTATGGAAAATGATCTAACTTGCAAAAAAATCAGTCCAATGCAAATCAAACTTTTAAAAAGTAGGAGTTATACACTCTTTGCTTTATTTGCCTTCATTCTCTTACACAATTATGGACATCTAGGTTGTTTCAGATAGTAAAAATCAAGAAGGGAGTCTAGATAGGTGTCTGCCACATTTATTCTTTATGGAATATTTAGGTGCAACTTTTAAAGTCTAGCAAAGTAATGACTTAAGTTGAGCGTACATTTGTGGTGGAACCGCAGGGTGGTTTTTGAAAAGTGTGCTATATTGTTGTCTGAACACACCAGATAAGAAACCATAGTGAACAACCCACAGTTCACAACCCAACAATAATCCATGGGTACTTTTTATGGATTGTTGGTGGTTACCAAACCATGCCTTTTTAGTTAACAAACCATGCAGCTGAGTTCAGACAATACGATGGCACATGTTTGAACAAGAATTCATAGTTCAGTGACAACTCACACTTGAAGATTGAGGGTATTATGGTGTCTGAACCCAGTTAAGGAGGTAGCTTTGTGCACTCGTTTCATACGGTTGAAGTGTGACAAAGCAGTGCTATGGGGGAGGTACATGCCACAAAGTTCTTCTACAATAGGGTTGCTTAGTTGCTTGGGGCAAATTGTTACTTTAGTGATTAACTGAGTGCTAAGTTAAAAGTTGAAGTAAAAACTTTTTAATAAACTTTTATTTCAGCTGACTCACTGGAAGTTTTTGCTTTTAGACTGTCTCCCTCCTTCAGCATTAAATTGCATTAAGCAGCAATATATACGTATTTATAAGAAGCATTTAACATTATAACAGTTAAGAATATTTACAGTGTGACAGATTAAGCAAAAAGTACTTATAATAAGCAGATATGTGCCTGTCATTGTCATGACCTTGAAACACAGACAACTGAAACTTAACATGTATGTTAATAGTTCCTGCAGGTGTGCCTCACAGGGTTATTTTGTTTTTAAAGCACATTAATATATATTGATTAATTTTAATGCATCCATATGATTAAAGCCTTTCGCAATGACTTCAGCTTTACTAATTAACAAATAGTTTTGAAGACTGTACAGTGTGAAGCCAGGTGGGATTAGTAGACTGGAGAACAGTTACTTGCCTTGATGTTGTAGGGCAGCCCCCTGCAGGTACATGGAATGGACAGATTTTGCTCAGGGTGTTATATAGATAAACCATGTCAGGAGCCATGTCTGTGTGTCCATTACTGACAGCTGTTGAAGTTTGTTTGAATGTTCCACTTTATCAAATGAAGGGCTATTCCATGCTGCAAAAAAATGGGTCTGTCTGCCAGTTCTTATAATTATAAAAGAAGATGTGTGTCTGTCCATCTGTCAGCACTGTAATGCCAAGACAAAGTTTAGACGCCTGAAACTCCCAAACTCCTGAGTCTCAATTCAATGCTACAATAAAGGGTTGCTTGCTGTTGTATTTATTTGCTTTCTGAAAACTTTCTATGATTCTAATTCCACCTTACTTTGAAGAAAAATAAAGAGAATATCCTCACGTGCCGGACTTGTATTGCCTTTAACCACTATTAATTCAGAATTCCATGATATCACAATGTGGTAAAATTCTAATGTTTTGAAATATTAACATTATTAAACAGTGTTATATGAAATGTTATTATATTATATCATAATTCATTATTATATTGAAATACTGAGCCTTAGTGTATTCATTAAACAAGTGAAATCTTGCTCATGATGAGTTTTAAAAACTTTATTTTTCAAGAATGTTGCTTTGTATGGATAACCATAAATGAATCCATATGGGTAGTCATGAAATGCTACAGTTTCTTCTGTTTTCATCACTTCTTTTATGGTTCTCATATGAAAGAAACAGTGAGACATGACTTGTTTGTGGCCATTCAGACTAATAAACTTTACATAATTTGTATTCAGTTATAATATTTTTCTTGATCTTCTCTGTTTTTCATGCAGAATGACACTTTTTATCTTTTAGGAATCAACAAGCTGATTAATTGAAATCAACTGAAATAAATGTTGCTTTTATGATCAAGTTAAATGTTTGTACTAAGAGAGTCTTTAGTTTATAAAGAGGATGCTCTTTGTCCTTGTATTTGGTTTTCAAAAATGATGCTTGATTGAGCAGCCTTATCTGACCTGTTCTAATTTATGATGTAATATGCTGTATATGAACGACGATTCTTTTGCTATGGTTTAATAGAATTATAATTTATGCAAGCGGGGCAAGCCAATATTTTAAAAACTGAATGAAGAATCTTTGGTGTGGTATCTGAGAACCTATGATTGCTGTAATAACACTTCCTTTCATGTCTGCAAGGAAGGCCAGACAATATATTGAATATCTCCCCCCTCCCCAATAACTTCATTTTGGGTGGGGTGTGGTAGAGGGAAAATACAGAAAACAGATTTTTGTTTTTCCTAGCCCATGAAATCTTTCCCTATTATACTGAATTTGTACTAATGAGGTGAAGTTTGGGGCTGATTGCCAGACCCAAACCTGAGCATTTCTATTTGCTCTTTTATTTGCTGTATTTATTTATCTGTGCTTTAAAAAATGTTCCCAGGCAGGTGGCTCTAGAGAGTGAGAAAGCTTCCTTTCCTCCTTTCTCAAAGTCCTCCTGCATAATACTGGAAACTTTTTTTAGAAATGTTCTTACACACCTCATAGGTTTGTACAGGCCAATGCACTCCCCTCCCCCCTTGTGTCCTACCCAACAACTGACATGTCAATATTCCATATATTCTGGAAACTTGGAGGTCATTGTCAGACTGTTATATAGAGATGTTTTTTTAATGTACTTCTGCCTGCCTTGGATGTGTAGAAATTACTACATTATCATTAGGTTGATCCTGTTTTATTTTCAGACTGGGAGGCATTTGTCCCTCCCATCCCAAATTTGCTATTAGAATTAGATTTCATTCTGCTTGTTGTCTACCTGATATTCAGATTACACTTTTTAACAGGTTTACCCTATAAATAATGCCAATAATTATTGTGAAAGAAATGATACATAGCTTCTGAACACTGCCTAGGAGACCTTTTGAATTTTGCAGTTGAATCACTATATTTGTCTGACCTTGGTTTTATAAACAGCATTTTCTGAATGCTGATGGGTACATGGGAATATTTGGATATCTTTAACATTTTAAGAAGAGTTCCTCAAAGAAGGCTGACATATTTTAGATGCAAGACATAGTTTGATGAGCAGTATGGTCCTTCTTTGAATCCTCTAACCAGGCTTTATAATGGGGATATTTTGAGCCTGGTACAAGGTCAGGAGGGTCTCATCTACCTTTTTTGTTTTCAAGTAAGCCATTAGTAAACTAACTGCATACCCAAGAACTAAAAAGGGCAGTATGATGCCTAGATCCCATTGGGATCTATTAACTGTGCTGCCATGTCTACATGGCACAGTACATGGAACCCATTGGGATTCAAAAAGTGGAAGTGCTGCTGCCAAGTCAATTTACTTTAAAAAGCAGCATTATAACATTTGGAATGAGTTCAGTGGGAAAATCTGCTAACCCATAGATGGATATGTGCATGCTTGTAAATCGCAGGTGATATGCTTGTCTGGGGAGCAAATATCAACAGAAGCCACTAGGTGGCAACATATTAATTTGGAACTTGTTGAAAAATGAATTTTAAAACAAGTGAATAAAACTAAGTAAACTCTTTAAAACTGGAACTATAAATAGGCTTTTTAAAAAGTGAGGTTTGAGACATTTTTAATGAATAAAACTCATTGCTACATATGTAGATTCTATTTTTTCCAAAAAGAAACAAGGCAGAGGAATTTAATATTAATATAATATTGACTGTTATGCCTAAATAGGCTTGATGATTTTGAGAATGCTATTTCCATCTATCACTTTCAGATTAGAAGTAGTTTGCCTTTTTTTTTTTTTTTAGAAGGCCTTTATGTGGAGTATATTTACAACTTACCTTGCATTTCTGTACAAAATATACTTGGGTAGTTACCATTATAGTAAAAGGTGCTAAACTATGGAATTACAATAACTACTATAAAGTATAAAATAGGAAAAAACCTCAGTAAAATGCATTTCCAAATATATTTTAAAAGTAACCTCAGTTTAAAAAATCAAAAGATATTAAATAAATTGATGAAAGATTACCAAAACTTACTAGACTGCTTTTCTGTGCATGCTGGTGTTTTATCACTTATAGACTTCAAACAGATGAGTGTGGATGCATGCTTACTCACACACATACACACACCCAGCACAACTTCCATAAAGCCTCTTTGTCTAGACACTTGTAAGTAATTATCAAGTGAGTAAGTTTCCATTATGCATTCTTTTCAATACTCACTGAAATATAAATCGTTTTAAGTCTTGTTAGAGCTTATGAGTTAGATATGCTGGGATAATATTTACTCAGGATTCCTGAAATGTGTAAAAAGAGATCTTGCAACATTGCCCCAATTAATTGGAAAGGAATGCCCTTTATTTTATGTTGCTCAGTGCAAATCATGAGCATGTCTTTTTAAAAGTAGGTATAGGATTGTAGCCTTACATTTTGCTTCTCTGCAGTTTGCCTTGGCTAACACTATGGAATTTTATTTCAGCTTCTGTCTCAGCTGAATTATATTTTTATTTTAAGCCATTATTAATTGCTTCTATTATACACATCACTCTAGTTATAGAGAAAATGGTAAGCAAGCTTTAAGTATAAAATACAGAAAAGAAAAATGGGTGGAATAGCATACAGGCTATTATTTAAATGTTGTAGTTTTTTAAGTGGCCAATATGCAGTTTTAAAAGGATTGTAATATTAATTGCTGTCTCATAACATCTATATTATAAGTAATGTATTATGAGTGATTGGGAAATATTTCCAAAAACATAGACATTTAAATAAATTTTAAAGTTGTATCATTTATAGGCAATATAAGAAATAGCATAGTCTGTACTCAAATCAGGCCTTATACATTAACAGATTTTAAAATATATTATTAACTGCAGTGTACTATAACTATTATTCAGGAGGACTGTATAAACAGTCTAAGTATCAAATAGTACTAAAAAATATCACCCACTCAAATCTATTAATCTTTCATTATTCTATATATATATATATATATATATATATATATATATTAATGTCCTTTGTCTCATTCCCAATTTCTTAAATCTCTCAGTAGAGGAAGACAATCTAAATACCTGTGCTCATGCTTCCTTTAAAGGATGGTGGCTTCTTCAGGGATGATTTTGTTTATTTCCTTCCACCTTTAAAATACAAAGGAGGTCAGGTGTTACCAATTTTATTATGCTGAAGGACCGGTTTAACAACTCAGATGTGAGATTAATTGAGTAAGTATGACTGTTAACCTTAAAATAGATGTAGAGAAAAAATGGAACAAACAGGATAAAAACTTCTTTTGTTAATCATTTTTATTTTCCCAACATATAGATTGCATAGAAAAAAATACAGAACAAAGGTAAAACCTAATGTAAACAGAACAGACTAAAGCAAATAAAATAAATACTCTGGTTTCTCTTCAGATCATATAAAACTTTTACTAAAGGATAAAAACATCTTCATAAACTTCTGCTTTATACTTCTTTCATATACTTCATATACTTCTGCTTTTTATAATCACTTATAATGTTTTCATACGTATTTTTTCTAAGCATATTAAGAGTCTTGGTTCTTGCTTTCTGAAAGGTAAGGACCCAAGGGTCCTATATGTCTGCTTTAAACATTTTTTAAAAAGAGAATACTAATTTTAGGTAAAACAAATAGCAGATTTGTGTTGTGTGCTTTATCACATTTTGCAGCATGGCTCTATGTTCTGTTTACACTGGCTCGAGTATTTTAGAATATCAAGTTGCCTGTGCAGGTGGATCTTGAAAATATGTTGGTAAAAAGGAGTCTGTGTCAGTGGATGGGGTGAAGTTGAAAGAGCAGCACTTAAGATTAACTTAAATTCTACCAATTTCTGCCCCCCCCCCCATAACTGAACATTGTTTCCTTGAACTCAGTTGAGAGCTGAAATATATAGCTTCTCTCTTGCCCTGCTCACGCTGATTCCAGCTAGTCTGCAGCCAGTCATGGCCTGCCTATGGCAGCATATAACACCCTGCTAGATTGTCTGTAATTCAGATGAAGGAAATTTTGGTAAAGGGCACCATGGTGAAAGGGTATTTTGGTCAAAAAGACAGTATAATTCATGGTTGGTACTTAGAATAAGTATAGGAAGAGCACATATTAATATTTCAGGTAGTCCTTACAGGTATTCTGTCTCAGAAATCCAAACAGAAAACTTGTAAAAAGAACTTCTATTTCAACTCTAAACTGAGAATGCAAGGTCAACACACAAACTTTCTCTTTCTCTCCTCCCTCCCTCTGTGTAAATGCTTTAAATTAGAACAGCTGAAAATGCCACCCCTCCTTGGCAGTATTCTCAGGTGTATATTGGGTGATCTGTTTTGGGTAACTAGTCTTCCCTTTTTTAGTAGCCAGTAGCACTATTTCCAAACTGTAGAAAAAAAGCAGGGCTTAGAGGGCATGAAGACCGTATGACAGTAAGCTCTCTGTTAATAAACGTCAGACACTCTATTTCAACCATTGCTAGTGTGGGACACACAGCCATCATTCCTTTTACTTGTTTTGTGAGATCAAAAGCTGGAAACTTAGAATGCACAGAGCCTACATAGAAGTTGCATTGCAACTCCCTACAGGATAAGTAGTGTCTCTGTCATGACACTGTTTCTCCTCCAAGAGGGAGTAGGAAGTTGTCATAGAACAGCTATGTCTCTACCAATTGCTAATAAACATCTAACTCTTGACACTACTGGGGCTGATGAACATTGCTCATTATTACTCCTGTGTTTCTCTTTGCTCTTCATGGGCATCTCTGCATCAGGTGCAGACTCAAGGACGTTCCCTAGGGCCATGCAGACTACAAATGAAGCTTGCTGCATGACTAACAGCAGTGACCCACGCTATTCCAGCTGTTCCTCTGGAGCTGATGCCTTTTTGTCTTTAATTGGTCTCCTGTACTTTTGCAGATTGCTTGGCAGATAGTAATATTTCACATCAAGTTATGTTTAGCATGGGGAATGCTGGTCTCCTGCTATCTGCACGGTTGCTTGAAAAAGGTTGGCAACTTTGTTCAGAACTTGCTCAGCTATCCTGTTCAGTAAAAGTGTTATCTACTTCCCATCTTTCTGAAACTTACCTTAGTAGTCTTCAGGATGGGTTTCTCAACAGAAGGCAGCCTAGCAGTTATTCTCCTATCACATTCCTGTACAGTTCAGGGTCTGCATCTGCTCTTCTGTCTGGAGGGCAGTGAAACTGGGGAAAGTTGGTATATAGAAAAATTTCAACCAACCAACCAACCAACCAAACATACACATATACATACAGTGCTAGTGGAGACTTTGTTTCCCTGCTGTGAGTGGTAAAAATTGTGTGTGATCAAACAATATGATGATGGATGATTTACTGAATTGTCCTTAGAGGATATTTCACAGAGCTTCATATATATCAGTTTTCATTGTTCCAAAATAGTTATGTCAGTGTGCTCTGCAGCTTAATTAGATTGGAACCAGGTAGAGAAATGGCAAGTTGGAATTACTCTTTACCTCCCTTAGTAGAGGTTGCTGGTACATATTTACATTCTGACTTTCCTGTAAATTAGCTCAGTATTTTAAACAAAAATGGAAATATTTGATGTAAAGGTGTTAGTGATACATACAAATATGGGAGCAGAACTTAGATCTCTTTGCTACAATGGAAGATCATATCCATGATTTGAACCTGAGACCTCTTACACGTCAGACTGTGTTATTCTACAGGTTGAGGGCTCCTTGTGCAAATTACCTGGTCTTGGTATGAATGGCCGAGCTGCTGTGCTTTCGAATCACAAATGGTCCATGATATGATGTTACCCTGTATGCTGTTGTGGCTGAGTGGTTAGAGAACTGTTGTGTGATGTGTGGGGGTCTAATATTACTGCTTTTCTTTTGACTTAGACATCATGGTTGCTGGCCAGATACACAAATTTTGAATTAATTCTACCCAGTGATGTGAGCCCGAAAATGCTTCTGAAATGCATTGTTTCCTAAAATGAATTGGTAATGTAATGTAAATGAATTGGTGGTGAATGCTTATTTGAGGGATGATGATGCCCCAGCAAGTTTGAAATAATCTGTAGTAAAAGTTTTTCTGAGTAGAATCTCACTGTATTGGAGAATTGCTGACCAATCCACAATATTCCATTTTGGAGCAAGCTGGTTCAGCATGTGCTGACTGCTCAGCTTCAGTTTTTTCTGGGTAATCTAGATCCATTTTGGTATGAATTTAGGCCTGGTTTGGGGAGAACCCCACCCCCCATCACTGCAATAAGCTATATGTGCAAGGAACTGGGTTGAGGAATACATCCATGTTGTTACAATAACATTTACTATTGTATGCTTTGGAAAAGTCTCCCTGCCTGGGACTTGGTTACAGAATGGTTGGTAGCTTCAGTGTCTCTGAATGGGCAGCCTCAGATTGGTAAGTGGGACTGCATATAGGGAGCATGTGAAACCCTTCTGAAACAACTGTACTGCAGTCTAGTTTGTTTTTAGGCCAAGTACACTGTGCTGGTGAATCCCATCACTTTTGGATCAAGATGTTTGAAGGAATACTTATTCCCATGTGAGCCTGCATGTCTCCTGAGATCCTCATGAAAGGCCTTGTAATGTGTGCTAGGATCCCCACAAGTATGTTTAGTTGGGACCATGGAGAGGGTCTTTTTAGTGGCTGTACTCAGGATCTAAAGTTCCTTCTTGAGGGCGCCTTGTCTTACTCTCTCATTGATGTTGCTGGCAGACTAAAACCTTCCTTAGGAGAGCTGTTGGAAAATGAATAGGTTTAATACTCTGCACTGTGTTTAAACTTGTTATATTGAACTGCTTTTAACACTGGAGGATGCCTACTTGTTTTAATGACTGGCTTTTATATTCTGCTGCTTTTATTAATTTTGTTTTTATTTATTGTTAGCCACTTAAGCTTTTTGAAGGAAAACGGGATACAATTGTCAAAAATAAATGTGTTCATACACAGGAGAGCTAAAGTTATATGATGATGGTGGTGGTGATTTCTGTACTGCTTAATACAACTGAAGCTTTCACACCTTCCCTTCATTGGCTTCATTTTGGCCTTAAAATCTAAACAATTTAAATGTGAGATATTTATTTCTTGCATGCACATACCATCTATTTCCTCTTGCAAGATATCCAAGATGGCTTATATTATCCTCTTCCTCTTCTCTATTTTATCCTCAGAAAAATCCTGTAGAATAGGTTACACTGAGAATCAGTGACAAGGCCCAAAACCTTGAACTTCATGCCTAAGTGAAGGCTGGTGCCCTGACTTCATATGTCCCAGTCCATTTTTACCACTGCACCACTCTGGTTTTCAGATGTCCTATTTTATATATTAACATTTAAATTAAAATACATACAAGTTGAAATTGTTCTAACATATCATTTAAACCACATTAAGTATGCTTTATTCACACTTGCACAAATAAAATCTTTGCAGTTCAAATATATTTGATTTTTACAGCACTTAACTAGGAGTACTTCAGTTTTGTTCTACTAAATAAGTTAAACATATTCTAAATTGCATCCCAAGGTGCTGGAGATACTTCAGAAAGTCCACATGATTGGTTCTTACATCTGCACCACCTGTTTCTAGTTCCTGTGCTCTGTACAATAAAACAAATGGGACTTTCAAGGGAAGGACTGACTCTAGAATTTTGCTCATAGTTGAACAGAAAGTCAGTGCAAGTGAGATAAAATCAGACTGACAACCCATAGATAAGGTGAATTGCAGAATACTGCACTAGCGACAGCTTCTGATCTTCAAGATTTGATTAAGAATGACTTGTAAATGTAACTTTTTTCAATCTCTTGAGTTTATTTTTTATACATTGTCTCTAAAATAAAGTAACCCATCACAGCTAGAATGCGAATTTCTGAACTAACAGTAATGAAAAACCCTCATCAGCAATTGATGGGGAAAGTAATCTTCATCTTGTGTCAACAGAAAGCTAGCACTAGTTGCCGTTGCGGTTATATACCATCCCAGATGGAAGACCCTCAGGCAGGGAAAAAGCTGCATATAAAAAAACCTTTGTTTTGACTGAAATTTCCCTAAAGGACATTTCAAGCACCATAAGAATGGCATTCAGTTTTTAGCAAATACAGGTAATTTAAGGTTAAATTCTTTCTGAGGCTATGTAAAATAGTACAATCTATGCAGCAATACTTGGCCTTATTTACTTTTTCTCTGTGTAACAATAGTTTGGCTTCCTAACTTAGAAAAATTCATAGCAACATTTTTTCTCAATTGATTTTAATTCTGTTTGCTGGATGTTCTAGCTAAGAATCCTAGCTATAAAAAGAGCAAGCTATAAAAAGAGCAAACTGAACTGAATTGAATCTTACTGTGTACCTTTGTTTGGAGCCTACTGTTTGGGGTATAAAAGTAGCCCATAAAACTACAGGCCTTGGGCATGTCTGGTTTATAGACCCCCCCCCCCAAAAAAGAGAGAGAGAGAGAGAGAGAGAGAGAGAGAGAGAGAGAGAGAGAGGGAGAGAGGCTAAAATTTGAGACTTTTTCAACAAGGCACTTTGTGACAATGTCCTGGGAGGACAAGTCTATATTATGAGTTGTGTATAAATTACAGTACAGAATGTAAGCTAGGGAGATTTCAATTTTCCTATGAAGCAGGATGTTAATTCTAGGTTGACTTGCTTCTGGTGATGATTGAATTGTCTCTGGACATTCTTATTTTCAGGAAAAATAATATGTATATATAATGGTATTCACTGTTTTCTGTGTTGTGTCCAAGCAACCCATTTGGGTCTATGAACAGTTCAGTGTAGTATTGTCAGGAAAACAGAAATCCTTCACATTTGTTAGCATCTGGAGATGAAAAGAGATTTGTTTATTCATACATCTAATTAGGTTAACTTCAGATATTTGAATAAAGCTCCTTATTGTTACAGTACTGTCTAAAAACTGGAAGTAGTTTATTAATGTATTACTTTCTACTATGAGATGGTGAGCATCAGCAAGTTTGTAACAAAACAAGGACATTGAGGAACAAGAGAAAAATGAGAATGCCTAGGCAGGGAGACATTGAGGTACCAAAACTTGTTGAGCCCATACCATTTATTTTTAAGAAAGCTCCCAGAACTACAGAATATAACACATAGCTAAATCATTCAAGAAAAAGTATTTCAATCTAGACAAAAAAATTATTATGAAAACTATATCATGAATAAAGCAGTACTTTAGGGCATTTCCAGTACATTTGCAATAAGCCTATTTGTGGGCTCCTGCATCTTCAATACCTCCCCTTGGCAC
Source organism: Varanus komodoensis (assembly GCF_004798865.1). Classification (NCBI taxonomy): domain Eukaryota; kingdom Metazoa; phylum Chordata; class Lepidosauria; order Squamata; family Varanidae; genus Varanus; species Varanus komodoensis. The sequence goes on along the minus strand of NW_025335409.1, from coordinate 13,954,680 downwards.
TTTCTGATGTCATAATATAGTCAGAGTACAAAGTGGTGGCTTGTAAGTAACTGCGCAAACAAGGTGTGTAAAGACAAGGAAGACTTCACTTAGTTACAGAGCACTTAGGGAGAAGATACATGGAAAGGGGGAGGAAAACGGAAGGAAGAAATGGACGAGTTGAAGGCCAGCCACAGGCCTATGGCAGCACGCTGAGTTCTCAGAACCTCCAAATCATGGGAAATTCACAAAGTAGCTCGGTATTCCTTGATATTGTCTTAGGTAAAATATATTTATGTTTCACTTGCCTCATAGAAGAGTTTTACAGTAGAAACCAGGAATCAGTCAGCCCCAACTTCTTTAGAGTCTAATTATTTATTATAGCCAGTGTTAATCCTACTTAGAATAAACCCACTGAAATGAATAAAACTTGTTAGACTAAGATATATAGCCCTATATCTTTGTGCAAGTGTGTGTTCCTATCTAGAAAAAAAAATATTTTGCATAATCACCCTTATTTAAACCATTATATACTAAATATTCAAAAAGAGAAAATAAGTAACCTTATAATCTAAGTGTTGTACTGTTGGTTCTCCCAATCTGGTGAACTCCAGATATTTTGGAATTTTAACTCTAGGTTGGATAAAAATCAGTGATTTATTTTTTATTAGATTTTAAAAATTGTTTAATTTTTAAAACAATGTCAAAAAGGATTAAAATAGTTGCTAACTTAAAAAATAAACATAGTTAAACTAAATTTCATCATAAGCAAACAAAACTAACCCTTAAAGAATCCTCTTAGAAGAAATCCTTGATCTTGGAAGCTTTCAAATATCCAGTGGCCTGCTAGGCTACTTCTGACAAGGTGGGAGGAAAGACAGAGACAATTATAATCTGTTTGTCCTTTGTATATGACATTTTTCTGGCTGGATCCTACCTAGAGATAATATGCTGGTGGGGGCTGGACCAGATAGGTCATAGGATTTCTTGTATCCTGGAATCTCCTTTCCCACCAGAATTCCCCATTTTCTCTTCCTCAGAATCAGCATTAGTGACCTTGGGAATGCATCAGTATGGGGATCAGAACTAAGATAAAATCATAGAAGTCTTGCTGGATCAGACCAAATGTCTGTAATCCAACACCTGTTTCTAACCTTGTTAATCTGGATGTCACATCCCACAGGCTGTACACACATTCAGCCATGAGGTATGGAGTGATGTAATGTACAGTGATTTCTGAACCATGAATTACTCTTGACTATGGCTCAACCAATAATTTTCCATGGTTAAACATAGTCTTTGACCTTTAGGTTGGCAAAGCTGAGAACTACTTTGGTTCTTGTCTGCTCCAGATTGGAATAATCTAGAGCAGACAAGAAATTGAAATAATACAATCCAGGTGCTTTGAAATGTTGAAGGGGTGGGGTGGTTAATCTAAAACTGGTAACCACTCTTAGTTCTTGGTTTTGCCATTGAATTTTGGCATAACCTTGACCTCTTGTTTGTCTTTTATTTGATCCCCTCTTTCTTATGGTATTGTGCTGTCATCTATTTTTGTTGCATCCTTTAAGTGATGTTGAAATTAAAGTAAATACGTAACAGCTTATTTTGTTAGTTGAGCTGCTTTTGAATTGTTTAGTACCCTAAATCCAACAACTTCATTACATGCAATTTTATTTTTGTATATAGTAGCATATGCTCAAAACCAAAAGAACTAAAGTAAATTGGTGATTCATTGTTCATAGCAAGTCATTGTAGTTAAAAACAAGGAGAGGTGATAGTAGAAATTGCATCTATGAAAGTAAATTAATAGTCTGCAGTTAGTTTGCCTTGTAAAAAAAAATTCCTGAAATCATTTCCTCTAAAATGGTCAGCCCTTTCTTCTTCAGTAATATTACACACTTTGAAAATACTTAATTTAAAATATAGTAAGCAAGCCAAAGATTGGAAAAGACTAGGTAGTTGTGGGTTACCAAAGTACTGGATGCCTTTCTGTGTGATATATGGCATTGGTTCTCTTTATTTGCAGTGTATTCATATCAATTCATCAGCTGTTTCCAGCACTCCTAAAGGAGAACTAAGATACGTTGGGTTAATTTAAATCAAATATAGGTGTATTTTAGTATATTGTCGATCTTCCCTCTCTTATCCTAACACTTGGTATGAGAAAGCATACATGGTACTTCTGTTGTGCAGAGTGCTGAATAATCTTTTTAAAATGTGTATTTATCTGTCATCTTGTGTACAAACATTTGAATAGCTGTAAACATTCAGATAGAAGAAATGTGCCAAGTGTTTCCAGTATCTAAAGTACTTGCTGAACAACTAGCTAATAGATTTGAGATTGCATTGTAGTGTTCAAAGTCTGGAAGCTTCTCCCACATTCTCTCTCTCTCTCTCTCTCTCTCTCTCTCTCTCTCTCTCTCTCTCTGCGCACGCACACATATACAATAGTCTCTCTTCTCTGACTTAAATAGTGTTGCTGTATTATTGCATAATTTAAACTTTATTTTTTACATTTCTGTACCACCTAATAGCTGAAACTCTCTGGGCAGTTTACAAAGATTAGGCTAAAATCAGTTGTTTAATCACACTGCAGTGTACTCAGCTGTGATGCAAGTGACTGCAATTGACATTTGTCTAACTGCTTGATTTGATTAGATTTCTTCTATTTGAGCTTTGTTTCTAAGTTAAGAAAACTGCTCATTATTGAATTATGAATTTTTAGATTTCACTTGAAAGTACACTGACTAATATACTCATAGACAGGTCAGTTGCTCATGTAATACTTTTATTCACATTTACAGCATTGGAAGTGTGAGAGCTTGGATATAGGAAAGGGCTATGCAGCTTCTCAACAAGATGTATTTTACATGTTATCATGTTGTTGCCTTACCAAATGGATTGTATTTTGCTTCTGAAAAACCCTGTTCACTTTTCGTCTTGTACTAGATGAAGGTGCAATGGTAATCTGAGAATGAAAAGTTGCGCTCCCCAATATTTTATTGCAGCCTTCCTGTACCTGGTGCTTTCCAGATATGTTGGATTACAATCATCATCATGAGTAATCACCATGGCTTGGCTGGGATGATGGGAGTTTTACTTCAATATATTTATATGGTGGTCAGCGGGTTGGGGAGCTTGCTGGATTGGCCAAGTGTGTTTATGTATATTGGTAAGTGTATATTTGCTTTGGAGAAATTAAACTTACGTATACAGAAACAGTCTTTTAGCTTCTGTAAGGTTCTATTCAAAACATGCTGAATGACATGGTCCAAATATGCTTGCATTTCTGTAATCCAGGCAGACTACAGTTAAACAGCTAATACATGTAAAACTGGTATTTTTTACTGATAAGATAATGTGAGTAAATTAAGCAGTCTTCAAAATAGTTATATGCACTTAGTCTGTAAAAATTAGTTGTCCACAATATATGAGAGTTTATCCTAGAAATTAAATGGTTATATCAGTCTTTCCTGATCTTTTTGTAAAATAGGTTAACACACTCTATCTCCTCCCCTATAAAACTTCTGAAGGTAACAAAACATATGTTTGTGCCTTAATTGGTATACCAAAGAGGAATTATCTTCCCCACTCCAGTATATTTGTATGGCTGCATGTGCTATTTATTAAAACATAAATAATTTTTCAATTAGAATTATACAGACTATAAACAAGGAACAGTGATTGCCAAAATTTAAATTAAATAAATCCATGAAAAGATAAATTCTAAAAAATACTGTTCTTGGTTTCATCTTATTTCTACTTTTAAGTAGTTGCTTTATAGTTCGAGAAGTTAAAATAATGGGAAGTAAATTGGGAGTGAAAAGATGAAAATAAGCATCTGCTTTGAAACCGAGATGCAGTCCTATGCAAAGTCATACAGCTATCGGCTTGACTGGCTGGGGAATGCTGGCAGTTTTTTCCATCTAAACATTTATACAATTGTGCCCTAAAGATGTTTTTCATAGCATGATGCTTGCTTACGCTGATCATGTACATAAATCAACATGATCCAACCAGGCTATAAAGGACATGCTGGGTCAGATTTGATGAGTATCTGGAAGAAAGGTGGTAAAAGAAAACCCACTCTGGCAAATATTGATCTGGCTAGATTATCCCGACCCTAGGTTATTAATTATTCTGTTACTCTGCAGCATAAATTATCCATTTACGGTATCTAAATACTGTTCATGGTGAGTGGGGATCGTTGTTTATATCAGGCTTCCCCAACCTGGCACCCTGTACATGTGTTGCACCACAATTCCCAGCATTCCCCTACCAGTCATGTTGTTTAGGGCATGTTGGCAGTTCAGTCAAACATACCTGGGGTTACCAGGATAGGGAAAACTGGTTTAATTACTAAATAAGGATTGATTTAGAACATAAGTTGGAGTAAGATATGAAAAGCAAGGTATCCATCCTATTAGGAATGTGTGAGGAACCTGATAGGGGAAATCTTGTGGAGTTTCACATAGCATTCTTTAGTCTTGCATTGCCAGCAACTCACTGTGGTATAAGTCAAGCCACCTCACAGGACTGACTTGTACAAATTTCAGTAGTAGTTTAACAAAAAGAGCAAATTCTGGCCTTTCTAGGTGACAAATCTGAAAATACCCCCTGACTTAGCCCACTTCCAGGCATCAGATTGGAAGTGGGCAGGAAATCTTTTGAACTGAAATGAGTGAGATTTTCCTATTTCAGTAAATCACTACTTCCTAGCATGCAAAGCATTGCTTCTGCCCAGGTAAAGTAACTGGCTTTCATGATGGGCAGGCGAGTGTGTCTTTGTTTGCCTATCCAACTAGTGAGAGAAAATGAATACTGTATATTGATTAGCCAGGAGCATGAAAATTATTTTTAACAAGTTATGAATAATATGACTTTTGTTAGGAGGATTAGAGTGTTCAAGATGAGACAACAAAATATAAATAAAAGATAACATGGCTCTCTCTACATTATTAAAACTATTTTTAAAGCATCCCATTACCAGCAGGAACAGTTTTGCGAAGCTGTAATTCCTTACAGAATCATAAATGGATAAAGAGATACATAAATAGAGCCGTTAGCAAAAAAAAAAATGGGGGGTATAAACAGAGTTATTAAGGAGAATAGCATTATTAGTATTAAATAGAAAATATAGAGTAATTAGCTACTTCACATGTACCCTAGAAAAGGAAAAAAATTGGATCACAAGAAATAAAACATTGGCAATTGATGCTTAAATAGTACTCATCCTTCATAAATTTGGTAAAGAAGAGCTAAGGATGCAGTGTTAGTTCACAACCTAGAAATAAGGTTTGCATGTGTATTCATATAACCAATCAACCAGGAAATGTGGTAATCCTTTTCAGAGCTACATATTATTTATAGAATTTCTATACTGCTCTTTTAGCTAATAAAAGTTCTAAGCATTAAACAATAAAAATAAGGAGAAGAAGCAAAATATAGCTTTAAAATATTTAAAATCAAATTATGCATTGAGCCTACTTAACCCATTTCTCATGATCCAATCTCAGTTAGGGAATAGACTGCAAGTGCTATTGGCACTGTTCTGTTTTTTTCTTTTATGATGCATCAGTCATGGTACCTGTTATTTTAACCCTGCCAGACTTACAACTGAATGAATTCAACAGATGATGTTAATACTGATACCGTGGAGACTACGGGAAAGCTGGCGTTTCTGTAGCCAGCTGTCTTTTCCCAGTGAAGCAAATGCAGTGAAGCTCATTGCCCTTTCATCATAATACTCTCTCTGATTGGGAAAGAAGGAGTAGTTGTTATAGAATGAAGATTTAGTTGCTACAGGTGATTAGGCAAGTGACTTCTTACAAGCCTGATCTATTTTTAGGATGCTTTGCTATCCTGACCTTCTAGAAACTGGATTGGAGGCATAGTGAAATGAATTGTGAAAGTCATACAGTTGTGTTTATTTCTGTTTCAAAAACTATCAGCCTATTATTCATTAACATTTAGGTGTTTAAGGTTTTGTTGATAACGTTGCTCTTTTTTGGTGGATTTTGTTTTGGAAATCTCTGCTTCAGGAGTAGCCTGCTAATGAAGTAAAATAAATCTCATTTGGCTACTGATGATTAACTGTTAAAAGTTGGATTTTATCTAGTTATGCTGCCACTGTATTAGTCTTGTCACTGTATTCCAAAGAAATTATATTTTGTATTGGTCTTATTATGTAATAAGAAGAGAGAAGGTTTTGAAAAAGTAGCAACAAATCAGGAATTTAGTGGCAATAATTGTTTTTAAAAGTTCGTGTTCAGAATGAAGGAGAACTACACACCATATATAAGACTGCCTTCTGTCCAGAATAAGAACAAAGTTGAAGTTAATTGATTCAACTTGCCAAGGTGAACTTTCAAATATTTCTAGCTTATAGTCAGAAAAAATAGAATGTATAGATATGATAATTGGAATTCTCTGTTTTTCAAAAAAGATTACCAATTATCAATTCAAAAAAGATTATCAATGTGAGCCTGTGTAACTTTTTAATACAACTCAGTGGAATCAATAATTTGCATAACTACTGCATTGGACAAACATCTGTGCATGGTGTGGTAATGAAATTGTGCCTTCCTGCCTTGCCCATGAAAGTCTATCTGTCATCCAGGTCCTTCAGTTGATTTCTCCACGTCAGCTTGGCCTGAATCACATAGTTTGTTGTCAGACTGTAATTATATTGGTTGTGTATTTCAGGCTTATGCACACTGGTCCCGCAAAAGTGCCTATCTATGGACATCTGGTAGTTGCACAGCAGGAAAGGGGCAATCTTGCTTCCCATGTAGGTTCTGCTAGTAGGGTAAAGCTGGTATCTTCAGCTTCTTATTTGCACAGAAACAAGATTGTACCTTTCAGCCATCAGCTGCACTTGCTTTTTCCTCTAAACCAGTGATGGTGAACCTTTTACAGACAGAGTGCCCAAACTGTAACCCAAAACACACTTATTTATCGCAAAGTGCCAACACTGCAATTTAGAAAAAACAACTCACAGCCAGTCCAAGCAAATATATACTTGCTTGGCAGTGCACTGACTGGCCATGCGAAAGCTCGGACGAGTTGCAGCCAAAGAGTCTTGGTTCGTGATGTCATACTCCTTTCTGAGCATGCTCATGGCCCTATGTGCGCTGTTATCCGATGCTTAGCTGCTGGGGCAGCTTGGCTCATGTGCTGACAGAGAGGGCACTTTGCGTGACCACTGCAGCATGCATGCCATAGGCTTGCCACCACTGCTCTAAACCCACCTAACATCAGTGTATGTGTGAAATATTTCTATAGGGCAAAGAAGCATAAGCTTCATGATAAATATTACTTTTATCATACTTATAGTGCTAGGTTTAATTCATGAAATATTTCACTTTAAGGATAGATATTGATCAGTTATTATGCTTATTTGGCTTTGTGAAACACAGCATTCCAACAGAAAAGCATTTTCCAGTCCTGAACATGTTTGCATTTGCAAGAATATATTATGCTAAATTGTGGAAGAGTAATCTGAGCCATAGTAAAAAGAAGCACATACTCCTTGGAAACTAATTGCACTTTTTTATCTACCTGCATTTCAAAGAAGGAGTTATAAGGGAACAGTGAAGAGCTGTGTAACAGTGTGAAATATTAAAACCAGGTATGAATGATTTAGAGATGGATTCTTTATTATTATAAAATGAGATGGCATAATTGTAGAGTAAGAAACTAGAACACTTAAAATGAAATGATAAAATAAAATAATAAAATGTCTAAAATGGATTTGAATATGTAACAGTTTTTATGATTGCATACTGTGTAGAAGCATAGATGGATTTATATGTAATGTTTTCAAATTTCTAATAAAAAGATTGTTAATCTAAAATATAGCTTGAACTGTGCAATCAATAGTCCAACAGTCTGGAAATTCAGTATATGTTTCAGGTTTACATCTGCTGGGTTTAACATGCAGGTATATTCTAGGTTTGGAGGCAGGAAAGATAGAACTTTACCTTCCTACCCTACTCACTAATCTCACTTTCCTCCCAAATGCTTGCAATGGCTTTTTTCTGAGCTAGTTCCTAGTCTCCTGTAGCAAAGCTTCTATTATTTTTACTTTTTCATTCAGCCTTGATTTTTTCCTGAAATAAATTCAAAAAGTGTTGTATTTTGTCATATATTAATCTTACATTGCTTTTTTCATGCAGCTTAAGATGGTGGGGCCCTTGTTATAATCTTCATATAACTCTGTAGTATTTGCAATATGAACCTATGACTGCTGAAGTGGGATTAATTCTCAAGTAAATGTGCATAGGAATGCTATTTTATAGCACATTAGCAAGCATATTTTCTCACAACCAAGCCCTACTTTGTTCATTGGTGCTTACCACTTAGTAAATGTGTTTAGAATTTCAGTTTTATTCTTCAAAATGTACCATCATTTTTGTCGGGCCTACCTATTTCCTCACTGAGGAGTGAAAACGGATAGGTGCTAGGCCAAGTATCATCCTGTTCTCTTTTTCCTGCCGCTGATGCTTACCTGTTGTTCTTTCAGTGCTGCATGCATATTTGTACTTTTTCCTTGAGGGAAGCAACAATTCATCTACATGAACAGTCTTGTCCATATGGCAAAGTGCCCTCTACCTGGTTTTTTTTTTTAAATTGTCTACACAGCTTCCTTTCCCTGGCGGACAGCATTTCATTTTAAGTCTTACTTATACTCATCATTTTTTGTCTTTCAAGCTTTATTTAAACAGCTTTGCTTGCTGAGGTGCCTGTTTGGCCAACAGTTCTCAACTTTTCCTGATTTTCACAGGAAATATTTTTCTTATCAACCATTCAGGAAGACAATGAGCATGAGTGTGTCATTTTAACTTGCTACTGCTTGTTTGAACCTTTCACTCAGCTTGCCAATTGAAAACAGTTGTGGGTCTCCCTTAGCCCAGCTAATAATGTCTTCATCAATTCCATATCATTTTAGAATTTTGCACATTATGTGCTATGCCCAATATAATTTTTTGGATGCTCAAAAATTATTATAAAACATTTGGTGGTTTTCTCTGAGTTTGAGCTTAAATGTGAGTGCATGCATGAATAGACAAAATGTGAGTCTATTTCATAGATTAGATTTTTTAACACTATTCTCACTAATATTGTGATCTGCTACAAAACCACAACGAGCACTTTACCAAAAATCAATCACTGATAGAGAGCCAGTGTGGTGTAGTGGTTAAAAGCATGGGACTGGAACTCAGAGGATCTGGGTTCTAGTCCCCGCTCAGCCATGGAGCCAACTGGGTGGCTTTGGGCCAGTCACAGACTCTCAGCCCGACCTACCTCACAGAGTTGTTGTTGTGGGGATAAGATGGGGGAGGAGAATGATGTAAGTTGGCTTGAGCCCTTTGTAGGAAAAAGGCAGGATATAAATAGCAATATAAATAAATAAATATTGCTTTATCTCATGCATTATGAACATTTCCTTATTTTCTGATGGTACAGAACTGAACTCACCTGGGCAACAGTCTTGTAGTATTTGGCCTGTGATGTGTTTTGGATTCCAATTTATATATAAATGATCATTTCACACTTTTTACAACAAATGATTCACTTGATTACTTTCCAGAACTGAGCTCACTTAAAGCAGTAATCCTAAACATATTAACCTGGATTTGAGTCTAATTTTAATAAATTGTACTAATTTCCGGGGAGACTTAGTTAGATCATACTGCCCCCAGTTGATTTTATTGGTGAATGAGAATGTACTTAATAATCATGCACTGAAATTAATGAAACTTGAAAAGACTTTTCGGTGGGCTACATAGAAAATAGTCTAACTCTGAGCATCTTTCTATATGAGGACTATACTATTTAGACCCCCCCCCCTTTACTTCTATACCTACCTCCTCCTTTTGTCAGACAGTGAGTAGCACAACCTTTTATCTAATGCAACATGTGGCTGGATCCTCTGTCACACTTAGAATATACCCACTAAAATCAATGGGACATAACTGGGCAATAACTAATTTGTCCCAATTGTTTTATCAAGCTGTTCTAAGCATGACTAAGTTTATACCCAATCCATTCGCTTTAAAAAGCCTCCATATCTTGCTGCTACTACTATCCACACTGTTTTAACAGCCTAATCTTAAGTATTCCTTATACCTATTGAAATCAGAGGGCTTTGGTGTGCCTAATTCTTCATTCATTGGACTTGTAAACCTTGCACTACTCAGCTCTCTAAACACCGGAGAATCTTATTTGCAGGATAAAATTTACTGCTTGTTGCTTGTAAGTTGGTAAATGCAACAGTGGATAATTCTATGTAAAAGTTCAAGTAGCAATTTTCTGGTACATTTCTAATTTTTTTTCCTATGCCATCTGCTGTATGGTTGACATCAGTATAAATATCCTATATCTCTATGTAAAAATAAAGTCCATTAAGTTCAGCAGGTATCAGATTGTAGACCCAGGCATTCATTTTTAGGTATTTTGGGTTTGTTTGTTTTTTACTTTTCCCACACTGTTAGGGGCATAGGAAGGATAGCAGTATATTTTAAATGTTCTTCCTAAAATCATTATGGGTAGTCCCTAGGTTAAGAGTGAGTTCCATTCCTGAGAATGTCCTTAAGTCAAATTTGTATGTAAGCCAGATCTCATGGGCAAGTCAAATGTTTGTCTTGGTATATGTATATGTCTTACCTTTCTATGTATATAAATCACTTCTATATTCACAAAACATCTTAAACACAATACAGCATGGATACAGTATAGATATAATAATAATAATGTAGCTACAGGTATTAGGAGGAGAGAGAGAGAGAATGAATCTGTATGCATTTGTGTGGATATACAGTATTGTATTGTAAAAAGCAAACAGTTCTTAAAAACAATTTAGAACATTCTTGAGGTAACTTTAAGCCTAACGTTAAGTGGTTATGATGATGGAGATGGGCCTGGTGCTGGAGAGTCAGGGGGTTATTGTGCTGCTGGTGAGAGGGAATTACCACTGGAGTTACTTTCTTTAAGTAAGCATCAAGAATTGTCTCCCAATAGACAATAGCATCTCACCTTTCTCCTATCACTTTATTATTTTCACTTTAGTTTCCATCATGATTATTTTCCTTTTCTTCAATGTATAACCTGCCCTTGTATCAAATTCATACTTTGGAGGCATAGTTAAAAGGGAAATGCTAAAGAAAAACCAAAGGGGAACTATGTGCTCTGCTCATGTCCCAAAAAACACTGACTTGGGTATGCTTGAGCTGAATGCCACAGAATGAAAAGCTGTGAATACTGTATCTCTAGGGAACTACGTGGCCACTGAGAGACACATTGCCAAACGCATTGCATCATTCTCTAAAGATATTCATGGCTTTTAGCTAGAGATATTCATATAGGGTTTATTGAAGTCCATGCATTCATAAGTATGGGTTGATCATAACTCAGATGTTCGTAACCTGGGGACAATCATGTCTCAGATTGATTAGAGAGACACAGAATGCCACTGAATGTTTTTCTTAAATGTGGCCTGATGGTCTACTATTGCTGCCATACATTGAAAAAAGAAGAGCATTAATGATGCTGGTACCTTTTCAGTTCTTGCATTGCCAAACTCCCTTTTCCATTTTACTATAAATATTTGTATGTTCATGATTTGAGTTGTCTTCATGTTTCTAATCTTTCCCCTTTGATCCTTAACTGTGGTAATATAATTCCAACTAGGAAGGACAATCTGATTCTCAAAATACAGAGGAATGCAGTTATGTTTCTGTGTGATGCCTTCAGCCATGGTAGTAGGATATTATGGCAAGGTGCCCTGGTAACAACTGGTACTTAAAATGCCCAATCAGATTGAGGATTTGGTGCATTACCTTATAAAATGGCTGCTATGAAGTGACATCAGAGTTAAATTTATGATTGGCATTCTAAGATCTTATAAGCTTCAGAAATTTACATGCAGTCTCCAAGTCACGAATGTCTGAGTTACAAACAGCCTGTACTTATTAATTCACTGCCATGAAGCCTATTGATAAAAAAGCACTGTGGAAAATCATCCCTACAGAGAGAGAGAAAGCAAAATGAGAGAGGCAGAGGCCCCAAAGCATGCCTTTCTGCCCTGCCCATCCAGAGAGGAAAATTTCTCTGACATTTTCTTGCTGCAAAGAGGAGCCACTGGTGCTTTTGGGTGGAGGGGGACAGAGATATTCGTGGTTTTTCTACTTTCATGGGGGCCCTGTGCTCCTAACCCCCACAGATGTGGAAGGCTGACTATATCTGATTAGAGTTACATACAAATTTGACTTAAAAGACAAATTTCATGAATGGAACTTGTAAGCCAGGGACTGCCTGTAAATTTTATTTTATTAGTATGTTGGAGGAAACTGGAGGCTAAGGTCCATACTGTACTGGACACTTACTCCTCTTTTACTTTTCATTCCAAGGGTGTTTATATTTATTGTAGACACAGTCTTTTTTGTAATGGTCTTTGGCTCATACCAGTAAGCATGTGATCTGATTTAACTTATATTTTTATTCTAGTAAAATAAATCCTTAGGGTACTATTTTCTTTAACTGAATTGCTTTGAACTATTTTAGACCCAAGATCTAAGATCCTGCAATAATAGTTTTCCACATACTATGAGAATGGTTTCCTTGGCTTCAGATTATGCAGATTAAACAACTGCTTTAGACTACTTCTTCTAAACAGGCCTTATTTATTTGTGAAAAATTCTCAATTTATTTTTTGTGTTTGCTGATATGTTTATATATTGTAGGGTTTAATTTCTGGAGTCTTCACAGTTTTACAGTATAGTTTCATCTATCACGGCTGGTTCTTCCACAAAGGACACTGGAAAACTGGCTGGAAGACCAAGAAGTAAAGTCGGAGAGAATAAGGCCTGGTGAACCTTGTTTGTCTGTGGGGTTCCATATAGGTTGTTCTGTACACAACCAGGCTATTATGGCTTATTAGCAGGGAGGCTTAGCATGATGTCATCCATACTTCTCTCCCCTTTTCTCTTCTCAGCAGATCAAGGTGAAAAATCTTCTAGCAACAATCTTGAGCTAGACTGGCCAGTTGGAACTGGCTTTATAATACAGAGTGAGCAGTATAAAAGTCATTAACAAAAAGCATGTATCAATTTAACTGTGTAGTTAGCTCTTGTTCATATCAGGAGTTGATTCCAAATTGAATTCTCCCCCTTCTCCAAGTGAAGTTGTCTCCACCCTTAGGGAAGGTCACACTGCTTTGAGCCAGATGGTAGGAATGCGAGACATTATTAGTTGGTCTGCTCAGTTCACTTGATGTCAAATCCTTGGGCTGATAAATTCACCCCAAATACAGTGTCTCCTCCCAAACCAGAAGTGATCTGGTTGTCCTAGCTCCTTCACTTATTTCATATTTTACTGTATTATCATCATATCCATACTGTATCCATGCTGTATTGTGTTTAAGATGTTTTAGTGAATATAGAAGTGCTTATTAGGTGTTTTACAAGCATAGAAAGGTACGTAGGACACATGTATATACTAAGACAAACATTTGGCTTACCCATGAGATCAGACTTACATACAAATGCGACTTAAGGACATTCTCAGGAATGGAGCTTGTGTGTAAACTGGGGACAACCTGTATAGGGGGAAGGCTTGAGCAATTTTTTGGTGCACTTTGCACTTTGTTACATTTAGCTCTTGAGACTTGAAGAGGCTTGACTTGAAAATTTTTTGCAATGGCTTGAGACTTGACTTGGACTTGAAAGTAAAGACTTGAGACTTGACTCAAGACTTGGAGTAAAGGACTTGAAAACTTCACTGGTAGACCCAATCCCTACAATCCTGTTTGTTCAAAGACATGAGCACTCCCAAATTCATTCTACTTCTTATGTTCCCTCTATCTTCCATGAAAGAACCAGAAACACCTTGGTCTGTTGTCATGCTGGAAGAGTACTGCTGCTGTTCTTAATCCTTATTGAAACTCTTAACTAGTCTACGACATACAAATATGTGATGGTAACAAGCAACAATAGTAGATGGTATCTGATTCTTTCTTGACATGTCTTGTACGAAATTCAATTATTGCCTAGAGCTGTTGCCAGATAAATGTCCAAGACCCTTTTTAACAGGAGAGCGTGGAAATAAACCTATTGCCTTCTGCAAACATTGCATGTCCGCAGCTACTGAAGGTCCTCTGCTTTTAGTACTGATTCAGAAGAGAACTCTTGGGTAGTCTTACTAATAACTAACTTTGTACTCAGTACAGTTTACTTAGATAACATCCTTTAACTTAGGTGACCATTTCAGTTGGTTGAGAAGAAATAGTGCCTAACTGTGAATAAGTGTTACATGCTTGTCTCCTAAACCAATTAACCTGTAATTACCACTGCCAACTAGTTCTATATTATTTGACAACATATTGTAGAATTATTTATTTTTATTTATTTATTTTTGGATTTATATCCTGCCTTTTTCCTACAAAGGGTTCAAGGCACCTTACATCATTCTCCTCCCCCATCTTATCCCCACAACAACAACCCTGTGAGGTAGGTTGGGCTGAGAGTCAGTGCCTGGCCCAAAGTCACCCAGTTGGCTCCATGGCTGAGCGGGGACTCGAACCAAGTTTATGACCATTAACAAGTATATATTGGGGCCAAATCTATATTTTTAGGGTCAGGCTATGTATTATTTATTTAGAATTTCTATAGGCCATCCCATTTGCATGAGCCTCGGGACGGCTTACATACAATAAATAAACACAATACAAATAGTGCACATAAAATCCAGATTCACCCTGGCTGCAAATTAAAAACCTATAGATGACATTAAAAATTGTTAAAATATTGTTTAAATAAAAAGATCTTAATCTGGCGCCGAAAAACAAATAACTACAGCGCCAGGCAAACCTCTCTGGGGAGCGCATTCCATAGGTGGGGCGCCACCGCAGAGAAAGCCCTCCTCCGGGTACTTAACCTTCTAATGTCTTTCACAGTGGGTTCCCGGAGGAGGCCCTCTGCTGCTGATCTCAGGGGGCAGGAGGGCAAATATGGAAGAAGGCATTCCTTTAGGTATCCAGGTCCCAAGCCATTAAGGGCTTTATAGGTGATAACCAGCACCTTGAATTGAGCCTGGACTTCGATCGGGAGCCAGTGAAGTTGGTAGAGGACTGGGGTTATATGAGAATAACACCAGTCCCCGTCAGCAACCTGGCCGCTCTATTTTGCACCATCTGAAGTATCCGGACTGTCTTCAAGGGCAGCCCCACATAGAGCGCATTACAGAAATCCAATCGGGAAGTAACCAATACATGTGTCACTGTTGCTAGGCAATCGTCCTCCAGGTAGGGATGCAGCTGATGGATTAACCAAAGCTGAAGGAAAGCGCTCCTCACCACCGCAGTCACTTGAGCTTCCAAAGACAGCTCTGGGTCGAGGAGCACTCCCAAGCTGCAGACCCTGTCCTTTAGAGGGAGTGCAATCCCATTCAGGACAAGGTCCAAGTCACCTACCCAGGAGCCCGAACCATCCACCAACAGGACATCTGTCTTGCCTGGATTGAGTTTCAGTTTATTGGCCCTCATCCAGCCCATTACCTCAGCCAGGCACCGGTTCAGTACAGTCACTGCCTTACCTGGATTGGTTGAAAAAGAGAGGTAGAGCTGGGTATCATCAGCGTACTGATGATTCCGCTGCCCACACCTCCTGATGACCTTTCCCAGCGGTTTCATGTAGATGTTGAATAGAAAGGGGGACAAAATGGATCCCTGTGGTATTCCATGGCATAACTGCTGTGGCGCAGAGCCAGAGTCCCCCAGCACCACCTTCTGGAATCGACCGTTGAGATAGGATCGAAACCACTGCCAAGCAGTGCCTCCTACTCCCAGTCCCGCTAGCCTATCCAGAAGGATACCATGGTCGATGGTATCAAAAGCCACTGAGAGGTCCAGGAGAACCAACAGGGAAGCACTCGCCCTGTTTCGCTCACTTCACAGGTCATCATACAGGGCGACCAAGGCAGATTCAGTACCATTCCTGGGTCTGAAGCCAGACTGAAATGGGTCCAGTTAATCAATCTCATCCGAGAGTGCTTGGAGTTGTCCCGCCACCACCCATTCCAACACCTTGCCCAGAAACTGGATGTTGGCCACCGGTCTATAATTGGCAGCCATCTCTGGATCCAGGGATGCCTTCTTTAGGATTGGCCTGGCTACCGCTTCCTTTAGAGGGGCAGGCACCTGGCCGTCCCTCAGAGAGGCGTTGATGACCTCCAGGATCCAGGCACCAATCCCGTGTTTGGCTTTGGTCAGTAGTCATGATGGGCAAGGGTCAAGTAAACAGGTGGTGGGCCGCAATAACTGAAACTCATCCAGTAATATCTGACTAGACGGAGACATTGGTACCTCCGCTGGAGGATCTGAATCACTAGTGAGTCCAGCTCGTGACGAATCTTAACGCTTTTCTCAAAGTGCTGGGCAAAGTCATCACAGCGGGCCATCAAGGGTGGTACAGGATCTTAGGGCCTGGATGTACCAGCCCCTGTACCACCCGAAAGAGCTCCGCTGGACAGCACTGTGAGGAGGCAATGAAAGTGGAGAAGAATTTCTTCTTCACCATCCTCACCGCCACAGCATAGGCTGGATAGTGAGCTCATAAGTGTGTTTGGTCAGATTCATCCCGTGATTTCCTCCACCTACGCTCTGGACATCTCCCAACCCGCTTCATCGCCCATAATTCAGGTGTATACCAAGGTGATGAATGGGCTCTGGCGGACAGGAGAGGATGCTTAGGGGCGATCATGTCAATAGCTCTGGCCATTTCCCCATTCCACAGTTCAACCAGAGCCTCAACAGGAGCTCCAGCTTTATCAACCGGAAACTTCCCCAGAGCCTTCAGGAATCCATCCGGATCCATCCGGCTCCGAGGGTGGACCAACACAATAGGGTCCACACCCTTACAGAGGGAAAGGCTGGCATCAAGCTCAAACCTCACAAGGAAGTGGTCTGACCATGACAGGGGAGCCAAACATAAATTGTTCACCCTCAGATCACCCTCTTCCTGCCCCATTGAGAAAACCAGGTCCAGCGTGTGTCCACGTTCATGGATCGGGCCTATGACATGTTGAGACAGCCCCATGGCCATCATGGAGGCCATAAAGTCCTGAGCTGCCCCGGTCAGAACAGTCTCAGGATGGAGATTGAAGTCCCCCAGGACCAACATCCTGGGGGACTTCAACACCAGGTCTGAGACAATCTCCGTCAACTCAGGCAGGGAGTCTGATGGGCAGAAGTGTGCACGGTACACCAGCAGAATCCCCAATCTCTCTCGGTCGCCCAACGCCAGATAGAGACACTCTAGACCCGGTCTCGAGAGAACAGGAAGCCCCGCAAGGGGAGATAGAAGCATGATAAATTAAAGCAACCTCCCCTCCCCTCCCCTCTGGGCATGGCTGGTGCTGAACCAGATACACGGGCGGGCACAGTTGAGAGAGAGACACATCCCCTCCTCCCACCCAGGTCTCTGTTATGCGAGCCAGATCGGCCCCCTCATCCACAATCAAGTCGTGGATGAGGGATGTTTTATTATGGACTGACCAGGCATTAAGCAACAGCACCGTCGGGCCCAAGGGGCAGTTGATAAGCATACCTGGAACCTACCGGCTGGGGGAATAACCAGAAGGGGGAACAGGTGTCAACATCTGTCCCTCCTTCTATGCTGACACGTTAAACCCCCAGCGCCACCTCATGGTAGCAGCCAGGTATGAATCCATTAAAACAATCTAAATTAAAAACCAAATTAAAATACAATAAAAACAATAAAACCCTCCAACCACCCAATTACAAAAACCCACCCCCACAGAGTCTATAGCCAGCCCAGCCCCCGCATGGCCCCGAATGGTCCCAAACGGCGTCAACGCCCTTAGGCCATCACCCTCCGGCTGCTGGTTCGAGGCCGCCGGCTGCAGCCGGCGAGTTAAGCCGGCGGCCCCTCCCTGCACCCCACCCCCAATCCGGTGCAGCTGCCACCCACGGCGGGGGAGGGGGGCAAGGGCAGCCGCAGAGAAACTTGCCGGCAACGATGGAGGGCCCGCAGGCCAGCAGCAGCGTCACCCGGTCCTTGTCCCGCGGTGGGCGCCGTCCGTCCATTGGGCAGGGGCTGTGTCAGCGGGCAGATCAGGTCGGCCTTGGCGTCTGCAGGTGGCTGCGGCAGTGGAAGTGGCCCAGTCCAGTCCTGGCTCCAGCCTGACCACGGCTGGCGAGTTAAGCTGATGGCCCCTCCCCGCGCCCCGTCCCCAATCCAGCGCAGTTGCCACCCATGCCGGCAGGGGAGAGGGGCAAGGGTGGCCCATATTACCTTCATCAGATGGATTAAACTAGTTAACCCCTGTGCAGTGCCTTTCCCTGCTGCCAGTTGTAGTATTACGTACTCTGTTCCACCAAGGATAAAGTAATGCCTACAAGCAAGCTGACTGATTAAATTGAATTAAGATATGTTTCATTAGTGTCAAGAGACCCTGGTTTTGTTATCTGAGACTGATGAATTCTAAAATTCTACTCAACCTTATGCCAAATTTCTCATTCTGCAGCAGAGGATAGAGCCAAGTATTCTGATTATGTATGTCACAGCAGTGATGGTATGGTTCTTCATGATCATTTCATAAGGTCTACCTCTTTCTACCTTTCCTTTATGAAGACTACTTAGTGTTCACCTCCCCAGATGACTTTGCTAATCATGATGCCCAAGACACTTCAGTAAGGTACACAGACGTTGATTTCATGGGTATGAAAATAGAGGCAGGAATAATTGTTGCCATCAATCTTTTAATTAAAAAAATAATTCAGCACATTAACCATTTACCATTCTAAGTTACCTACATCAATATAAGTTAATGTTCTGTTGTATTATCATAACCTAATATATTCAGATTTCACATTGAACATGGTAAAGTGGCAGTAGCTGTCTTACTCCCAATATTCCATACATGGTTTGGAGGATTAGGAGAGAGCAACAGGCTTTTCCTATCACACTGTACAGCTCAGTGGAATATCTAGAGCAGGGGTCTCAAACTCAACTTACCTGGGGGCCGCTGGAAGTAGAGTCAGGGTGAGGCTGGGCCGCATCAAGTATTCCACCACCGCAGTGGTGGTGGGCCACTCATCCTGCGGCCGGCCCGGGCGCCGCTGGTGCTTTGAAGGCCGCAGGGCCCCTCCCCTGTGCCCCGCCCATCCCGGCAATTGGCCCGCAGGCCACGAGTTTGAGACACCTGATCTAATGGTTTCTTCAAACCACACTTTTCCTCTATACAAGGTTTGGAAACTTGGCTTGTAATCCTGTTTTATAGGAATAACTCAAAAAGAAAAACAGGAGGGCAGCAAATGCAGAAAGAGAAGTGAACAGATCTCCAACTACATAGAAATAAATTCATTGAGACCAACACATTCTTAATATAAATCTAAGAGGGGCAGTCTTGGGCACAAATAACTTGTGTTTTTGGTCTCCTCTGATGCAAAAAGATAGCTGTGATCATGCTTTTCTAGTTCATTTTCCCTAGCAAGCTGATTTAAAGAAACCCAGAAGTGTTTTGTTAAGCCACATGTAGAGGAACACTTGTGCCTTTCACTCATTCTCTGTTCTCCAAATAATGATCAAGAGAGGTGCACAATCTTTTTGTTCTTGAAGGCAGCACATAGTCAGGTCACTATTTTCATTTAGGCCTTTTAGTCTTTCTTGCTGTCTCTTCCTTCTTCAGCTTCTTCCTTCTCCATCAGTCTTTCTTTCAGAGCTTTATATGACAGTTCATTTCTCAAGTATCTTTCTTCTCCTAGTTTGCTTTATCATTGGCCAGGCAAGGGTTCTATTGGAAGAGTTAAACCAAGACATTACATGTATTTTACAGTTGTGCCATTGACCCTCTTTATTAAAGATCAGACATAGAAGCAGATGCTCTGTCTAAAGCTTTCATTTCACTAACAAGAAAGGCGTGTAATGCTCAGAAATGTCTGGCAGCCTGCTCCTAATTTACTAATTAACTTGAGTTTACCACCATGCTTTGGATTGTATATCAAAATGTTGCTTCATCATCTCCCCAAAACTTTCCTTGTTACATTTCAGAGAGTGGTTTATCTGTCCTTGAACTCATCTTGGTTGCACATTATGATTGTATCCATCTTATTCATAAATGTGTTTTGGTTATGGTCTTTGTAAAATAATTACAGATATATCAACATCTCTGCAAAAAGACTCATTAGAGTTTTTGCCAAATTTTGTCACAATTTAGGTATTTATTATTTACACTGACCATTTCTCTCTTTTCTACTTGTAGGTAATCTGGTTTGAAATAGCTTTTTATCCATGAGGAGTGTGTGCAATATACAATAAACTGAATTTCATTTTTGTTCACAGAAACATGCTGTAGGATCCATACTTGATTCAAAGCCATTCAAATTTATTTGTGGCTACTGTAAGCCCCATTAATTTCAGTGGATCTTCTTTAAGTATTACTAAGCCTTGATCTGAACCATAATGTTTTGATTTCTAGAGGAGGAGCTGTGCAGTGCTGTAGGAAAAACAAGAAAGAGCCCTGTGGCAGCTTAATACTTAGTACATATCTTATGGCTTGAGTTTTGTGGAATAGAGTCCACTTCCATTGAATCCTTCTTGAGTTGTCTTTGAAAGCAAAGAGGAAAACAGAGCAATATTGTCTTTTTTCCTTGGTTCTGCTTCCATTAGAGTAATTGTTCTTCATTGACAGTAGTAAGACAGAAATCCAAGAAGAAAGTTGTGTCTATACCTTTTCACTGTAGCTTTGCAAGAAAAGTAAACTATGAGTGAAGTGATAAGGGCACAATCCATTTGGAATGCCCATAACTCTCTGAACTCGGCAGATTAATGGCATCGTATTCAGAATGGAAGCAGAATAGAAGTCAATCTCTGTGATGTTCTACCCTGGGTTGTATCTTGGAGTGCAAGGAAAGGAAGCTGAGGCACTGACTAGGTACTTTGTTTCCAGCTGCTAGAATGGCCTCTAAACCTTAACTCCAGGGTTTTGCCTGTGACCTGCAGACACAGCTGGCATGGCTCTTTCCACACTTGGGAGGGAGACATGGAGAACATTCTGAGTTTGGAGATTCAGCTGTGAGGTCAGAGGACTTTTCCAAGCTTGTAACTCATTCTGTGAAAATTCTTGTTAATGTCTAGACTCTGTTTAGCAGTAGGATTGCAGTAGGAGTGTTGTGTGTTCTGCTTGAGTTCGGTTGCTCTGAGTTGTTTAAGTGATATGGTCACCTACTCGATTATTGAATTAGAACTTCAATCCATCTTTGACTAGAAGTAGCAAATCAAAAGAAAGCAAGAATTACATAACTTCTGTTTTCCAAGTGATACAGCTACTGTTTATATATTATTGCCTCTAGTTGCTCACTAAACTGATAATTTCTGGAAAAAAAAATCACAGGTCTCATTTGCACAGGTGGAGGTGGTGAAAGTGATCATGGGATAAGTTTAAATTTTAATTTGTTTTTGTCCTTTCTTTGATATAATACATAATTTCCCCCAACTTAAAAAAATCCCTGTTAAATATTTCAAAACTGGCAGCATATCTGTTTCTGCCTTAGCCCACAAGTTAAGCTTCTGAAGTACTTTTCAGTTTTTGTCTGAGTGTAGCTTTTTCATTAATGTTTCTTATCAACATTCTTCAAATAACACCCGGAACAGGATATACTACCTAAAATAACTTCTGGCTGATCGGTGTTGCTAGAATACTACAATTTCCTGAAACACTGGAATGCTAACTTCTGTGAATACAGAAGGAAAATGACACTGATAGTGCATTTCTTAAATCTTGTTTGGCACTGCTGCTGCTTATTTATTTGCTATCTTAGGGCTAAATTTACATAAAAACACATGAGATTAACATAAAAAGCACTTAACAGAGCTGCTCTGCTTGTGTTGTGCCAGTGGTAGCATCCCTGTTGTGCCAAATAAGAGCTTGGGGGGGGGGGGGGTTGTTACAGCAGGTTAAATCATTCTCCCCTGTAAGTGTGGACAAATCCTGATCAGTACCAGCACTATTTTGAGAGAATAAAATAATAATGTAACACCAAACCATGGGCAATGTCCAATTGTGCCCTATGTTTTAGTGTTTGTGACTGTTTGCACAATGTGGATTTAAGCACTTCATTAAGCAAGTGTCGAAAACAGCAGAAATGCTTGTTTTTAGAGTAGGGCAGGTCTGCAAAACTCCTTTCTGTAAGCTCCACTGACTTTCCCTGTTATAGAAATGAGCATTTTTACTAGTTTTGACATGCTTTATGAAGCATTAAACAGCAGTTGAATAAGCAGTCATTCCTGCATGCACATGGATGCAATAGGGTACTGCCCATGGTTTGGTGTGGCATTATTATTTTGTGTTTTTAAAATGGCAGTGACTGGGATCATGTCTGAGCCCACAACTTATGGGAAGAATGGTTTAACCTTTTCTTTCTGTACTGTAGTTTAGATGACACCCCCCCCCCATCCCAACCTTCTGCTCCACATAGGAGGGATGCCATCACTGGCATAACAGTATTTCTTTTTGTACCAAATAATTTCCAGGTGTTAGTTTGCAGTTGTTTGTAGGGCCACAGCCCAGGAGGAAAGGGTTAACTCTCTCCCTGTAGTCCCATTGCTAATCACTCTCCCTCTGCTGCTAATGTCAATATAGAACATGTTATTTGGCATTAGATTTGTTTACTGATTCTCCTTTTGTAGTTGTAACAGTTTTCCTAGCTAAAAATAATTTTGTTATTTATCTAGGTTTTCAGCTTACTGAGATACTTCTGAATGTATAAATACATTCTGTGGGAAAGATACTAACATTCAGTATATACTTGTTAAGAGAGTTCATAAATATTAAACATGTCATTGATGTAATTTTCATACAGCCAAAGTAAAACTGAGAAACAGTTAATTAACAGGGCATTTTTAAAATACTTGTCTTTTTTGGGTGAGGGGAAGGCAAATGTCTGTAATATGTTAACATGATTTTGTGAGATAGAAATCATAGGTGGCATGAAAGAGATACCATTTACTGAAAGAGGAGTGAAATTAACCTGGCTTTGGACATCTATGTACTAGCTGGTATTGTCAAATCATTTCAGCTTAAGCAAATATAATATGTCAGCCAAGCTCTGATAGTAGGTGTTGCTGCTTGTTGGTTGAGATCATTAGGAGGGGAAAACTTCAGGTGGGGAAAAACTCCCCCCCCCCTTTTTTGTACTTGAATATTACATTGCCTACTTGATATTAATTTGAGGATTCAGATATTTCATGCTGCTCATGATCTCTCTCTCTCTCTCTCTCTCTCTCTCTCTCACACACACACACACACACACACACACACTTGTGAAAAAATTATTTGAAAACCTTTTTCTGGAATTTCTTGAAATAACAACTTGTAACAAATAGATTTCTTGCTGTCCAGCTGTGTAAATTCATAAATCATTTGTTGGATTTTTTTTTCTTAGTAGCTGGAATGTGCCTCTGCATGCAATCTGTTTTAAGAATCATCTGGTAAATGTCAGTTCAACCTCAAAAGAGGAAACACCCCTCTGTGTAAAAGAAATGGTACTTCCTGCTTTCATAAACAGTCATGTGCATAGTTTAGCAAGGCCTGATGCCTCTGGAGCTTTTTCTTTTATAGCACCATTGAATCTGCCTCTGCAGAAGTACCGTGAATCTTGTGGCTTCATTTGGAACAAAGGGGATTAGTGGAAAATATCTCTCTCTAATGTGGCATTGGAAAACAAGGGCAGGCAGTCTTTGGTTGTGAATATTTTCTGATTTTTCCAGAAATCAAGCAGAAGATTGAGCTGCTGATGTCAGTTAACTCTGAGAAGTCGTCCTCTTCAGAAAGGTACAGCTACCTACCCTGCATGAACAATCAATGGTGTATTATTGCTAAGATGCAGCATAGGGTATTTTTCATGTCAGGTTTGCTGATTGTGTTGATGTATTGCATGCTTACCATTGTATTGTATTTATTGAATCTGAAGCTTTTGTAAAGGGTTATTGTTTGTTTCATTTTTTACAAAAATGAAAAGTCTGTGCAGCATGCAGATCCATAATACAGTCTTTTGCTACATATATATGTTTATCCTTTTACTGCAGTGTGTGTATGTTGTTTTCCACCCTGAATGCATCTTGTTTAAAAATAAAAACAGACTGTAAGATGTTTTATATAGATGTTTCAGGAAACATTTCTTACAAATTAGCATTAGTCTTACATAGAATGTAAAAGAAAAGAAAAAATGTTAAAAGCAGTATGTTGTGTTGGAAAGGGAGTGTCCTTGCTAATAGCTTAGGAATTGCAAACCAATGAATTAGTCACATTATATGAGAGAGATGTGATGCTGCTTCAAGTCTGTGCTAGGAAATGGAGCAGTCACTGCATGCAGTAATGGTTCATGCCTGCAGGTAAGCACAAAATGACTCAGAAGTGATTTCAGAGCAATCATTTTGTTTGTCAATCTGCTTCTAATATTCATAAGCAGCTAAATTAATATTACATTTATGTAATATTTTGGCTTTCCTAGTATGCACCATGTCTAATGAACAAACCTGTTTAACCATCTTTTGCTTTAAAATAAATGCTTGTCTGTCGAATGTGTGGTAAACGACACATTTCATATGTGGCAGCACTGGTTTTGTTTTTGGAAATGCATGTATATTTCCATATTTGATCTTATATACTTGGTAGCCATTTCCTTTACAGGAGATGATGGCACAATTAATTTAGTGAAGCTAAATGTTAATCTTATGATGAGTGTTCATCAACATGTATGTAAAAGAGCACAATTGCAATGCACTAGATGTATTTTAGCTAACCAGAAGATAAGACATATAATTAAAAAGTAATTTTCTGCTCTGTGATATGTCTAGCTTTAAAATAAGATCAGTTTCTTTGGATTTGTAAGTGTAAAAAGTGAGGCCATGTGTCAGTAACCAAAAAGAACAGCATTTGCATTGCATTTTTATAACCCAATAACACAGCAAGGAGAAATATATAAAATGGTGTATGGGGTGGGGTACTGGAGCTAGAGGAGCACACACATTTGTGTGTGCTTGTATTTTTGAAGGGTGTATTTCTAGAATGTGAGACAAGTAACGAAAAGGTTTAGGGTTTTTGCCATAGGAACAGAAGCTCAGAATTAAAATGCTAATTAAGTTCAGTGCTCAGTTTTTCCATTCCTAACCTGATTCTATATGAGCTGTAAATGTTATGCCAATAAAATGGTGGTGATGATGACGTGAAGAAGGAGGTTTGAGATGAAAATAGCAAGAGAAAGAATGCCAAGTGTGATTTTAGGATTTCTCTTAAGGAATGGCACTGATTCTGAAGTACAGCCAATTATAACACTTAATTGTTAAATATGTATATTTGAAGGAACTGATGGTGCATGCTACTCAGAAATGTATTTTAACTTTCTGATAGAAACAGGCAGCTGATAGGAATTAATTTGACTCCTTAATGCGTAATTGCACCTAATTAGATAAGTAGGAAGTAAATTTAAGGGCAGAGATTGTGCTAATGGACCATGAAAAATGTCCTTGATTGGGGAGGGCAGAGGAAATTAGCAGCATATATCATAACATGTATGTAAATACATATGCAGTAGAAATTTGCTTTTTTAAAAAAACTGCCCATTTTAAAAGATGCTCATTCCATGGTTTAGATATAGTTAAACACTGAAGTACCAGATATAATTTTCTGCAGGTTTCTAGTCCTTTAGTGTAATTGCATAAACATACTGTGTATAAAAATCCATGACTACAGGAATCTATCTTGTTTGCAGTGGTCTCGATTGTAGGAAGAGTTACACTTAAGTGAGACTAACTTTCTTTGAATTGCGACCTGGATTTTTAAAATGTATGTGTGTGCGTGTTTGTGCGCACGCGTGCATGCATCTTAGTCTTATTTCAAATTAGGCATGTTACTTGGACATGTTAGCCAGCATGCTTTTAAAATTTCTTTGCTAGCATGTGGGAAACCTGAAGTTAGCAATTAACATAGGATGAACAGAAGCAGTTGAAAATTGTGCACATACACATGCAACACTTAATGACAGCATCAGTAAAGGACCTTTGTGGTCTCTGTGCAGGCAGTTTCATGGGAAGCCTGCACAGAATGTCTTTGGAACATTCCAGAGCTAGACTCACTCATGTTTGCCTTGTGTACATTCACCATTTGGTGACTGAATAGTGCATCAAAATGGTTCCAGCTTGTCTACATTCTTTTTAGAAGAACATATTTAGCTAAATAAATTCTGTGTGTCTATACGTTAGTGTTTAACATACATGATAACTTTGGTTTCTTGTTACTTGCTTATCTCAAAACTGGATATGGTCTTTTTGTTAATTTATGTTGATTCATTGTTTTGTAGTCATTTATATTTGTATCCTCTTAATCAATTCATTAAAAAGAATTTTAATTTTTAAAAAGTTGAAAAGTCACTGGAAAAATACTTTTTCCTGTATAGCATTTTTTTTTCCTTTATGGAAGTGTAACATTTGGAGTATATTATCCTTACAAATAAGTACAGGCATAACAAGGCCCCCAAAACTTTACCAGTTGGTACTTCTGCATGAACCTATATGTTCAAATAGAACTTGAGTTTTGCCTGCCATGGTTTTGCTGTATTCCTTTCTGTGTAGATAAATGATGCTAGTATTTCTTTGAAGACAGTGTGCACACAGAGCTGTAGCCTTCATTTATAGTGAGACAAGGCTCATTTGATTTTTAGTGGCTTACTGCTCTTCTAGGCTGAGTAGGACCTGCCCAGAGTGAGAGTATATAAGGAGCAACAAATATCACTTTATAAGAAGTAGCAAATAGATCCTCATTCTGTTGCATCACCTCATTCTTTTTTTCTTGCTGTGGTTGATGCTGATATACACAATTACCACAGCTCAGTGTGACTTATTTAAGTCACAGTGGGTTGCTGCATGTTTGGATGGCATCTTTTACATATTCAGTGCCAGGTGGAGGTTTGCCATGATTAACCAAAATGTTCAGATATGAGCTATTCGAGGCCTTCAAAATTAGCCTTCAGATTATCCATATTGCCTGGGTTCAGGTGACACAACTAAACATGGCAACCCCCAGTTGGCAGACTGAATATTGAAAATCACTTGCTGGCCAGCCATGTCACAGTCCACTGTTACTTAAATAAGCTACAGTGAACTTTGGTGGTTGCTCAAGCCAGCTACTTCGGTGTTAGCTAGTTCTAAACTGAATTACAGCACAGGGCAGCTGCATTTTATGTGGATGTGCACTCTCCCTCTGATCTTTAAAGTATTGCTGAGAAGAATGTAATGCAGTGGCAATAACAAGGGATAGGCAACAGCTTTGGTAGGAGGAAACTGGAGTAGTTAGAGATGGGAGAGACAAAAAGGAAGAGCCAGACCAGAAGAACATTTTCTTGATTTCTTTTTAAAAGCCAAATTATTGCTTTAAGTAAAACATGAAAAACAAGTGGTAAACCAGTTAGTTTGTGATCTTGCTTTTCATCAGGGTGTTGCACCAGGTTGCCCCTTTCACTTCAGCTTCAGGTTATTTTTTTTTTTATAGATAGATAGATAGATAGATAGATAGATAGTCAGAGGATCCTTCAAATTGCTTTTCAGGATGTTGATGGCTTTCTTGATTTCTTCTAAGAAAGGGATAAGTTTCCCCAATCATATTCACAACTGCTAAACCATTTCTTATAATTCTATTAGTAGAGTTGGAGAGAGAGTAGGAAGCTGCACATTTGTTATTCTGATAACACTGTTGTCATTATGGTTGAATGGTATAGATTTTCTTCACTTTTTTCATCTTGTTTATTGCCTTGAGCCCAGTGTACACTTCTTAATAATTTATCTTTTTTAGAGTAATTTAAATGCCAACTACTATCAACTAGTAAGAAGCAGAGAATAAGTATAGTAATAAAATTATGAAATAGGAAGTGGAGGAGGAGAATGTCAAAGAATTTTTTCAGAATTCAATTACAGTGATCAAAATCTCTATGTGTTCTTGTTCTCATTGACAGCTAGACCTCCACTGTTGAGAATTGTGGGGTTGCACACACAAATACCTAACACTGAAGTGAATGGGGTAATTTTTGTAATGCAGCTTTTCCGCCTATTGGAGTTGCAGAAGTGCTGGGTTGAGATGCTTTTGAAATCAGATAGGGTGCCTCATATTTCATTCAAGTACAGTACGTTGTTTCATCTATAGTAAACTGTATTTTGAGTAGATGCTTCTAATCAGTTTTAATCCTGTAGCCCTAAACAGAAATTAGTTGCACTAAATGTTGGGGGTTATTTAATTTCTATACCACTCAACAGTTGAAGATCTCTGGGCATTTCACAGAGGGATATGTGTTATGGTTACATGAATGTGAGTGAGAGGAAAGGAATGCAAATGTTGCCAGAGATTTTTGTAGTTTTTGTATTTGTGGGTTCTATAGTGAAGTCAAGTAACTTTAAAACTGAGTAGTGATTTGATTTGTGAACTTCTGTGGGCACTGCAGCAGGGTAAAATGGCAAGAACCCCAGCTGTTGTCTACAGTTCCTCAGTGCATGTGTGGCCTCAAAGAGCAAAATACAATTTTTAGAAGTAATCGTCTGTTTTATGTTGTATATTGCATAAAAATCTTGTTGTACTTAGTGCCACTACTTGGATTTCCTTCTAAAACATTTCCCCAACATTTATAGTGTATTCATCTTTGCAAAACAATTTTTGTTGCTTTGCATCTACTCATATTCACTTGTTTATTTTGCTTTTTGCTATTCCTGGGTTTCATGTTTTCCATTACTGTCTATGCTGGAGAAAATATTTAGATACATTGCTATTTCTCTTTTTTTTTCCTTTTTGAAATCTCATTAAAAACATTTTCATATCTTTTGACTTGCTGCATAGCCCTTTAATTTAACAGGAATGCTAAAGCTGTGAAGATGTTGAAACTTCAATGTGCAGAATGGTAATTGTATCTGAGTGCAAATTCAGAAATGGCTATTTCTTTGAAATCTCTGTAGGAACAATCCTACAAGCTTCTGGCATTACCTGAAGGCCTGTAGGATTATTTGGTCTCCCAGCTCTGAGGTCCTGTGACCTCAGAGCTGGGACTATGAAAGTGTGCCCCTCTTTTATCCCCCTTGCAGCCCGTGTAGAAGAATTAAATCAGTTGACTCCCTGTTTAGTTGCAGCTAAGCCTAGAGAGAGCAAAAAGGGGTTTGCTAGAGGACAGGGAGGTGTCTGGGGCTGATGGCTTATGCCTCTTTTCCTTCTTAATCTAGATGTCCAAAAATGGCTTTCTAGTTAAATGATATGGCCTGAGGTGCATTGGTGATAGGGGTACCACCTACCACATCTTGCTTCTTGCATTGGATACACATAAACCTCCAAGTTCAGAGACTTATGTGAATCTAAAGTGGAAGGCTTTGGATTGCATCCTTAATTGTACTGCCATGAAAGAAATGTGGTGCTGCACATCAACTTACTGAGGCACCTTAGAGCACATCTTAGGGACATAGCCATTATTTATATTGTTTTAGAGCTTCCACTCAATTAACTGTGTAGATATAAACTTTATAGCATGTCCATTCAAATTAAATGTTTACACAGAAAATTAAAATTTTGAATAAGATTACAGCTGCAATCCTATGAACATTTTCTTGGTGCCAAGTCCTCTTGAATGGAGTAGGACTGAATAAACATAGCATTCAGTTGCAAGTGTTTCCACTGTCAGGGGAATAATTTGATTCATTATGGTACCACCATTATATACAGTTTTTATAAAATCATGACTGTCTCCTGATGCTTAAATGGATATGAAGCTTGTTTGAAATGCTTGACAATATTTGTCTACAGTTTTGACATTTTTCCATTTCAATTGTAATATTACTATCTTCTAAGGGCTACTTAGGGGAATGAATATCTTATTGCAAAGCCTAATATAGATTATGCATTCTGAAGCATGCATAGATGAGATATTTGTGTGCTCAGTTAAAATCAGGATGACAGAACAACTTGAAGAAGCATTCAGAGCTTGTGCAAAATTCTCTTTAGGATGTCTTATTCCTGAGGAGCTAGTGCTGCTATCAAGAAGAGCTGCATGTAAAAATTGGTGGAAATATATTGGAGAACTTGATAAACTGTTTATAAATTGTTGCAACTCTTCCTTTTTGCACCAGCTTTGAGAAAATATGTGTATTTTTACATTCAGTCAAATTAATGGTGACAAAGGGGGGGGGTAGATAAAAGAGCTGTTATTGGTACTATACCTGTTGATTTGGAAGCAGAATGGAACCATCCATAAATAAGGTAATAGTTTCTGCATATTCAAGGGTACTCTGGTTATTCTAAAATATATTGATTTTGGAAATTAAAAGGAAACAACTTTTCACACACTACAACAAGAACCTGTACTCAGTAACTTTAAGGGCTGAGGAATTTTGACAACAGTTGAACCATGGAAAGTTGAGTGTTCACTGCCAAAAATGATTTAAAAAAATAGGAAAATGGAAGGACTACTAGTGATTATGGTTATATACTATTTTCAGGATCATCATGGAATAGAAGTCACTGGGGAACAACAGTAGGGGAGGTCTGTTGTTCTCATGTCCTGTGACTGATATATCCAGGGAAAATCTATTTCTCTACTGATAGTATGCAAATTTGGAATTATATTAGGGGTGGGCAAAGAAAATAAACCTTGAAATCTGTCCAGTGTACGTTCATTCATTCATTTTGCCTATATTCAGGGAAAGCCAAAGATTCAGCTGTTACTTTAAATTTATTATGTATTTCCTTGTTTCAGCAGCTAGCCATGTACTGTTCTCCTTTCTGACCATCGTTCACAGTTCCTCACCTAATGATTCTTTTCCTATCCACATTTCCTAAGCTCCCCTTCTGTTTCCATTGCTCTACTGCTATCTCCATCTGCTATACCCATGCTGGTTTGTTCTTCTCTCCTGTCTAATTGTTCTGCCCCTCTCCAAGATACCAACTCAGTTGATGGCATTGAGCCATTCCTGTCTGTGATGCTGAGGCAGCTTTGCCTGTCTGTGATGTTGAGGCAGTTCAGTCAATTGCTGTAACAGATTTAACTATCACTGCTACGAGTGTAGTATAATACCTGAATACAATTCTGGCTAATGGAGCAGGATACAAATCTAATAACAATAACGATGTGTTACATAGTACCAAAGCATGATTCAGGCTCTGTCATGAAAATATTAATAAATATTGTTTTATTGACAAATCATGGATTTATCTATTCCCCAGCCTATGCTAGATATGTATCAACAAGCTGTGTGTTACAGCTGGAAACAATGATTCAAAGAAAAATGGCTGTGAAAGTCCAAATATTGGTATCCTACATAGCAATAAACATAATTAGGCATTTAAAACTTTACATTCTGTACTGACAACTGTACACAGTCATATTAGGTCACTCATAGTCCATCAAATATTGACTTTCTTCATTTTTATAAATGGTTACAACAATGTTTTACAAAATGATAAGTGGTCATGTGATTGCCACTACAGGCACTTCCCAAGTTATGAACAACCTGTACTTACGAATGAACTACCATAAAGCCTATTATTTAAAAAAAAAATACTGTGGAAAATTGTCATCACCTTAGAGAGGGAGGCCTCCAGAGCATGTCTTCTTGCCCCACCCATCTGTGAGGGAAAGCTTTCTGGAATTTCCTTGATGAAAAGAGGAGTCATTTGTGAGTTTAAGGGGGGCTAGAGGTATTTGTAGTTTTTCCACTTCCATGGAGGTCCTGCACCCCTAACCCCCACATATGTGAAGGGCCGACTACATGATTTGGTTTACATACAAAATGAAAGGTGAATTTCTGTTTTCTCAGGAACGGAACTCTTTCAATAACCTGGGCACTACCTATATACAAACCATAGAAAACAACATTTCAAGCAGCCTACTAAAAACAGTATTACTTCCTGATTTCTTAATAAAACTTCAGGCCTTATGGGTTGATTTTTAACAAAAGGGTGGAATCAGCATCTTATTTACAGTCTTGATTTTTGTGTTCTAAATAGCACAGAAAGAATAGGCCTTTGCTATGCATTAGTAAATTGACAGTGTTAGAAAATCTCATTGACATGCTTATATATAATTAAATCACCCTATATATAAGTATGCTTGTGTGTATTTATATGTTTGTGTATGTAAACACACATAGTTTCACAACATTGCTTTGGGTATGATGCCAGTAATTTGCATGATCCCCACTTCCTAGGTGGTGGTGGTAGTGTTAAAAAAATAAGATAGATGTATATTGTAATTTATAGGAACTCAAATATAAGATAAGGTGACTAGATTGCCTTATCTGCCTAAGCATTAATTCATATTAGTATATTGCCAAATCACAGGAGCAACCAACCCAAGGCTCAGGAACCGCATGTAGCTCTTTGAATTTATTTTGCCGCTCACCACCTGGGGCACCCATGGACACCCAGTTGCTGCTCACCACCCACCACTTCCAGTTATGAGTGCCTGCTTGCCACCCTTCTCAGTCACCCATGGGTGCCTACTTGCAGCTCTGAAGCACCTGACATTTAACACACGTGGCTCTTCCACTGGGCAAGTCTGGCCACACCTGCCATATCTATTCAGTACAGTGGTACCTTGGCTCACGAACTTAATCCATTGCAGGACTCTGGTCATGGCCCAAATTGGTCGTGAGCCAAATTAAATTTCCCCATAAGTTCAGTGTAAATAAGGTTAATCTGTTCTGTAACTATTTTTTAAATCAAAAAAATGTGAAGCAAAGTGACAAAAACAAAGATCGTGGCTATCTCACCCCCCACCCCGAGCATGAGCGCAGCCTTCTCCCCTCCCCCTAGTGCACCTGCATTCACGCCCGTCTCTCTCCCCCCAGTGTGCCCGTGTTTGCGCCCTTCTCTCCCCCTTCCAGCACAACTGCAATCGCACCCATCATCCCTGCACATGCCTGTCATCCCAGCACGCGGCGGGGAGAGACGGGCACAAACGCAGGTGTGCTGGGGGAGAGACGGGCATGATCGGGGGGGAGATGGGCACAATCGTGCTGGGGGGAAGATGGCTGAGATTGTGGTTGCGCTCATGCAGGAAGAATGGGTGCAATCTCAGCCATCTCCCCCCCGACCCCCAGCACGATCGCAGCCATCTCCCTACTCGGGGTGAGGAGATGGCCGCAGTTGCAGTTGCTACCCAATGTGGAGTTCACGACCTGAGTCAAAATGTTTATGAAATTTTTGTTTGCAACCTAATTTAGTCATGAACTGAGGCATTCGTGAGCCGAGGGACTACTGTATGTCAATAACAACAGTTAAAAAATTTCCTCTTTCCTATATTAGATGCATTTTCTGCTTCATCTTTAATGAGTGGGCTTTGAATGTAGCTTTTGCCAAGTCTTTGCATTATGCTAAAATGTTGT
Organism: Varanus komodoensis; assembly: GCF_004798865.1. Taxonomy (NCBI): domain Eukaryota; kingdom Metazoa; phylum Chordata; class Lepidosauria; order Squamata; family Varanidae; genus Varanus; species Varanus komodoensis. The sequence goes on along the minus strand of NW_025335409.1, from coordinate 13,921,273 downwards.
GTGCTAAAGATATAATTTATGCATAACTTGAAGTTTTGAATTGCCCCAGTGGTCTTTAGGAAGTATATTTTTTGTTGAGAGAGGGAGAGAGAGAAAGGAGAAGCAAAAAAAAAGAATGGTACTCCTTCCTTCCCTTCATGTCCTCTGCTAGCCTCTCATGCAAGTCAGGAAGCTACCTGAATGAGGTGTACTATAGCAAGAGGGGGAAGGGAGGATTAGATGCACGCACCTTCTCATTCCCGGTCTTTTTTTTTTTTTTTACCATCTAGAGGCAGCCAAATTCACTGCAGCCCTTGTAGCTTTTCTGCCTTCATTATTAAATGGCAACAGATGGGAATACTTACTTACAAACTATCCTAAGGTGTGGATGAAGTTCAGTCTGAGAGACTGAGCATAGGTAGCATCTGTTAAAGAGAAACAAGGTGGCAGCATGTTCAAAAACAGTGGATTCTTAAAGAGAAAAGTATGGAGGTAGCAAAAGAACAATATGACATTAAGTGAATAACAATGTGGAAGGAGTAGCATGGCAGCAGTAAGTACGTTTACCTTCATATTGTGCACTTTTATATCTTTGGAATACTTTGTACAGTGGTGTCTCATACATTTAACTTGTTTCAGGAGGCTATTTGAACTCTGAATTGTTTGAAATCCGAAACAATGTTGTCAGTTAGAAATAATGGAAAATGAATCAGTCCATTCCCAGACCCTAAACAATACCCATTTTGACACTGAAAATGGATCGAAAAAGCACTGAAAACAATAGAAGAGGCACTCACTGAAAAGGCACTGAGAAGTATTTTTTTCACTGTGCCTGCAGTTCGAACTTAGAAGCATTCCTCTACCTTTGCAACACTCTTATCTAGATTTTAGCATTTGAACTCTGGAATGTTTGAACTTAGGGACATTTGAAGTTCAAGGCACCGTTGTATTTATTTATACACAACTTGCAAATAGATTTCATGGTAGTGATCTTTTAGTTATGGCCTACATAAACTTACAGTTTCTCCTAAAACATGTAGGTAAAGTATTCTATGTTATTAGTAGAGGTAGAACTCCATACTGATATCTCCATAGTGTTTTAAAATAAGTGAAAATTACATTTATTTATTTATTTATTTATTTATTTATTTATTTATTTATTTAAACATTTCTATGCCGCCTCTTGCCAAGGCCTCGGGGCGGTTTACAACATCAAATACAAAATACATTAAAACAATAACAATTAAAATATATACAGTAAAATAAAATAAGCCGCCCTGGCCGAATAAAATGCAATAATATTAACATTTAAAATGCTGCTTAAATAAAAAGGTCTTCGCCTGGCGCCAAAAAACAAATAACGACGGCGCCAGGCGGACCTCTCTGGGGAGCGCATTCCATAACTTAGGCGCCACCGCTGAGAAAGCCCTCCTCCGTGTAGCCACCCTCCTAATTTCCTTCACTGAGGGCTCCCAGAGGAGGGCCTCTCCTGCTGATCTCAAGGGGCGGCTGGGCATATATGGACGTAAGCGCTCCTTCAGGTAACCAGGACCCAAGCCGTTTAGGGCTTTATAGGTCATCACCAACACCTTGAATTGGGCCCGGACTTCAATGGGAAGCCAGTGAAGCTGACGGAGAACTGGAGTCATGTGAGCATAATGTCCAGTTCCCGTCAGCAGCCTGGCAGCTCTATTTTGAACCATTTGAAGTATCCGGACCGTCTTCAAGGGCAGCCCCACGTAGAGCACGTTACAGAAGTCAAGACGGGAAGTCACCAGTGCACGAGTCACTGTTGCGAGGCTGTCGTACTCCAGATAGGGGCGCAGCTGATGAATCAGCCGAAGCTGGGGGAAAGCGCTCCTCGCCGCTGCTGTTACCTGAGCTTCGAGTGAAAGCTCCGGGTCGAGGAGCACTCCCAAGCTGCGAACCTTGTCCCTGGGAGGGAGTGCAACCCCGTTCAGGACAAGGTGCAATTCACCTTCTCCGAAGCCCGAAGCCCCAACCAACAGGACTTCCGTCTTGTCTGGATTGAGCTTCAGTTTATTGGCCCTCATCCAGCCCATTACCTCGGCCAGGCACCGGTTCAGTACAGCCACTGCCTCACCTGGATTGGTGGAAAACGAGAGGTAGAGCTGGGTATCATCAGCGTACTGGTGATTCCGCAGCCCACACCTCCTGATGACCTCTCCCAGCGGTTTCATGTAGATGTTAAACAGCAAGGGGGACAAAATGGACCCCTGCGGTACTCCATGCCATAACTGCCATGGTGCAGAGCCATAGTCCCCCAGCACCACCATCTGGAATCGGCCATTGAGATAGGAGCGGAACCACTGCAAAGCAGTGCCTCCGACCCCCAATCCCGCAAGCCTATCCAGAAGGATACCATGGTCGATGGTATCGAAAGCCGCCGAGAGGTCCAGGAGAACCAACACGGACACACTCCCCCGTCCTTCTCCCTGCACAGGTCATCGTACAGGGCGACCAAGGCAGATTCAGTACCGTACCCGGGTCTGAAGCTGGACTGAAATGGGTCCAGATAATCAGTTTCATCCAAGAGTGCTTGGAGTTGTCCCGCCACCACTCGCTTTAACACCTTGCCCAGAAACGGGATGTTGGCCACTGGTCTATAATTAGTGGCCATCTCTGGATCCAGTGACGCCTTCTTCAGGACCGGTCGGACTACCGCCTCCTTTAAAGGGGCAGGCACCCGACCCTCCCTCAGAGAAGCATTAACCACTTCCAAGATCCAGGTTCCAATCCCGTGCTTGGAATCCTTTATTAACCAAGACGGGCAAGGGTCCAAAAGGCAAGTGATGGGACGTACTCGTCCAAGCACATTGTCCACATCATCGGGCCTCAGTAACTGAAATTCATCCAATAATTCTGGACCAGACGGTAGCATCGGTGTCTCCCTTAAGACCTCTGACTCAATAGTGGAATCCAGCTCGTGACGAATCTGAGCGATTTTCTCCCTGAAATGCCTGGCAAAGTCGTCACAGCGGGCCTTTGAGGGTGGAATCAGATCTTCTTTCGGACCTGGACGGACCAGGCCTTGCACCACTCGAAAGAGCTCCGCCAGACGGCATTGTGAGGAGGCAATGGAAGCGGAAAAAAATCTCTTTTTCGTCGCCCTCACCGCCACAGCATAGGCCCGATAGTGGGCTCTTAAGTGTGTTCGGTCAGATTCATCCCGTGATTTCCTCCACCTACGCTCTAGCCGTCTCCCAACCTGCTTCATCGCCCTCAGTTCAGGAGTATACCAAGGGGAAGAGCGGGCTCTGCCCGGTGGGAGAGGGCACTTAGGAGCGATCGTGTCTACAGCCCTGGTCATCTCCCTGTTCCACAGTTCGACCAGAGCCTCGACAGGAGCACCCGTCTTATCAGCTGGAAACTCCCCCAGAGCCTTCAGGAATCCTTCCGGATCCATCCGGCTCCAGGGGTGGACCCACACAATCGGGTCCGCACCCTTACAGAGGGAGAGGTCACTCTTGAGCACAAACCTCACCAGGAAGTGATCTGACCATGACAGGGGAGTCAAGCATAAATTTGCCACCCTCAGACCACCCTCTTCCTGCCCCGTCGAGAAAACCAGGTCCAGAGTGTGTCCACGTTCATGGGTCGGGCCGGTGGCATGTTGAGACAGCCCCATGGCCGTCATGGAGGCCATGAAGTCCTGAGCAGCCCCGGTCAGACTAGCCTCGACATGGAGATTGAAGTCCCCCAGGACCAACATCCTGGGGGTCCTCAACACCAGGTCCGAGACCGTCTCCGTCAGCTCAGGTAGGGAGACTGTTGGGCAGAAGTGTGCACGGTACACCAACAGAATCCCCAATCTGTCTCGATCACCCAACACCAAGTAGAGACACTCCAGCCCTGGTCTCGAAGGGACAGGAAGTCCTTTGAGGGAGATGGAGGCTCGGTAAACTAAAGCAACCCCCCCTCCCCTCCCCTCCGGCCGTGAATGGTGCTGAACCAGATACCTGGGCGGGCACATTTGAGAGAGGGCGACATCCCCCCCCCTCCCGCCCAGGTCTCCGTTATGCAGGCCAGGTCGGCCCCCTCATCCACAATCAAGTCATGGATGAGGGCAGATTTGTTATTGACCGACCTGACATTAAGCAACAGCACCGTCAGGCCCAAGGGGCGACAAGACTCCCTGGCACCCTCTGGCTGGGAGCAAAACCAGAAGTAGGGACAGGTGTCAGCCATCTGTCCCTCCTTCTTCTATGCGGACACGTTAAGCTCCCACTGCAGTTACGTCCTCTGCCCATCACCACCCCAATGGCCGCGCCGGTGCGCTCCCCAGGAAATGCAAGCGGCAGCATGGCCAGGGACGACTCCATAAAACAATATAAACACTATAAAATTATAAAAACATTAAAAAAATTCAGCGCTCAGCAGGAGGGCCTAACACAACGAGAGTGAGAGCCCCCTGACCAGCCCAGCCCAGCCCAGCCCCCCACACGGCCCCCCCACACGGCCCCCCCCA